>NW_017804131.1:5043565-5172263 GCF_001625305.1 Branchiostoma belcheri
GCTGGTTGTGTATATGTGATGTTCCCACTGAACTATTTGTACAATGATTGAGTCAAAATTGCAAAATGTAGGAACCTTGTTTTTTTCGGCCCGCCTTGTTTTTTTTTTTCGCCCGCTCGCATTAGATTTGGAGTCTGCGGAGGATGTCATCCATAAAATGTACATGCTGTGGCCTAAATGAAAACACCACAACTTCCGCACCGGAACCTCAAGGGAGACTCTTCGGAGCCGGCAATTTGTCAGTCAAAACTTTAAAGACGTTACATCATCCGTGGAAGAAATGGAAAGAATACCGGGGAGACCTCAGTTCACTGAGGGATGGAGATAATAACATTCGTGAGCACCTCGCAAGTTTTCTTTGAATTGACACGTTCAAAGAATCCATACTAGCTCTAGAAGAAGCGAACGTTGCAACCACCCTATATTATCTCCACTTACTTTAAGGACTCTTAACAACTTTTCTCCTTGTGGCAACAACTGAGTGCTCTAGATAAGAGACAACTGTGTTATAGCGACAGGTGTAACAGTCCAAATATACCCCTGACCGAAATATACCCTCATACAGTCTAGGCAAGGGTATGCGTTGTGCTGTTACACCTGTGTGTGTTGTTACAACTGTTACACCTATGTGTGACGCTACGAGAGAAAATAAGATATAAGCGCATCCCTGAAGAACACAGAAAAATGAGAATGGATGAAAGAGTCCGGAAGAGTCATCCGATGATTCTCAAAAAAGCAAAGTTGAGGAGTACATAGTATACTCTATATGAAAAAAAAGTTACTTGTTGAAACTGAGTGATCTGGTCTGTCATGGCATGTTGCCAAGTGGCGCAGCTGCATGGTCATCGATTCTGGACTTCACAATGTCCGCTTCCACACGTCCATCATACACGCTACAATACCCCCGCAGTAAACCCACCATAAACCGAACGAAAACCCGACAGTTACAGAGACCTTAACAGTCCATGAACAGCTGACAATCACTGGAGCGGGAAAATCGACCCGTCAGGACGAGAAATAGCTCTCTCCCAAGGACACTTAAGTTGGTTGTCTTGATTTCATTGGCTGTCCTTGAGGTTTAAAACGGCATGACGAGTCGGTTTACACAAGGCAATAGAAGATAGATTGGAGATCGAAACTGGCTGTCGTTTTTTCTGTTCAAAGTTTTCAGTTGGCAAGGAACACAGAAAGTTGAGCGGATACGTGTTTCTTTTCCAACATTTTGTAATTCAGATCTTTTTTCATCGATCTTGAAGAACAATGGTGAATACTTTACTAGTATTTCGTGAAACTTTCATTTGACAGTGAAAAACTTTCTACATTGTATTAAGCCGTAAATAGTTGGTTTTCAGCTATGGTTTTCAACTTCCTCTAAGCAATGTCTAAGATTTGAATGTTTTCACCACATTGGTCTTCTTTTGTCTACTAATAAAAAAGGTTAAAATGTTTTCCCTTTTTTTCTCGAGTACAGCCTAACGATACGTTTTTTTCACGTCGTGACTTCGTCGTGAAACTTTTTCTTTGACGATTAAAACTTTCTATATTGTATTAAGCCATAAATATTTGTAGCTTTTGCGTCATCGCTAGACTGGCATGGTTTACAATTTGCCCTTATAGCAACTCTAAGGTTAAAAACTTTTTGCCACATTAATAAGAAAATGTTTGCCTTTTTTCTTGAGAACAGCCTAACGATATCGAACGAAACATATTTTCGCGTCGTGACTTCGCCTCGTCACTCCCCACACTTACATGTCCTACAGGGAACGCCGATTGTTACAGATAGTTGCCCTTTCGACGTCTTTATTAATTCACAACATACACGAGTATTTCACTGAGCCCTTCCGTCAAATGCAGCTCAAAGTAATCAAGATTAAGTAGAAGGCAGAGGAAGGTCTTTGATCAACCCTTACATGACAAATGGTCCGGTCAGAAATGATTGTGAACAACGTTGTTAGGACTGTTCTATTAGTATATTTAGGGGGAGGCAGTGCAAGCCACGTTTAGATTCGAACATGTGTCCCAACTTAGAAGAAAATATATAATCATTTAAACCCTGCTACACCTTTATAAGCTATTTAGATCCTTTATACGTGATGTTTATGTTTACCGAAGGAAAACACATTGTTTTTGCTACATTTCCTCCTCTTGTTCTTCTCCAAACAGTGACCTCTGACCTGACTAAACCAGACTCTCTCACCATGGTAACTGGTGTTGGGTTACATAATGTTGCAATTTTATAGCAGGAGGGATTTACACCCGTCAACATTTTTTGAATGTGTTTGAGTAAAAATTAACAGAGCAGACCATATTCGAAGGTAAACATTATGCATTTGCTTTGCAAATGTTCCTTTTCTAGTTTTTTTTTTTTTTGTAAATTCAAGAACGATATTCCTGTCCATGCTCCTGGCTTGCTCTCTGTAATCCTCCAGATGGACGTTGTTGTCCGCAAAGCAATTTCCCTCTAATGGCAGTAATAGCCTTCCTTAATTGCCGAACACGTGATTGATCGATTGTTCTGACCAAATGTCTAAAACAGTCTGGTGACTATCGATTGTTGAGCGGTTAAAGCCTTGGGCAGATCTAGGAGAGGGATTTTGCTGACACAGAACTGTGCCTATTGTAAAAGATGCGGGTCTATATATAGCTTCAACCCCACCAACTTGTACGTTATGTACGGTAGCGTATTATAGGCAATGATTAGATAGGTAACAAGCTTCCCGGTAACAAGGACTCTTAATTGGGCACTCCAATAGGTTTTTTTTAGACATCACGATTCTTTTCGGTACTTCATACAATGATTGGCTAAGGAAAGGAAAGTGTTTTTCTTGGTGAGATTGACGGGACTTTTTTGGCGACGTCTCAGGGAGGAGCCTAATGGTACAGTATTGTGTGCAATTCGCAAGAATTCTAGGAATGGAACAGGCATTTTGTCCACAGGCGTGCGGAATGTCCACAGGCATTTCTCTGACCCACATCTATGCCCACATTCCTGGAACCCTTGTGAAGACCTGTCTGCCCCGGATGGCCCTACTTTCTGTGACCCCGGGGCTCGTTTACTATACACTCAGAGAAGGAGTGCACTGTATCTGTCTAGACTTAACAGATACCAAGTCTTCCTCAAAATCATGAAATGATGGCAGTGCCATGCAAACAATAACCCCAACAGCAACCACCGTCGCCATGGCAATGTATGTTTTCATTGCCAGTCGTGTTGTCTCTTTTGCGGGTGTAATACTTACTTACTTGTTAGTTGCCATTTTCAAGCCCATTATATTCAATACACAAAGAGCCGAATACTAGTAGCAAGAGGGCTCATATGCATACCATAGCTTTTCATTCATGTGCGTAGCATAAGAATTGATACTCAAGTTTACTGCCAACTATTACAACATCCATTTACTAAAAGACGAATCAATAAATCAGAGCCTTGTATTGTCATCTCTTATATGTATCTGCCATCCATGTACTGGCATGGCAACAGACATCTTTTTTGCCCATTTTCGACCAATGTCAGCGGGCAACAAAATTTCTTGTTTTTTTTTTTCCAAAATCTGGCGAAAATCAATGCGTGCGCTGATGTCATCCATAAATATTACTTGCGGTGGCCTAATTTGCATTGGGGGTCCGCAGTCCACTATTGCTAGTGCAGTCCTTGACATTCAGTACATTGTATTCTGCCCAGCACATCGCTGCCAAACCACGTATATCCCCTTATTGATAACGTACTAAGATCTAACCGTCATCTCCAGTCAGTTGAAATTAGATATATATCACTCGCGCCGAATCTAAAGTACATACAGGCACTGTATAGAGCATGTTCTACATTGTATTCTGCCCAGCACAACGCTGCCAAGCCAAGTATATCCCCTTATTGATAACGTACTAAGATCTAACCGTCATCTCCAGTCAGTTGAAATTAGATATATATCACTCGCGCCGAATCTAAAGTACATACAGGCACTTTACAAGAGCATGTTCTATATAGATACGGGCGTAGACACAGTATACAGTGTGTGAAGTTGGACTTCTATCCCCCTATCGTTTCCAAATTTTTTTGTATTTTTTTTATTCCAACATGTAATCACCAGACGTGGTGACGACACACTCAAGTTTCTACAACTTATATTAATGCCGCCACCAACACAGGGGACAAATACATGACAGGACAATACTCATTTACACCTGAGCGAAGTGAGGAAAGTCGTGTAAAGTGCCTTTCCCAAGGGCACAAGATCGGTGGCATGTCAGGACTCGAACCCGGGACCTCTAGGTTCCGAGTCGCGCACTCTGCCGCTTCACCACACGACCAGACTTCTATTCTCCTATCGTTTCCAAATTTGTGCTACTGTTAGTATTTCTCATTACATACGCCACAAAGTTTGATCGCATATTGATTTTGATTAGAAGTAAAAGCGCTCGACAAGAAGGATATGCCTGAAATAATCACAGACTCCTTATTTCCTACTTAATTCCACCGTCAACTCCTTAATTGTTTTGCCGAAAGTGCGTAAATTATCGGGAAAGGCATCGAGTTCCAATAAGATCAAAACGCGCTGTAGTGGAAGCATTGATTCTAATACATTTCTGTCTTCAATACGTCTGCTTACATCATTTATATTGGCGAAGAGTTTTGTCATCATCATAATCATCATTATTTACAGCCATTAATATGCATATGGATAAATCTGGTATTTGCTTCCTACCCGGAGCATTACTTAAGATGACAGTACATAGAATACCTGGTACCAGTATTCGATAATAACAGCATTACAGTGAGCGCATCTGCCAGTGGCCCTACATTGCCATTACGGTTAGTGAGGTCTTTATATCTTTGTCATGTCCTCGGATTTGTTTCAGATTTGCCACAAAAGCAAAGCGGGCAAGTCGATATAATCACGGTCTGTAATCCATGGCAGGGAAGGTTTCAATAAGTAGGGGAAAGCAAAGTATGTTGTTATTGACTGGAGGATCAATGGAAGTCGAACTGGCTGGGAAGAATCGATGTAATTGCACAGCTGTTGTGGATCAGTGTCCGCTGTTCGGCCATCCAGTTGCCTTGCCCCCCACCTCCATGTTTCACCCCAGTGAGTAGTAAAATAGGACCAGGAAAAGTGGTATTATAGAGGCGGTGTGCTGGCTTGGTGAGCAATTTCTGTAAATATTGCATGTTTGTGATTTCTTTCCCTCAAATATCGAGCGCGACGGCAAGTTTCAGTATTTTTCCATAGTGTTCAACGATGATGTGGGTTCCATATGTCTCTTTTCAAACTCATTTGAATGAAAGAGGGAAAATGTAATATGACCAACGTAGCATTTGAAGACAGTGGGTTTTATGAATCATAGAATAGAAAAGGGATAAATATCTTCTTTTCATGTCCACCCTATTCCTTTATGGATTTATACCATCATGCATAACATTAGCGTAGGATGAAGAAAGCTAAACATGTGATGACAAATAGAATAGTACTATTTTATCACACCATCACCATCCTTTTTAAAGAGCAGGGAAGTCACGTAATTGAAATAAGATGAGAAGGGGAGTAAAACTGTGCCTCGTTCCACATTTTTCATCGCCTACGCTGAATTACGCGGAGCACAGACCGAGAAATTAGATCCATTCGCCGGTCCTGGGGGAGCGAGTAAGACACACCGTAAGAACACGGATGTGTGAAATGAGCCCTCCACATCATCTGGGTGGGGTTTTATTGTTTAATCAGAGGAACTAGGGCGTGAGGGGGAGTTGATCACGCCAATTTTCCCGCCAGTGAAGTGTAAATAATCGGTTTTATTTCTGTGCGCCGGTCCGTCCGTCACACAGACGCGCTGCTTAGTGAGGAATCACAGCTCGTCAACATGAAGGTCGGAGAATTTACTCATCATTAGTCAATCAATATTCCTTTCCACAAAACTTCCTTTGAAGTTTTCCTATTTCAATCATAGACGCCTTACATGTATGTATGATGAGGATATCTAATGGATACGTAATGTGGCCGGTAAAAAGAAAGAGCTTATTATATAGATGCAACTTCGCAACAGTTTCCTTTGGGCGTATTAGTAAGGTCTAACGTGCAATCCAAGCTTAAAAGCTTGTTTGCTCAATATCTATCAAAATGACGCCATTGTCCTCTACGTGGACTTCTTTTGAGTAGATGGAATTTTACTGGTCCTGGATATCCAATACGTAGTTTTGGTTTCTTTTCGAAATATTTTTTTTGAAAGGAGGAACCTTGTGTGTGCCAGCGACAGCATATTCTCAATATAAGTCAAGTTCTTTGTATCTTGTCATACATACTTTATAACCTTTTCAAGGCAAAAAATGTGTTGCTGGTTCTGTGGCGTATAACCTTCACCTGAATAAGACACCATCCCATCGAGCTCTGTTTGCCATTTGGAAGTTGTCATCCTCTAACCAGATGACGTGTCGGGGCCCATGACGGTACCCTGGGGAACCCCTCCCAGAGGCAATGTGAATGTCAGCATGCTCCTTCTCGCGCGATGTTCCCTGACTAATAATTACCAAAAGGACAAGGAGACCCTCCACAGACCGATCCCATCTGGGAGGTGACAAATGAGCCTGTCGCTTCGCATAAATGAAGACATCTCGAACGCAATCCCCCGTCATTCCTCCAACTCTTCAAAGACACCTTCACACCACTGCGTGTAATCACAGGGACAACTGTGTGCCAGCTTACGGTAGGGCAGGGAGCTCCCCGCCCATTGCTTGTATTATTACATCTTCCATCACCTCGGGCTCGGTGATTAGTCTCTCTTTACTGTTTAACCATGGGAGTTAAACTTAGTTGATGTTTTACTTGCTTAAGTTGACAAGTCTGCGATTACCACATACGCCCACAGCGAACAAGTTAACAGTGGAACGCAAATCTTACTTAAGACCATTTTAATGAAGACTTTCACGTCTAGCCGTTTGTAACGTACTATGATAAGACCATTTGATACATTATTCATTTTACCTCATCAGGAGGAGTTTTGTGTGATCACTAACAACGCTCGTATCAGAAGGAAATCTAAATTGACTCTTGTTGCTGGATGAAAGCTGTTGCCAATACCAGGTTCTCCTCCGGTTCACAACATTAAATCATTCAAGTTCCTGTTTCAAAGTCCTTCTGCTGCAACAGTTTTTCCCCGGATTGCAAAATCATCATAATGAAACACGTACTTCCCTTTCGAATTCAACCCTTAAGCTATCAAAACAAAACCCTTAAGCTATCATTCACCGACATCTTTTGGCATAGATTTAGAACTAGCTATAGACCATCTAGCTCAATGTCTAGAAGTGGTCAGTTGGCCTTGCATTGAGCAACACCCTTGAAACAACATTACATGGCAGTGGCGCCTAAAATCCTTGTACTCCAAAACATAAGACTGTACCTCGTTCCAAAAGTTGTACTGGCTGATATCCCACAGTTATCAGATATCAGTTTTTCCTCATTTGCATGAAATAATCTCACATTTTGTTGATAGTCCAACACCATGTGGATATAACCACAGTAAATGAACAGTTCTCATTGGCTGAGGAGAAGTGTCTCTCATTGGCTGAGACTATGTTGTCAATACCACATGGCAAGCTCTCATTGGCTGAGCCTAAGTTGTCAATACTACAAGGCAAGCTCTCATTGACTGAGGCCAAGTTGTCAATATCACATGGCAAGCTCTCATTGGCTGAGGCTGAGTTGTCAATACCACATGTAAAGCTCTCATTGGCTGAGGCTGAGTTGTCAATACCACATGTCAAGCTCTCATTGGCTGATGCTAAGTTGTCAATAAATACCACAAGGCAGCGATGCCTGAAATCTCTGTACTCCAAACCTTCTGGCGTTCCTTCCCGTCATTTCTCACGTCAGCCGCCTCACCACGGGTGACATATCCCCGGTGCATGAGGGCCGGCAGAGGACACTGGTACGTTTTATGAGCAATCACAGCAGTCTCATTTATCACATCAACGACACGCCTGTCAGTGATGGAAGACACGCCGCCACACCAGCCACGGGAGATCCGATACGCCAGAGATTGATCATATTAAATTATAGATCACAGGCCAGCGGAAAGTTCGCGGGGAAATTGCAGAGGAAAGAATCATAGGACGTGTGACATTTGAAAAATGTGGCTAGATAATGTTTTGATGATACCATTCATCAAGATCGCCGTTTCGCGATGCGACTCTAAGCTCTCGCCCTAATGGGGTTTGTAACATATAGTGGCGTATCCTGAATCCCCTGACGTGTAGTAGGTCTCTTGTTCTATAGCGCCTGGAGTGATAGCTGTGATACATCATACTCATACTCACACTGTGGTACACTGTGGTACATAACACACTGTGATACATCATACTTACACTGTGGTACATAACATACTGTGGTACATCATACTTACACTGTGGTACACTGTGGTACAACACACTTACACCAGTACTGTGGTACATCATACTTACAATGTGGTACATCGTACCTACACTGTGGTACAACGATATCGTACTTACACTGTGGTACATCATACTTACACTGTGGTACATCATACTTACACTGTGGTACATCATACTTACACTGTGGTACATCATACTTACACTGTGGTACATCATACTTACACTGTGGTACATCATACTTACACTGTGGTACATCATACTTACACTGTGGTACAAAGCAACGATATCGTACTTACACTGTGGTACATCATACTTACACTGTGGTACATCATACTTACACTGTGGTGCATCATACGTACACTGTGGTACATCACACTTACACTGTGGTACATCACACTTACACTGTGGTACATCATACTTACACTGTGGTACATCATACTTACACTGTGGTACATCATACTTACACTGTGGTACAAAGCAACGATATCGTACTTACACTGTGGTACATCATACTTACACTGTGGTACATCATACTTACACTGTGGTGCATCATACGTACACTGTGGTACATCACACTTACACTGTGGTACATCACACTTACACTGTGGTACATCATACTTACACTGTGGTACATCATACTTACACTGTGGTACATAATACTTACACTGCGGTACATCACACTTACAATGTGGTACATCATACACTGTTGTACATCGTACCTACACTGCGGTACATCACACTTACAATGTGGTACATCATACACGGTGGTACATCATACTTACACTATGGTATATCATACTTACAATGTGGTACATCATACTTACACCGTAGTCTACAACTGACTTTCAAGACCACCTCCTTTCAGAACCTACTTTGAAGACGTATAGAATACACGGGAAAACCAAACTTGGTTGTGGCAGCTGCACAGTATCACGGTACACGCTAAAAGCTAAAAAAAATGACATTATCAGTGGACAGTAGTAGTAGGGGCACTCCCATTGCCAAAGATGCTCACCAGCAGCTAGTGATAAGAGGACAGAGAAATATTCGTAGCCCGAAGCGTACACTAACAGCACAATGTTAACATAGTACCTGCCATACACCCAGGCAGTATTATAAGTCATGGTCAACTTTTTCCTTATCAGTTATCATCATGAAGCGCGATAGCACTAGGGCTGGCAGAGCCAACCAAAACAGGTAAGACAAAGATGCATTAGTTTACCGGCCATGATCTATCGGAGTTCCCTCAACCTTTTCTTTGTACTGATCGTTAAACTTGACATCTTGACATGGAGCGGGGTGCACGCAGCGTGGGATTTTTAATTAGGTCTCTGGTGAAAACACATCTGGAGATGCAGTAACCACACCAGAGCCGCTTGATGAATGGTAGCCTTCTCGTTTAGTTATCCGGTACGTTGCGAAAGTGTGCGCCAATTTCACACATAGTTGCCCAGTCCACGTAAATCACAGAACATATACTACCAGCTACACGCTGACCTTGAACAAGATCATGTCGTCCAGAGAAGTTTGTAAAAGTGTGGACCGACTTGGGCGTCTGTGGTTGTTCTTTATGCCAAACAGGGACCCGGCCGGGCAGTTTGTATGAACGAAAAATTAACAATCCATATCAAGAATATATAGATATAGTGCCCATGATTATTATGAAAAACGTTTCTGTGTTTTGTTGTCTTTTATATCATACCTTTCGTTCCCGAAAGCTGCCCGACCGGGCCCCGGTTTGTAAATGTGACCTCAGCATTAGCGGAGATGAAGCATTCTAGACCAGGCCTGAAGGAGGGCAGCTTCGAGTTACTACATTCTAGAAACAAAGTCATCGATTCCACTGGATTCACAATGTCTTTCCACAAAATAAAGCTTGCTCGGTTCTCACAGGCGGTGGCTTTTTTTGTACATCTGTATTGATTTAATAGAGAAAAAAATCCTCAGATGTGTTTTTGTGACATTACCTACCTAATAGTACTATCATAGGTATAGTAAGATCATGTAGAATTATGGATTATTTCCTCTGCGCATTTCAAACTGGATTCGCAACGTCGTTACACAATAATAGAGTTTGCTCGCTTCTCATTGGCGTAGGATTTGGCACATCTGTACTGATTTAGGAGAGAAAAAGCTTCCGATGTGTTTTATAACATTAAAAACCTGATATTACTATCGTAGATGTATTGGGATCATGTTGGATATATATATTTTGGGATCATGTTGGATATATATATTCTGGGATCATGTTGGATATATACATATTTCTGTGTTGTGTTAGTTGACGGGACACAGACAAGGTTGTAGATATCCTAAATGTAGTCACTTATCGTCCTTGATGGATTATTCACAACTTTGCTGGCAGCTGCCCAACTTCAAATGTGATTCCGTGTCACTCGTAACGTACTCCTATAAACCTTTGCAAATGTTGCAGTCGTTGAAAGCCTAACGTGCTGTGATCAAATTGTGACAGAAATTACATTATTTCTCCACAAGGAATATACATTTGAATGTCAGAAGAAATATTTACAGAGCTGATTCTCTGTCCCGTGTTGTTAGACAGCTGGGAATAGACAAAGACAGGGTTACATAGAGAGGTAATAGCTATAGTCATTTCACGTCTAGCCACTGTCTGTTGGATTGTACATAGCTTTACTGGCAGTCGTCCAACGTAGACTTTGATGTAGTTACTACTGTCACAGGCAACAGTTTGTTAGGTATACCCAGGCACACTCCAACTGCAAGTCAGTTAGTCTACCAGGTTATCTTGGACATAATGCTTACCGGTAGTACAAGCGTAGTCATTGGTGGTTACTGATGATGTCTTGGTACGATCAAAGTCATTGGTGGTTACTGTCTTGGTACAATCATATTCATTGGTGGTCACTGATGATGTCTTGCTTGGTACGATCATGTTCATTGGTGGTTACTGTTGATGTTCTGCTTGGTACGATCATGTTCATTGGTGGTTACTGTTGATGTTCTGCTTGGTACGATCATATTCATTGGCAGTTACTGTTGATGTTGTGGTGGTTATTGTTGATGTCTTGCTTGGTACGATCATGTTCATTGGTGGTTACTGTTGATGTCTTGCTTGGTATGATCATATTCATTGGTAGTTACTGTTGATGTCTTTCTTGGTTCAATCACAATCGTCGGTCGTGATTTGTTGCCGCCTACGTGATCTGTTGCCTGAGCCAATGACATCTACCGTTGATGACCTCAACGAGTAAGGCATTAACCCATTATCTTTCTCTTAGTCTGGTTGGTTGTTGAGCAGTGCAGATACTCTGTCAATCCCCAGGAAAAGTACAACGGAGTAGGGTGAATGACCGGAAAGCAAAACTTTTTTAGTACTTTACTCCACAAGGCCACGGGACCTTTACCTTACCACGTTTCCTACGAGATTTCTGTGACAAAGACGGTTCTGAACACTTGGGTAAATTTCGCATAATGGATTTTGACACCGAGAAACACTGGTGCATTAGCACTTGCCATAAACAGTATTTCGCCTGAATCCTATTATTGTCATTAGTGCGATGAAATGAAACCTAGGAGGGGCATATGTAACCCTGCGAAATTGAAGATGTGATACTACCTTTGATTGACACAACCCTTTCTCTCGTCCCTCTGTAACACAACTCCCATCCGCCGCTCACTCAGCTAACTCAAGTCTCGGATGACCGAACAAAATTGATGGCCAACCCTAAGAGATATGCGCCGAACATAAGTACGTAAAAGCGTCCCTATCCCCTGCTGATGATACGTTATTGGGGTCACAGGGTATAAAACACCGTCATTGTTCAAACCTGTCTCTGCAGGCACTCTACACAGGCGCTTTTTTAATGGACTCCAATGGCAGTACAGGATTTCAGGATTTACATCCCACATGGTCTCACGACTTTTCCTTAAGTACATCACGCAGAAGACACGGTAAAAGGAGGTTATATGAAGGACTATGCGCTCTGATGAACCATGAAGACACTGGAAGGCTGTTTACTTTCCTTAATGCACCTGCGTTGATGAGATGACATCCAGAAGAATCCTAGAGTGCCCTGGCTCGATTTAAAAGCCGTTGTTTCTAACTTCGTACTTCGCTGTACCCGTACCCACTTACGTAAGTGGAAGTGGGGCCAACAACAATCAGCGATAAGTGAATTTCGACCCAGGAGAACAAAAAGGAGATAATTACCATACATTAAGTGAGCCTATGATAGTCTGCTTTTTTATGTACGGCTTTAAGCCTGTCGCGACAAGGCAATTGATGCTTGTAGGCATGCCGTCTGGCGATGTAGTTTGCGGGCTTGTTTGTTATTACAAGTCATAGGTTTAATGGGTTCAAGGCATCAGCGTGCAAGGCATGTTCATGTACATGTATGCACAGCTAATCGTTTCAACTTTAGTATTCAGGAACAGAATTTAGCTTCCAACTTTCAATTTTCATACATCGGCCAAAAAAAGTTTGTGAAATGGTATATACAACACATGTCAATTGATGAAAATAAATTAATCAAAGTCTAAATCTAAAACGATAAACAACAAATAAGAAGAAAAACGATGCGACAATGCCATATAAGGATGGAATCATAATGGTTAAAACTTTTAGCGTACTTTAAACTTTGTTCCAACACAAAAATAACATTACCATTACGGATTTTACCAATACAGATGAGTTTCATCCCAATGTAAGAATGAAACAAGTAAAATCTGAGATTTTATACCTCCGGGCTTTTTATTGTATATTTTTATATAGGGTTTTAAACAAAGAATTTCTCGAGACCGGACACCCCTCTGTGTGAGGGATCATATACGTGGACCAGACCGAGAATAGCTTAAACACGCCAAAGGTCAATGGTTGCGACCACTTTCACGCTCAAAGGGGTGTTTGTGTTTTGGGGCCACCAAAAGGCACCATTTTCACGCCCAAAAACACATATACAACAAAAACAAATGAATGTGTATTATCTGCAGCCCAATAGCAAAACATATACTGAGTCTCAAAAGAATCCGTCCACCCAAATGCGAGAAACAGCTGCGAACATGAAAATCTAAATCTCTCACAAAACCCTTCCGCGGAAGGATGTCTCCTCCCCGGAGGTAATAAATTCGTGTCACGCACGCACCTGTGTAATTACCTCTCTGTCAACTCCAAAATCAATACAACATTATCTGTGCGAAGCATCAACCAATGATAGGATCTCTTACATGACAGGCGCGGGTGCTGTAAACATAATGGTCATTGTAGGGGGCACTCTTTATCTAGCTATAGCGCTGATTTCCTTCAAGCGTCTTGGCCAGTCATTGACCGGTCTTTGCCATTGTGTTAATGTGCATGAACCACTCTAACATCGCTTATGTAAATAGTTTCATCAGGATGTTTAGTCTCTGAACGAAGAGACGCATTTTAAGTAACCCAGTGTTTTATTCAGCCGACGTTTCGGTGACCGTCTGTCACCTTCCTCAGTGAAACACTTGGAATTGCACCTAGGAAGTTGACAGACGGTCACCGAAACGTCGGCTGATTAAAATACTTCGCTGTGTAAAAGAAGCCTCTTCATTCATTAACATTGCTTAATTCTTCATTAATTAGCCTAATTATGAGCGCTCTGAAAACACAACTGTTTCCGTAGTTTGACTTTAGCGAGCCAGTATACTGTTGGATTTGATTGACGTACCGTTCTACATATTTGTCACGGTAAATTTGACAAGGTAGACCGATTGACGGATCTCATGGCTCCCTCTAGACACTCGGTAATCCCCCTATCCACACATTGCCATGTTATCGCTACACGGAGGCCAAATGCCACCATTACAACACATTATGGGGAAATTAACCTTGATTGAATCCGGGGTGACCGGCGCCAAGGCAGGGATATTCGTCTGTCGGTCTGGCGTGCGCAGGTAAAATGTCAGTATCTGAAGCCCCTGTCACGTATTCACGAACTTGGCTAGCCTCTACCAGGCTTAGGGAGGCGGCTGGAAAGAGTAGAAATCGGCCAAATAGAGAGATAAGCATGCCAGGGGAGTTTGTCCGTTGAGAGAACATTTCGCCACACCCTAAAAATGCTCTCTCAACGGACAAACGCCCTTGGCATGCTTATCTCTCTATTTGGCCGATTTCTACTATTTCCAGCCGCCTCCCCAAGCCTGGTAGAGGCTAGCATGTGGCCTCCCTAACGCCCCCTAGCCATACATGGTACGTAGGTCGGCACAAAGTCGGCTTTTGTTCGGCTACTATTCTGCTGCCCCAACCTAATGTTATAGAAATGTTTAAAACATTCGGGGAATGTTCGGGAAGTTCGGACTTGTTTGGTTGGTATTCGGGTGTAAGTCAGCAGAACACCAGCCAACATTCGAGAGTAAGTCAGCGATGTTCGTGGCATATTCGGGGGTCAAATTGTAACTCAAAGTTGACTCAAATTCGTTTCGATTCGTATATAATGGTAGATGTAGCCTAAATCTGGTTAGACTGTTCCCGAACATCAGCTGAACGTGGTCGGCTGGCGTTTGGGGCAAGATCGGGAGAAAGTCGTGAATGTGTGACAGGGGCTTCAGCATTCTGCTCATCGATAGCATACCCATGCATGGGGAATGACTCGTGTTGGAGATCTCTTCCCGTTGCCTTATTCCGGAGAGGGGTCAGCGCGAGTGTAGAGGACATTATCAACGAATAAATGAAGACCTTTACTGTCTTGCCCATCTAATTTTGCCCCACTGGACTAAGCACAGGTCAAATGTTAACATTCACATACAATGCCTATAGATGTACTTATAAACGTCTGGTATACAGTAGTAGGTTGGATTTCCTCTCGCTTCAAGGTAATTGTATAAAAGTAGGAGGCTGTTTAAGTAGGAGTAGGAGTTAGAGTTGGGCTATCAAAGGCTACAAAGAATGTAAATTTCTCTGTACTATTCAAATACCTAAAATGAGAAGATTTACTTAACACATATAATCGAAAAGAATACTTCTTTGGCTTTCATGTGAAGGACAATGTACAGTAAAATGTACTTCGTCTTCTACTTTACCTAAATTACAACGTTAGCAAATGACACTGTAGATAGCGCATGCATGTAACGTTACCATACGTGCATGTAATAATGAATGCTGGTATAACCGATTAAAATAGGGACTTCAAACTCATGCATAACATAATACGCAATAGATACATTAGCGTTTATGGTCTTATAGTTGTTGCGTTATTGAGGCGTTATATAGTTGGTAGCGTCGTAAAATACGTTTTGTGATGCTCACGTAAAATAACTGAACCATGAAGACGACATTACAGATAAGTTTTCATCCATGCATATATTATAATATTAATTAGGGCATATCCAATTAGACAAAAGACACTGATAAGAGACAAATAACTCTCATGTCTCTAGCTATAATTGTATGAGTTGGAACGTTGTATTTCCCCATGATTAGTGTAATTAAAGAGATGCTGTAGATGGATCAGTGCTCAGAGTGAAGTAGATAGAACACATTAGTGATGACTATCAGTGTAATTGAATTTGTAAGCTCCTTGGGGAGGTTACACAAAGTGTAATTGGGTTCGGTTGGGGAAATGGTTCCAGGCAGCGTAGAGCATAAGCCATATCTAGAGTGTCAGGGGTCTCTCTGTCTTAGGCCAAAAATGTCATACTTGGTTATGGGTATGTAAATTAAAGGACTTCTTGAAGATTTAAGATTTATTGTCCCACAGCTCCTACTCTCAAATTAAAACTTAGGTTTAACTTCCTGAGCATTACGGTATTATGCATGCGTATCTACAACAACAAGCACATACATGTTGTCATACTCATCGTCATAGTAGTTCGTATAAAGCAATTTTGTCATTGAAGAAAGCAAACGGATACCTGAGCATTCAAAACACATAACGCTATATAGTGTTACTGCTGCCATCTACCGAACACGCGTCATATTGCAGATTGACGTCACCTCTGTAAACTGATTCGCGACGACAAGTCGTGTACCATGTAGGGTTACAACAGACACAGAGATCACTCACAAAGATACAGAAGCAACATCAGGTGGCCTGTGTAATACTAGTTGCTCACGCTTCATGCATTCCATGTATCCATCATTTCAAGTTCTACAGTGGACTATTAATATAAAGTGGACCGACAAGGTATTTGGGTCAGCGCTAACCACGGGTTGGTGAGGTGCCATGTACTTCGAAATCCATCTTCTCTTGTTCTGTGGATAGCTCTATTAGCCTATCTAGAGCTGCCGACCTCGCAATGTGACCCTTACCAAGGAGGACATTTGTTCATAGCAACGGACAAGTGCGATGTTGACAACTCGTACCAGGGAGAGGATAGAAGAAGAAGGTCTCATGTGCTCTCATACCGAACGTAGGGTGGTGCCCACCCTAGCCTTGAGCGACACACAATTGTGCAAGGCACTACAGCAGGGGGCTAGTCCGCTGTGTGTTTGACCTTCCTACACTCTTTCTCATATGTGCTGAGTGCTAAGCAGAGAAAGAAGTGTGTACCATTTTTAAAGTCTTTGGTATGACCCGGCCGGGGTTTGAACTCACTACCTCCCGGTTACAAAGCGAGCACTCTACCAATTGAGCTATTGGACCGGGAGAGGGTAGCACGAATAGAAATACTTTTAGGGGTGTTGTCTCCTTTTTCGCTCCATCAATTCCTCAATGTTATTCCTCGATCAACTGTTGGCCAAGAAATGTATAATTTCAAGAGAGAAGAAGATTTTCCCCTGGACTGTTCGTGTGATTGTATCTGTATCTGTATCGATATAGCCGGTATAACCGCCCTTCGGCGTAACACATCAGCTTCGCAGGCACGCGGCGCGGCGGCAACCAGCTATATCACACCGAACGACTTGTTACACTTAATCTTTGCACATTTGATTGCAGGAGTTGTTTAAAGCTTTCTAGTGATGATGCCCCAACTGTGCTTGGTGGCAACTAGTTCCAGTCTACGATAGTTCTGGGGAAATACGAGTTTTTGAATACCTCAATTCTTGGTTGATAACTCTGATATGTGACGGCATGACTGTTTCTTGCTTTTCTGGGCTGGTATCAGATACTTAGTGGTTGGTACGTCCACCAGATTATTAGTCAGTTTGTACATCATGCACAGTCTGGACATTCTACGTCTGTCTTCCAGTGACCCCCACTGTAGGTTTCTTTTCATTTTCGTTACACTAGCATCCCATTGGCAACAGCTACCAGAAAGTTTGACCAAAGAGGTGGACTTGGGACTAAATTGCATATTGATTCCAGTGACCTACATCTGACGGAAATGCTGCATTGATCAACTGTCTGAAAGTCTTTACCGGATAAATCAAGTCTGTGAAGGCAGACCGATATCTGATAAATCTGTTCATACCAGACTCCAGGGGGGGGGGGGCTGTAAGTTAGTTAGTTGATTGGAGATATAGACCAAGAGCATTTCCAGGTCATCACATTTGAATTTCCAATGTGCATAACTAGGACGCCGAAGGTAGACTGTACCTAGAAAGGTAACATTTGCAAAGCAAATGCATCATGTTTAACTTCACATGGCCCAGCTCAACAAACTACTGCTTTGTTTATTCTTAAGCTTACACAAACATAGTCATATATATGGTGACCATACAGCCCCTTTCAAACTCAGTTGCGCATGGCACCTGCAACATTATGTAACCCAACACCAGTTACCATGGTTACAGACGTCTGGTCCTGGTCATTGACCTTATGTGTTTGAAGAAGCGAAAACTGAGCAAAAACAATGTGATTTTCTTCGGTAAACATAATTATACATAGAAACATTATATGTGTCGACTGCCACTCCAAAGAGTTTGCTGGTGTCACTGTTAATGTACTTATACGAAGTTCGATAACATGATATAATTTTTTTTCGCTACATAAACCTTACTTACCCTGTGATTGACATCTTGACAGTGCTGTGATGCTGAATGATGTATTTTCTAGAGTTTATACTTGTAAAATCCATACATGTACAGTTTGACTTTGAAATACAATGAGACTTTACTCATACCCCACAACACTAAGGCTAGTTTGAATAATTATCGGAAGGTCGATAGGGGTCAGTGAGGAAACCTGTTTCAATTTAAGTCTTCTGATTACAAAACATCATTATAAGATATTGAATCCTTTCTAACGACCGACAGATTCCATTTAATTCTGGCGCGAAATCCAATTTTCCTCATTGAACACGACTTGATATTTGGTTAGGGTTTGTTCATTGGGGGGTGAAGACAAATATAGAACGTTCCCAGAAGAGACAAATTCACTCAGTATCTCTTAATTAACATGAGCGTAAGGGGGCCAAAGTCATTGAGCTGTATTTCACATTACAGCTGACCTAGATAGCAAAAGTTTTCTTAGGCCTTGTTCATATGAAACCACCCGAACCGCGATTCGGGTAACTCGCATTCCTCACATCTGGTCCACGTGCCATACATTCCTTTCAAACCGTGCCCGATCACGATTCTCCAAAACTGCATTCATTGAAGAAATATCACCCCGCAATCCATGACCAGGTCACATTGAAATCACATTGCGTTCAGACGCAAATCGCGATGCAAGAAAACCGGTTCGAAACCACCTCTCGAAGTGGTTTGGGATCGAGGCGCTTTCAATGTGATTTGGAGCGTTCAGATGGGGCCACTTGAAACCGGCTTCGGGGGAAACCACATGTAAAGCGCCTTCACTGACTTCATATGAACAGGGCCATATTTGAGAGCTGTTGTTGAAAGTTGAATGATAATGCCTTTTGTATTAGTATAGGTTTACGTAGTGCATTACTAGAAGGTACTACATTTAAAGATTATACATTTAATGGTTTAATGCATAATGGCGTTTTAGCAGCTCTGTTGTATTTTTAAATACTTAAAAGTATCTATTGACAGAAGCGTTGGTTTAAGCGGCCGTTAAAGTGAATTGGAGCTAAAAGGATAGGCCATTTCGAGGTTCCTACAGTTTCTTTCTTTCTTTATTCGTTCCACCTTATTACAGCTTTCCATCGTTCTAAAGTAGACTCACTATACAACGAAGCATGTTATACCGGCCGGGTATGGGCAATAATGATATGATATGAATCTTTATTGCATGTTCTTGCCCAGATGGGCTAAATGCACAAGAGGACATGCAGTATGAAAGCATGGGTATTGCATAGTGGGACGCTATATTCTAATGCTAATTGCTAGGAATTTATACATTATAACAATACTATATACTACCTATCATCTACTGTTAGTTGCCCTTTCTTCTCTCTTTTTGAAGCATTTGGAAACATAATTACATAGTTTGTCTGCTATACACTCGTTCTTGCATGACATCAAGTGTTTAAACATGTCCTGCTTTGACATTTTCTTGCATATCTTGTCTAAATGTAAAATATCGAGTAGTTAATAATAAGAACTCAGCCAAATGTATCGACGTCCTTCAGAAGAGCGCTGAAGGCTTTCAACAGTGAAATGTGTGTTGCTCTGTGATGTCAAACCGTGAGATTGTTACTGAAGGCTCTGAAATACATGCACAGACCTGGTGACCTGGACAGACATCGCTTGTCATTGCGATTCAGGGTGACGAGTGTTTGACGGATCTACCTTGACACCTGTACTGATGTTACGGGATTGAAAAAACGATCCAACATGAGGCATAATATATCCCCACCTTACGTTTTTGAGACCATGTGAAATATTGACCTTAAGATCACATCCATGTACATGTATGGCACCGATACTCTCCAAGCAGAGGTTTGGGTTATTTTTGGCGTGTTTTTAAGCTTTCTAAAACTTTTAAGCTTTTTATGATGATGATGATGATGATTAAGCTTTTTTATGGGGATTTCTTTTTTTGCACTCGAATGTTTTTCAGAAGGTTGGGTTGGGTGAGTATGGCATCAACATTTCTACTTGGAGAGTATGGCATCAACATTCCATGACGATCCGTATTAACCAAGTCCGTCATGTTCCGTCCGTTGCTGCAGTGCCACCTGGCGGCGAGCCGGAGATCGTCACCTTTGATGACATCATGGGACCGGCGGAGGACGCGGAGAGCCGTCCTTCTGTCCTGCCGCCGGTCGTGTCCAAAGCGCCCCCTGGCGGAGATGCTGTCGCTACAAAACTGCCCGACGTTCGCCCCACAGAGACGCTCGGTCAGGACGTGAAGAAAGGGAGGGGAGGCAGAGGGAGAGGGAAGGTAACGGACTACATTCTGATGAAACTTTGCTGTCTTCAAAATCGCATGTAGTATTGACTAAATGATTGTCTTTATCACTGATACTGACTTACAGTAAGAGACTTTTGCGAAGACATAACTTCTTACGTTTTACCATTTTACTTGTAACTTTAGATTTGACATAAACACGGTGATAGCCAACTAAAATAGGGAAGAACATAAATACGTGGATGAATAAATGTTAATGTATCACACTATAAACTTCATATTTTCGACTTTCAATATATGTACGTAATGCAAAGCCCGTGAACATTGTCCATCGCAACTATAGATATTGAATACAATTCTCTGAGTATGTATATGGCCTCCTTTGGTCAATATTGATATTCATCACGGTAAAATCCTTATTGATAAAAGTCCTAATTGATGATACTCTGAGTACATGTGTACATTTCTACCCCACCACCCTTGCGTATTATTTGTTGTTATCTATTATTATTACTACTACTACTACTTGATTATTACTTTTATTATGATATGTCAAATGTCAGTGGAAGATCGCGGACAAGCCATGATGGCTTCTTATCTTCCCCCACATATCCTCTTTTGTTTTGCTTAGGCCATGTTGATTTGATTATATATGGATGACATCCGCGCGCGCATGAATTTTCGGCCGTTTCCAAAAAAAAAAAGTTTTCAACCATACTGTAAATCGTGCAAAACAGTTGCTAAATGAGCAAAAATATACCATAAGTTGCAAGGAAAACATTTAGAAACGATACCAATGTCATAGAATGCCAAAATCAAAGGAAAAAAGACAAAAATGTAAAGAAATGAATTCGAAGAGTAGATTATTCGCCATAACATATTCTGTGCCATTTGTTCAACCCTCATGACCACGTAGATTTCATAGTGAAAGCAACTTTTTTTTTTTTGCAAAACTTTTTTTTATTCGCACGCGCGCATCAGTTTTGGGGTTCCCAGAGGATGTCATCCATATAATCAAATCAACATGGCCTTATGCCTATTACTTTCTTTTATTATATACGAATAAGACAAACAAACAAACGTACCCCGCCTGTTCCAGGGCCGTGACCCGCCCCGGCTGAACGGTGCCCAGGACGTCCCCACCTCCGACCTGGAGGACTTCCTGGGAATGAGACTGCCTCACAACACCACCGACGTCTCCTGCGAACTGCATGATGATTGCTTCGAAGGTACCCATTTCGTGAAAGTCCTCGTATTTGTTGTTTAAAATCATCCTCATTATGTACAAGATTAAGAGTATTAGGATAAGGGAGCAAGTATTATGAGAAAGGCGTAAGGCAAATAAGAGAAGTACAATTTACAATTTACTAGTTACTTTGTGCATGGCACATTTTAGACGTTTTCAATTAAATCACTGTACATCAATTGCAAGTACATTATGTAAAATATACGTTTTGGAGATATCAAAATCGTGCGTGTTTCGTATGGAAAAAGTAGCAAAATCGTATGGAGAAAATAGCAAAATCTCATACACAACCCTCACACTTGCTTTCAGTGATCCTTGCTTTAAAATTAAGTCTTTAAAAATTTTTTTAAAGTTGTTTTTGGACGAAAAATGTTCTAGATTATATATTTGGCTGTTCCATCTGTGTTTCATTCCTCGTTACTATAGTGATGAAATCTTGTCCCGTTAGGTGAGTGCTGCAATGCGAACAAGGGGAAGTGTGTAGCGTACAAACAGGAGCAGGGCCAGCGCTGTAAGGACTCCTGTATGTGTCGGAAGGGTGAGGACACACCGTACTTATTTCAGTTGTCAGATCAGTTCGTTAAATCCCACCGGTTTCGTATATATGTAGGTATTCTTCCGTCTCTTGTATATATTGTATTCCGTCATAAATAACATAAGGGAGACCAGTTGTCTATGTTGGGAACTAGAACTCAAACCCGACCCGCTTTGAAAAGGATCATTGATTATAGACGTTTGGGCATTTTCAATGCAGAACACATGTTTCAGCACCAAGGACAGGACAACCTTATTAGCCAGAATAATCCTTTCCGAGTGAAAAAAGACTGGTCATTAGACTCGTTACATTTACGTACCTTGTAAAAGCCGTCCGGACTTTATTTTGATGCCACTTTCTCCTATCCTTTGGTTAAGAAAAGAATAACAATTTTTTGTCTTTGTTTTTCTGATTTTGTTTACTACAGGTCTCCGTTGCTTTGTGCGCAAAGCGAAGAAGATGGTAAAGACAGGAAAGATCCGAGGACAATGCATGAATCCGGACGATCCTGACCTACCCAAGGGAGGTGCATTCCTCCCTGATATCTAGCCAATAATGAAAAACACTGAAAGCAGATAAGGCAGGGGATAACAGTTAGATATTCGTCACATATTTCAGTAGACACATAGGAAGAAATAAAGTATTACAACAAAGTGATATCTGAAGGAACGAATATGTACGTACATAATGCAGAAAGCTTATGGCCAAAGAATGCTTATTTTAGCACGAGTGATGAGAAACATACAACTGTATTCAGCAAGGTTGCAAGCAGCAGAGAGTCTCAGAAATTTCCATCTCACCATGAAGGCAGTATTAGAAAGACAAGAAGTCTGTTCGAATCATGCAGATACAGAAGTTGTGTTTAAAAAAATTCCTAAAAGTGTAAAAATTCAAGCCGCATTCTCCCCTAAAAGCTGGAATGCAGAAGCCCACAACTATGGTTCCAGTCTTCTTTCAACGTGTCGAGCAGATACTACACAGAGGAGCGCAATCTACAAGGAGACAACAAGTGTTCGACAGATCCTATCAATGGCAAAAAGCAGCGGCCACTCTCTCAATCCAAAAATGAGTTACTAATTCCTATTGAAAATGCCCCTAAAACTTTCAGCTGAAAAGAATTAAATTGTTCCAGACACTGGCTTTGTTGCCTCTGCATGATTCAAACAGACTGACAAGATCTATACACAAAATGTTGAGGAAAGACTGCGAAAGCTTGCAAAATGAAAAGATCCGGGAGAAATACTGTTGAGCCTTGCAGCAAGACAGATGGAAATGGTAATGCAGGACATACGCATTAGAGTTCAGAAATCCTCAACTGCCGAGGTAGCCTGGACCACCAGGCACAGTTCCGGCCTTCACAGGCCCAGCCCAGGTCTGTGCCTGATGTTCTAGGCTACACCCCACAAAGAAACTCAAACCAACCGTTGTTCTACCGTTGACTCCAAACACACAACCAAGGCATTTTTGCCTATTGTTCAGTTTATCAAAAAAGGTTCAACACTAAGGGTAGCTGTTATACTCTGGTATAGAAAGTTTGAAATAGAACCTTGCCTGTACATAACAGCTAAACAGATGAATCAGATGAACTATTTCTCACATGTTGTATTGACTCTTCAACCTGAACCTCACTAGACAAGGAGACAATACAGTAATTAAGTACTAATTAAGGAACCTACGTAGGAATTAGTAACCAGTAAGCTTGCATGGTAGAAGAAAATTGTAGTGCCGATTGTGATCCTGTACATAAACCAGCCAGTAAGTGGTTCACTTCCAGCAGACTGTTGCTGTTGACGTGAAAAGAACTTCACCAATGTCTTATCGTCGATGT
The DNA here is from genome assembly GCF_001625305.1 of Branchiostoma belcheri. Lineage (NCBI taxonomy): Eukaryota > Metazoa > Chordata > Leptocardii > Amphioxiformes > Branchiostomatidae > Branchiostoma > Branchiostoma belcheri. The sequence goes on from NW_017804131.1 coordinate 5,067,698, forward strand.
GCATGAAAATCAACACAGAAAAATGTGTTTTAGATTCGTGTGATTTAAAAAAAAAACACAGTGAAGATAGTAGAGTAAATGTTCTATTAACAAGTCACTATTGTGCAAGATGCTTGCATGAAGATACATGTAGGTCTAAATGGAAACTGTACCTAAGACAGTACGAGTGCACATTTCAAGTAAGATAAGGGCAGTTTCCAACTACTTCTGTTGTGTACAGAAAACTCCAGTCTACAACTTGCAGAGGACAGAGTCTGTATTGTACTGGGTCTGTTGTGATTCTGTCTTCTAGTGAAACTTGTTGTAACTTGTGCTATAATTCAGGTGCGTCTAGTTAACGTGATTCTTACACACAAGTCCTGTTCTCGTGACAATGTTGTCCTCTATGCAAGTCAACTGTAATTGTTATGAAAGAAAAATTAAAACTACTACACACTTTGTGGTGTGATTTTTCTCCACATTCTCTACTTGGTATTATTGTCATAGATGCTGTTAGCTAATATCTTAACAAAGAAAAATACTGAAAACTTGCCTCAAAGTTTTCTTTTTGTTCAATTTCTTTCTTAGCTAACTAACTGCTGGATGCCTCCTGTGGATCAGGCTCTATTTTCAAGCCAGCAAAGTTGAATTGGAAGGGTTGACCATCTGAAGAGACTACTTTGACATTTGAACCCTCTTCTATATTTCCAGCAAGGTTCTCATCATTGGCATTTCCAATCTGTTCACCATTAGATGTTGAATTGTCCACAGGAAAGTTAAACTTGAATTCGGCATCAGATGATTCAAATGTCACATTGACTTCTGCCTCAGATTGAGGCCTTTCTTCAGGAGAGCCCTCAGAACTGAAGAGAAAACATGTCCCTTTATTCGCAGTAGACTTTCTGAAGAACCGACCACTGTCTGTCTGTTGAGTGGCTGGCTCCAGTTTCATCCTCTTGATTGCTGATGTAAAAAAAGGAACACTGCATCAGATTAAATCTGTCAGACTTTGCATGGCATACAGAAGCTGCAGTTCCTGTACATCTTGCTAGGGGCCACTGCAGAAACTGCCTGGTTTTCATTTAGTGATTTCTGTCCGATAAAATACACCAGTCCTGCAAAACTCTATCACTAGATATGAAACATTAAAAGCAAATGAAATTAATTTCTGGTCTATTTTCCTTTGGAACAGAAATTAGGGTCAAAGCGATTTCAGACTCACCAGGATAACTAAGATTCTAAAGCATGACAAAGTACAGATTGAGAAAAAGTTCTCTGTTTCTTCTAAATTAATAAAAACAATGCTCAGAATCCATTTCTACAAGTTACATCATTGAGAGGTGCTTCCTCGAGAAACAGGAATCCTGACCTTGCTTACTCTTCCGTTCCTCTTCAAGAATCTTCTTCCTGTAGTCACCGAACACGGCCCACATCATCTGTCGCTTCTTGGGCATGGAAGCCTTGGGGGACTTCAGGGTATGCAGAATCTTCATAGTGTCTTTCACTGAAGCAAAGAAAGTATAAACAAGCCGCTAGGGGGTCCAAAATCTAATCATTTCCAGGTCTGACCAAGACCTACCCACCTACCAAGTATCAAGACAATCCATTTAAGCCTTCTCAAGTTATCGTGTCTACAGACACACACACACACACACACACACACATACACGAATGCCTCTGAAAATATAACCTTCTTGGCGAAGGTAATAACAACCTCATCTTAAAGATTTGTGCTGGAGAAGTATCCTGTATCACTCTCTGTGACATCTTGATCAAAACATATACAGAGTCAAAGGGCTCCACTCCTGAGGCATTGCCAAAAACTACACCAACATATCTAGATTATAAATATGAAATAGATATCTTAAAAGTTCTCACTTTGTTTTTCGTCTGGCTTCATGTTTTGTAGACCTGCTTCTAGCTGATCCACACACCAGGCCAGTTCTCTCTCAAACCTGGCCACAGGAGACTGCATGGAAACAACAACGCAGAGTTAATCAACAAGCACACAGGATCGGCTTCTGTTTCATATTTTCATGAAAAAGCGAATACGACAAAATCAACATAACATAACAGCAAAAACAGAACTGCTTCTAAAATATGTTCTCAACATTATTCGATATTTAATACAAAAGAAAACTCATCACCTCCTCTTCCACGTCCTCATCTTGTGCTCCCTGTGAACAGATGTTAGTCAGTGGTTAGTTTGGAAACATGGTCATACAAGAGTTCCACGATCTCATACCTTCGCCAAATGATGTTAACCCTTGCGGCTGATGAATTATACAATTTTGATCGATTTTGCAAATAAAAACCTCACTTCCGTTGATCATATTCTCCACCCAATGACGGCCTTATCTTAACAAAAAAGGTATTATAGCAATTCCTCATAAATTATGCAAATGAGGTCATGATTTCAATAAATTATAACGGACGCGTTATTTAACAAGCCGCTAGGGGGCCCAAAGTCATGTCACTTCTTCCCTACCCCAAATTGGTTGGTAGATAGTTGGTACTAGTTGGTAGATAGTTGGTACTATCTACCAACCAAAATTTGTGACCCTAGCATGTCCAGATCTCGAGATATCAAAACCGGAAGTTCTGCTGAAGTACCAACAAAAGCTGCCAGGAGGCCCAGAATCTAATCATTTCTAGGTCTCATCAAGACCTACCCACCTACCAAGTTTCATGACAATTTAATGCATACTAAGCTTCTTGAGTTATGCTGTTCACAGACAGACAAACAGACGGACAAACACTACTGAAAACATAACCTTCTTGGCGAAGGTAATAAGTTGTTGAGAAAACTCACAAACATATGGTATATCGAGGTGTGAAAATTATAGCCAGACTTAATTACTAGTATCACGTGTACATGCACCCCCATCAACCGACCTCCTTATCTTCATAATAAGAACAACAAATGTGTAAAAAAATATATCTTTATGTAGAGTTGACCGTACTGATGTAGTAGCTCCTTGATGTTGTTTCTTCTTCTTCTCTTTTTCTCTCCTTCGCCGGTTTTTGTTCTTCGACTTCCCTCCATCAGTCCCAGCGTCGGCCATGTTGGGTCAATATAGGTCATTTAGCCATACCATTCAATCATAGGAGAAAATGTTTCGTATCAAATTTTTCAAAACTGATTAAATCAAATAACATTCTAACAAATTCTGACAAAACAATATAGTAATATATTATACAACTTTCAGTATAGTTTACTATAATCAAATAGTCTATAACTTTTATTTGTTTTGGGGAAAAATAACTTTTATCCCCTTTCGTCGGAATGAACTATTCTGTCATGACGTCATCGCTATCAAGATGGCAGAAGGACTGAAGAGGACTCTCGGTAAACCTGGTTTTGACCCTGAAGACTGTAAGTATCTTTGCCTAAATGACCGTCATTTGTAGCTAAACGTTACAATAAAGAAATTAACATTAAAGCAAGGGTACCGAAGTAACGGGTTCCTCACTGGCCGCCCAGTGCGGAACTCACGGGGAAAGTGGCGTCGACACTCGGGGCCCTGTGTGGAAGAAAGCCCCGCACTGGAATTCTAGTGCAGAAACGGCTTTGTTCCAGTGCTGAAACACCATCAGGACTGGAATTCCAGAGCTGAATCTTGACTCGGCACTCGTTTTCCGGTGCTAACTTCCACTCAGCACTCGTTTGCCAGAGCTCGGAGGCCGTTCAGCACTGGGTAGCCAGCGCTCGGAGGCCGTTCACCACTGGATAGCCGGTGCTAACTTCCACTCAGCACTCGTTTGCCAGAGCTCGGAGGCCGTTCAGCACTGGGTAGCCAGTGCTCGGAGGCCGTTCACCACTGGATAGCAAGTGCCGAAGTCCCTAAGTAACGGATTCCTCACTGGATCGTTCCAGTGCTCGGTGACTCTTGGTGCTGGAAGCCGAGTTCTCAAATCATTTCGGCACTGGGCCTCTGGTGCTTACGTCGGCCGCGCCCGGCTACGGTACATTATCGTAGGCCAAGTCTATGTCTAAAAATGTGAGGATCTGAGCCTTGCAGTATTATCCTGCCGATCACCTTGTCCTCCTGATTATAATTTGCTTCCCGGGCGGTACGATCTCATAAAATATAAGTGTTAGAGTTCAAAGGCGGCCTCTCGGTACCCTTTCTAAAGACAAGGTTTGATTTGCCGATTTAGAGTTTCCAGTGCTGAAGCCGCCGACACTGGACACCAAGTGTTGACGTAACTTCGGCACTGGAGATCTAGGACGGAAGCCGCCTCACCTCTGTATACCGAGTGCTGAGAAAGGAACCCGTTACTTCGGTACTTTTGCAACATTAAAATGACACCGTTAAAGTGGTATACAGAGCGTGCTATACTCCGAAAATGTTCGGTTTTGTTTCAGCTATATTATGAAAAGGGGAGGGGCTGCTCGTTCATTTTGTCATTCCAGAAAAACAAAAGGCCATTTTCCCAATTGACACTCCTTGCTCTGTCTGATAACGACTTGCAGTACTGGAACTTAACGTATTTAATGTGTCGTGATTGTACTGTTTACTGTATCCTGACCATAGAACATGTCATTGTGTACAAATGATGCACTGTAGGTTGTCCCTGCAATGTCAGTAAATAACATATTGCACTGCATTGTTTTGCTGATCACCTAAATCAAGATTCGAGGTCAACTGATGTGGTTCCGTAAGATGTGTTTTGTGTCGTTTTATGTTCTGTATAAGGTAGTTTCGATTTCTTTTTCTTTCAATTCATCTTTTTGAATAAAATTCATTCATATACTAGTACACAGTAGAGTAGGTGCATACCTTTACCTAAGAGTAAGACCAATATTATAGTCAGTTCCATTCATATTTTTAACAAATATGTATATTATCTTGAGGCTTGAGGCTAATATGAGACGGGGATGGTCAGGCCTCTGTCTGGGTGATTCGTAGCTTGCTTGTAGTTAGATTGAATACTGTTCACATTACCTGGTCCTTTCTGAATTTATGACTACTTTTGTTTTGTGACAGATGCCCGTGAGATAGCCCAGAAGAGTGACGGGGACAGGGACTTGTTAGAACACAGACAGAGAGTACAGAACCTGCAGGATGACACCTCCCTCGCACTCAAGAAAAATGTCTACCAGAACTACATGCAGTTCATCGAGACAGCCAAGGAAATATCATGTCAGTACACTGACTATTGTGGCTTGAAAAATTGACTAAACAGTGCTTGATTACCTTCACCAAGAAGTTATGTTTTCAGTAGTGTTTGTCTGTCTGTGAACAGCATAACTCAAGAAGCTTTATATGCATTGTCATGAAACTTGGTAGGTGGGTAGGTCTTGATGAGACCTAGAAATGATTAGATTTTAGGCCCTCTGGTGACTTTCATTGGTACTGCAGCATAACTTTAATATCCCCTGATCTGGACATTCTAGGGTCACGAATTTTGGATGGTAGGTAACTCTTGGGAAGAAGTGACATTTTGGGAAGAAGTGAAATTTGAGCCCCCTAGTTTCTGTCAAATTTTTGGCAATACCCCACATGGGTCCAAAGCATTTTAGCTTTGAATATTTTGCTGAGTTCCTGTTAAAATTAAATCACTTAGTCTAGTACTGAGTATGTATATGAGTTTCAAGCTGAAATTGAAGTTGTTTGTTTGTTGCAGATGTTGAGAGTGAGATGTACCAGCTGTCCCACATCTTGACTGACCAGAAGACCATCATGAACAGTATGATGCAGATGTCAATCACTGACAAAGGTTGGGGACAGTTCTAGACAAAACTACATGTATAGACAGTTTACTGTAACTTTGGGATGTTCAATTACTGTCGATGTCATTCACCTTTACTTCACTTAACCTCTCAAGCAGAAAGAATAGACCATTTCCCTTTCTAATAATTTTTCTTAGACTTTTAACAACATGATTCTTTTGTACAGAAGAGGCCCCCAAAGAAAAGGAAACACCCAAAGAGAAGGAAGACAAGAAGAAAAACCTGAGCACACTTCTGGAGAAAGTTGAAGGATGTTCAGTAAGTAGTCAAATACTTTGGTTGTACTGTACGTACTGTGATTATGAAAATTCATTCATTCAGACATGTTTACAGTGTATCTATCTCATGCAATCCTTACACCTGGTTGAAGAACTGTACAGTAATACACTTCTCTAGTCAAGTTGATCTTTCACTTGTGAACAACATTGTTATTTATTTATTTATTTCTGTTTTATTTATACAGGGTAGAGACCTCAGTGCTATTTAAAACACTGCTTTTCAGGAATGCCCTGTACGTGACAACAAGTTACACATGAAAACAATGAAACCAACACATTAAACAATACATAAACTTACAAAACAACCAAGCGTCAAAACAAAATCGTTAACCGTAAATCAGTGTCATTAGGCCAAGGTCAGGAGGTAAGAGGTCAACAAGAGGTCAATGTGACAACATTGTTGCTATATTTGCAACTACATGTACATGTAAAATAAAATAGTATGTATGCAATATGCTTTCTGTGTTAACGTTGCAAGTGAGTGTCTGATTCAATAAAGGAAGATACCTCTGTTTCCTATCAGCATGTGACAGAAGTACCAGGCCGTTACCTGGTACACAGTGGAGGTCTGGTGGAGCTGGACCCAGACTCTCACACACAGATCCAGCGTGTTCACACCTTCCTCATGAACGACAGTCTCATGGTGGCCAGCTGGATAGCCAGCAGGTACGGCACTTGTCTGCTCTGTAGTTTCATCACAGTATTACAATTTATATGTCCTACTGTTGTATTTACTATGATTTGCCGTTCTTGTGTTCCTTTCAATGTATTGTTTTATATTTGTTAAGGTATGTTCTTGAGAACTTGAGTGCTTTTATAAGCACTTCTGCTTTTGTCCCCAATTCTCTTTAAACAAATATGAATAAAAAAGAAAAATTATTTTGTCATGGGTACATGTATCTCCACTCAACATTATGTTGTCGCATGGAGTAGTTTTTTGGCTTGTCAATATACATGTACACAATGCAGCATTGCCATATATCCTCACTGCTGATATATCTGTATTATGAGACTTGAAGGATGGAAGGATTAGGGTGGGGGAGAAGTCTGCCATCTCTGATTGCCTTGTTTTGTTTCTTTACTAGGTGTATGTATCTTGTGTTTTTCATGTTTTTTTCCAGACGAGGTCCAGTCCATTACAAGTTCCAGGCCCTGTATGAGTTAGACAGTTTGGCTGTGGTGAACATCAGGGATGCTGGGCGTAAGCAACACATTTCTACATCTTATGCTATTTTTCAGTAGCCTTTAGCTTTAGCACATGGCTATTTTCAGTATCAATACACTAACAATAGCTTCCCTGCCAAAATATCTGTCATATATGTATGTTCATCTTTCTCAACTGTGAATGCTTTTATCTTATTAATAAGACCTGCAGCTGTCTACTCTAGTGTTGTCATGTTGGTGTTGTTACAGTGTGAATGATATTTCATTTTCATAAGATGTTTCTTTCTTTTCTATTGGACCTAGCGATGAAGAATTCCTTTAAGGTGCTGATGTTCCCAGACTGTAGAGTCTTCCAGGCTGAGAGCCCCAAAGCCAAGGTCAGAAGACAAAAAAACTTCCTTTGTTTTTAAGGAAATAGATTTAAGAACGCAGACAAAGTGTATGATTAGGAGGTAGTATGGTGGAATGCTCAAAAATAGTAACTGTGGTTTACTGATGTTTATTGTGGTTCAAACTCTCCTTATACTCCTTAGCTATATACAGATACAGATACAGATATGTGACAACTTATGGGTAGGCAGAATATTAGAGTAGAATATATAGTACCCATAAGTGACAACTTATGGGTTGGCAGAATAGTAATAAAATTCCTCTATCTAGTCTATGATATAACACAAAACACTATAGTGTTGCACTAAAGGTACATGATGCAGTAGAAAATTGTGGGAAGGACTTCTGATGAGTAGTTTATACTGAGGCATATACAGAAAGTAAATGAGGAGGAGGGTTAACCCTTACCTGTGATGACCTCTGACCAGAGAGAATGGCTGGACAGTTTGGACCAGGCCAAGAAGAGTAAAGCTGCGGCTGACAGCCAGAAGAAAGAAGCACAAGTCAAGGACGATTCAGCAGGAGACAGCTTTGACAGAAGTAACCGTAAGTTGACTAATAACATTTGGTCAAATATAAAGTCATTTGGGTTGCAGGGTACAAAATGTAAAGCGCATTTCATGTCAATTATTATGAAAATGTGATATGAAAAACCCTGTACAATGTACATCGATGAAGGTTAGACATCCAGGTAATACGATATGCCAAAAAGCAGTTACTCAAGTAACTGGATATGATTTTGTTTCCTGTATGTGTTTATAAGGTGTTTAGACAAATGTTACCTTTTTTTGAAATACACTGTACATGGAAATACTTTTAAATTACTTCAAATACACTATGTCATGTATCATGGTCACAAGGTAAAATAAAAGACTGATGGTTGCACTTTTTTTTTGTTTCCAGCATTTGCTGATAATGATGAAGAAGACCAAGACTTGCCTCTGGTAGGTTTACAAGTTTGGTTTTTCTCTTCAGTAGCAAAACAGGAAGCATTTTTTACTTAGTAAAAAGAAAATTAACATGTCTCACTGTATGGTACATTAGATATATGTGTCAACCATCACTTGAAGTTGAGACTAGCTTTTTAACTAATCTGGAATATGAGGGTTCATTCAGCAATGATGAATGTGGAGTAGAGGGCCTTGACTGTGCTAAAGACAGGAGTGAAAAATAGTTGTAACAACATCATTTGTTTTCCAATACAACATGTAGGTATGATGCCTTTCAATTTGTTTAACAATAAACATACACCATACAAAACATTATGACGATTATGACGTTACATCTAAACATTTACCACTGAGCAAAAACACTTTGTATCTTTGCACATTTTTGTTGCAAACCTCTAGCACATATTTGTAGATGTATTAGAGTAGATAATTTGCTTATCTTTCCGCTTTCAGCTCTCTGCTGTGCTATTAGTATGTACTTGTGGTGTGTTTTGTTAGATAAAAGCTGTGCACCTTTTACCAAATATGAATCTTTTTTCACGTTTTGCTCTACTCCTGCCTAGCCCCCACACATAAAGAGGTGGATCGCTGTAAGTTGGACATCTTGTGTGAGATGTGCATGGAATGCTACAGGCTCCTATAGCCATCATTTCCATTAACAACAACCCCCCCCCCTACCCACTATTGCATCAGGGGTGTGCTCAAATAGAGGAGCACCCCCCACCCTCTAATGCATTTTTGTGCATGAACATGCTAGAAACATCATTGTGGCAGAGCCAACTTTGAATTCTGACTATTGCATGGAACAGCAATATGTATGCTTTATTACCAATGGAAGGCAATATTTTGTTGTGAGAATTTTGAATAGAACAACCTTACCTAATCTTTTTGAGTGCCCTTAAATCTGTTTTAAGTAACTTCCTTTTCTTCCCATGTTTGATGTGATACTTTTGTAACAGGGTGTGATACAGGTAATATAACATGAGAGCCAGTGGTGGAAATCTCTTCTACCATTTTAGGCCACGCCAATTTAATTTCTTGGTTAACGGATTTTTCTAGAAAAATAATGGAGCGGGCGGGCGAAAAAAAATAAAAAAATAAAAACAGGCCTAGGCATCCTATTATGGCCCAAAATGGTACGATAGGAGCCATGAAGTCAACACACCAGGCTGGTTCAAAATTTAAACAATGAATTTTGAACTTTTAATGATACCACTGCATTGAAAGATGGAATAACTGTAACAACTAGGATGAAAAGGACTGTTTTCAACTGTTCAGGGCAAAATATGAGCATTTTGCAGTTGATTCTGAATTTTTCTTTTATTTGCAAATCAGAAAAAAATGAAGCGGGCGAATCCATTAACCAAGAAATTGAATTGGTGTGGCCTTAGATACAAATGTACAGTGTGTGTGTCAGACTTGCTGTGTAAAAAGGCTGGTGAAGAAACAAAATTTTATTGACAGTGGCAGCCTTAGCCTATTAAGGAAAGACTTAAACTATGAATTTGTTGTCAAAGACAACACAAAACTTCTTTTTTTCAGATTTCACTCACAAACACTTCTTGGACAAGTAATAATGTATTTTTTCACTTGCAATAAGTGTACAAAAGGCCACAATTTGTCAGTTGCAACGTTGATAAAAAATCCTATTCAGCTATACTTTTATCCCAGAATCTTTATGGTTTCTGAATAAAGCAATCACATTCTTCTCTCCATTGCCATTTTATATTAACATCTGTGTCCATAATATCACCAGGGTCCATAATACCGCCACCTTAAGGGGAAAAGTGTGCTTAAAGATATTTTTACTGCAACATACCCTAGGTATGTACATTTGAGGTGTGCAGGAGTGCATACCAGAAGTATGTTGCAGTAAAAATATCTTAAAGCACACTGTTTCTCAAGGTGGCAATATTATGGACCCTGGTGATATTATGGACACAGATGTTATATATGTTGCTCAGAATTTATAATTTTGTGTGTATTTATTGCAGCAAAGTGCAGAGGAAATGTTACGAGTAGACTGGATACAAGAGTTACCTGAGGATCTGGATGTGTGTATCGCACAGAGGGACTTCGAGGGAGCAGTTGATCTTATTGATAAGTGTATGTACCTTATCATTAATAGCATCATGATATAGAAATTTGCACTGTATGTCTCGGTGCCAATTTTGAATGATTTGTGCTTTTGAAATACTCATGTGTCACATGTGTACTTGTCTCAAGTTCTTGCAAAAATTAGAAGAGCTGCTAGAAGGAGCTTTTGAGCTGCAGATATCATATTTTAGGGACAATTGGACATATGAACAGATACTGACAAATTGTGCTATGGGAATTACATTTTATGTCTTTTCTTGCAGGTAATGAATACCTAGAAGAGGTCCCACAATCACCAGCACTTAAAGAATACAGGTACCCTTTTTGTGGTATTTTGTGTGAGAAACAAACAGATAACTAGAGTTCCACGATCTCATACCTTCGCCAAATGATGTTAGCTTTTATGAATAAGAAATTATATATTAATCCCCCTAATTATGGAAATAGGATCCTCAATTGCATGAATTATATCTGTTGATCATATTCTCCACCAAAAGACAGTCTTATCTTAACAAAGAATGCCATTATGGCATTTCCTCATAAATTATGCAAATGAGGTCCTTATTTGAATAAGTTATGTTTAATTATGTTCACCTTCACTTAACTTTCAAACACCCCAAGTATAAAATTCCAGGCAGTTACCACTATGCAATTATAATATTTTCTCATTAATTATGCAAATTAAGTCTTCATTTGCATAATAGATATCTGCCTGTGTTTCTCTCATTCTTAATAACATGTCATAAGCTTGAACTTCCTATTATGGAATGCAGCTGATAAATAGAATTTCCTCATTAATTATGCAAATTACATCCATATTTGCATAATTGTAATATCATTATGTCAAGCATCACTCAAGCTACCTACACACCAAAAATCACGATGATCTGTCAACCGGTTCTTGAGTTATCCTCCTTTAAACATTTGTCCATTAAACCCCCCTGCAGTTCTAGAGCAAGCAACTAGGGGGCTCAAACTCATGTCACTCCATCCCCAGCACAAGAGCTATCTACCATCTAAATTTCATTACCCTAGCATGTCTGGATCATGAGATATCAAAACCGGAAGTTCTGCTGCAGTACCATGACAAGCCGCCAGGTGGCCCAAAATCTAATCATTTTGAGGTCTCATCAAGACCTACTCACCTACCAAGTATCAAGACAATCCATCAAGACCTTCTCAAGTTATCGTGTTTACAGACACACACACACATACACGAACGCCCCTGAAAACATAACCTTCTTGGCGAAGGTAATTATAATTATAAGGGCAGAAAGCTCACTGGGAGGGGGGGGGTCAAATTGGGCTTGTTGTACAGCAAGATGTGGTTGGAAAATTGGCACAAAAAAAGTCTTAAGGCAAAAAAAGTGTTCAAGGTAATCTGAACATACATGTTCTTAACTGAAAAAATTGAAAAGCTTAAAAATCTGTACTGGCATTTTCCAACAGTCGTTTTTCCTAGTTCATCAACAACCGCAAAAAACCAACTGTTTAAACATATGTACTGTATGTTGTTCTGTTGCTGCAGAGCTCGTGTGGACCAGAGAATCAAACACCTGACGGAGGTGCTGCAGCATGAGCTGCAGGGGCTGCAGGGTGGACCCAAGGCTGCCAGACGGGCCGTACTGCAGCTCATCAAGCTGGGCAAGTCTACTCAGGTCAGGCCAGGGGGTAAACATTATCATAACAACACAACTGTTTACAATAACATTGTGTCATGAAAATTCATCTGTGTTGGTGGTTACATGTTTAAGGTTAAAACTTCCAACACAAAAGTTTGTTCTCACCTAGACCTTTCAACCAGTCATTCTGGTCTTCTTCAGTGGACTGACCCAGTGACTGCATGGCTTCTCTGAAGTGTGACATCAACACTTGGTAAACTACTTCCTGAGAGGGGTGAAAGAGGTTATTTACATCAGGGCCTTTCACTCAACCGCGACGGGGGCCAACGTCGTTTACCAGACACCTTTGACCCAGTGTTGACATCACACTTCAGAGGAACCATGTGACAAGTTTCACTGGGTCAGTCCATTGAAGAAGACCAGAGTGACTGGTCAAAAACTTTAGCTGAGTTGTTATGTTTTGTTATGTTATGTTGTACTTTCTTTACCACAATTGGTAACCTACTTTGGAGTACTCATTACTTCTGTTTTCCGGTACTACCAGGCGTGTGACTTGTTCCTGAGGAACCGGACCATGGCAATCAAGCGGTCCCTGCGCCAGCTGAAGATGGAAGGTTCCACCACGCTGTACGTGAACAAGCTGTGTTATGTGTTCTTCACCACCATGCTGGAGGTCGGCAGGGAGTTCCAGAAGGATTTCTCCTCCAACAACGGCTGCTGTTCAGGTGGGAAAAACATGGGTTCACCAGTAAAGGCATCCAATGCAATTTCAGGGCAGCAACACAAAAAAGGATTCTGGATGAGCAAATCTGTGTGATATTGACATTTACTGCCATTTCTTGACACATTTTTTTCAATATTTCATACTTCTTCTCAAGTCACCACTTAAAAAAGCTCTTAAGAAATATCCATAAAACAAGCTACAGTATGTGAGGAGTCCTTTTATTTTTGATACCACCAATAAGTAGCAAGAACCAGCCTACAATGCAAAACAAGCAACCTTTTTTCTGTCAGAACACATGTATTTCAGTCTCCTATTTTCCAGCTTGTTGGTAAGAGGTACGGATTGCATTGTCAGATTCAACAGGTTCATTCTTGATTCAATACATGCAACAGTAGAATAGAAAAATTACTTCTTAATGTGCGATTTTGTATTCCTTAATTCCTGAAACATACATTACTTACCCAAGACATTGATGTAAGATTGATGATTTCTTGTTTTGACCACAGCTTTTGTGGTGTGGGCTAAGCTGGAGCTGGAGACTTTTGTGGGAATGTTTGCCCGTCAGGTCTTCTCCTCCAAAACCAGCCTGTCCATGGTGGCAGAGTGTGTGGAGATGGCTCAGCAGTACTGTGACAAGGTAACACACCTCAGCACATTCTCATAAACATACTGTATTTGCTGGGTACCATGTTCTCTTGGCATAACAATAATAATGATAATAATAATAATAATAAATGGTTTTTATTGTCCAAACAGTACCCGTGCAGTCGCAGCCTGTATACGGCTGAATTGATGCAGGGTATTACATAATCAAGACAAATCACAACAATCAAATAATACACTTGATACACATATTTGTTCCACAAATTATTGTGGAACTGTCGCAAGGGTCTATACGGCAGCCATTCGGCGCCAGGTGACCTCAATACGACTTTCCCCAACCGAAGTTAGGTACCCATTCACACCTGGGTGGAGTGAGGAAAGTCGTGTAAAGTGCCTTTCCCAAGGGCACAACGTCGGGGCGCATGTTCAGACATGCCCCAGGTACGACTCGGAATCGAACTCAAGTCTCCTGGTTCGTAGTCGATCGCTCTAACCACTACACCACCCGACGCCACAATGGTTGGCACATTGTATCAGGTCAACATCGGTAAAATGGATGTTACACCATGAGATTTAGAAGCATATCCATTATGATTGAAGATTTATTTGCATTTTGAGAAAAACAAGAATGACCACTACAGCTGCATATTGAATCCTTTTTTTTTTTCTTGCACGTGATGGGATCAGCATGTAGGCAATAGATATATCTTGGAAGACCTCTTTAGAAAAGTTTGGGAAGGAAATACCAGATAGTCCACACTACATATAGCTCACAAACATAAGCTTTTACACGGGTTGAACACTATCATTGGGAAGCATTGTTTCCTTATGTCTGTCAATAAGAATCTGCCTTATTTGGTTTTCCAGCTGTGTGAGATCGGGCTGGACTTGACCTTTGCCCTCCACTCCCTGCTAGTGAAGGATGTCCGTCGGGCAATGCATGATGGGAGAGATCAGATAGTGGAGGCCATCCGACATAGATCAATGGTAAGAACACACAACTTAAGCATGTTACTTGTACATGTATGATATCTATATGTACTGTCAATTACATGTAATGCTAGTCTTATTACACAAATTCTGAATTTCAGTGTAAACTATGAATTCCTCAGTGTAGGCATTTTAAGTCAACGTCACTTTGGTGTGTTTTTATAACCATCACTCATGTTGTGTTCTTTTCTTTGGAGAAGTAAAGAGCATCGCCATGACATGTTTTTAAGGCATTTGTCATGGTTGTCATTGGTCTTCATTCCCACATGAGGACTCATCTTGGCAAATGATGACCTGTATGGCTACTCAACTGTCGCATCGACAGAAGACTCCAACAACATGGTTGTATTCGATGTTGCCATGGTGTGTTTTTATAAACACCACTCATGTTGTGTTCTTTTCTTTGGAGATGTGGAGAGTGTGGCCACTGTGTGTTTTTAAGGCAGTTGTCATGGTGGTAGTCAACGTCGCCATGGTGTGTTTTTATCAACACCACTCTTGTTGTGTTTCTTCAGAAGGAGAAATAAAGAGCATCACTATGACGTCTTTTTAAGGCATTTGTCGTGGTTGTACTTGTAGTCAACACTTTTTTTATGACCATCACTCATGTTGTGTTCCTTTCTTCGGAGAAGTGGCGAGTGTTGCCACTGTGTTATTTAAGACAGCTGTCATGGTTGTATTTGACGTCGCCATGGCGCATGGTGTGTTTTCTAACCACCAATCTTGTTGTGTTCCTTTATAAAGGAGGTGAAGTGTAGTGTCGCCAGTGTGTGTTTTTAAGGCAGTTGTCATGGTGGTAGTCAACGTCGCCATGGTGTGTTTTTCTGACCACCACTCTTGATTTGTTGTGTTCCTTCAGGAGGAGAAGTGGAGAGCATCGCCATGACATTTTATAAAACTATTTGTCACGTCACGATAAACTGGATAGTGAGTGAGTGAGTGAGTGAGTGAGTGAGTGAGTGAGTGAGTGAGTGAGTGAGTGAGTGAGTGAGTGAGTGAGTGAGTGAGTGAGTGAGTGTAGTCTACGTCGCCATGGTGTGTTTTTCTTACCACCACTCTTGTTGTGTTCCTGTAGGAGGAGAAATGAAGAGCACGTCCATGACATGTTTTTTTAAGGCAGTTGTCATTGTGGTAGTCAACGTCGCCATGGTGTGTTTTTCTAAACACCACTCTTGTTGTGTTCCCTCAGGAGGAGAAGTGGAGAGCGTATAACCTGCAGACTCCCCAGGCCTGCAGGACGGTGGTGAAGGAGATGGAGGACCTGGGACTCTCCAACTTCAAGTCTCTCATGTACGACGACTGTTGGATCAAACTCACCCCCAACATGGTCAACTACACCAAACAGTTACTCCAGTTCCTGGACCAGTGTCTCAAGTTATACCAACCTGAGGTAAGACCACATCAATTTAATTTCTTGGTTAACGGATTTTTCTAGAAAAATAATGGAGCGGGCGGGTGAAAAAAATAAAAAATAAAAACAGGCCTAGGCATCCTATTATGGCCCAAAATGGTACGATAGGAGCCATGAAGTCAACACACCAGGCTGGTTCAAAATTTAAACAATAAATTTTGAACTTTTAATGATACCATTGCATTGAAAGATGGAATAACTGTAACAACTAGGATGAACAGGACTGTTTTAAACTGTTGAGGGCAAAATATGAGCATTTTGCAGTTGATTCTGAATTTTTATTTTTATTTGCAAATCAGAAAAAAATGAAGTGGGCGAATCCGTTAACCAAGAAATTAAATTAGTGTGGCCTAAAGATGTGTCTGTGTGTGTGTGTGTGTGGTGGCTTTGAGGGAAGAAATTTCTTGATCTTTCAAGAGAACAATGTTAAAAAGAAAATAATATTTTATGCAATATGATTTGCCTGAAATTTAACAAATTAATCAAACAGGTATGTTAGCTTTTATTTTGAAGTAGTTAAATAAAAAAACTGTTTTATTGCATTTTACTTAGGCAATACATACATACAAATGAACAGAAGTAGAAAACAAGAACAGATATGCACGTAAACCACAAATCCAAAGATATACTGCAATGGATGAAACAAATATATAACAAATAGAAAAATGAATATCGGTTAAGGAAACAATACAAATTGTAGAAAAGAACACAAATGGCAAATCAATTGAACAAATAACGTACAGAAATGAATTCAAAATAATTGTACAGAATGTTATCCAAATAACAAGGTATACAGAGCAAAATAGTTATTTGTTGTTGTTGTTTTTGTTGTGCCCTTCCCAGTTACACATGGTCCTGGTAGAAAACGTGATGATGATTATACGCTGTGTGGGGAAGCAGATGGAGACAGCGCTCACAGCCAAGGAGTACACCAAGAATCACCCCTTCATTCTGAGGAACTCCAGCTTTGTCTTCGAGACTGTCGTGCAACGTATAGAGAGAAGGTTCCAGGTAGGTTTCATAATGTCTGTGCTGTTGTGAAAATAGGCTGAGACCAGACAGTGTTTCTTTGATTGAGTCTGGGAATTTCTATTGAAATTCTGGAGAAAAACCATTGCTTATAAGATACATATACATTTGTACCACCATTTTTGCACCCTGCCAGGATTTCAGCTTTATAGATTAGCTGATGAAAAATGATTGACTGATTATTTTGATGGTGTGGCCCTTGCAAAGTTATTGAAAGCAGTTAGCTGTAATACCAAAACCAGTCACTAGATGGCAATGCTATCATGCAACACATTGAATTTTTACCAGTCTGACTGCAAGTCCACCATGTCTATGTTGACAGGAACATGTAGGAAAGCCAGCTAAGCAGTTCCAGGAGCTGAAGACTGACTATGCCAAGCTGAGATCACTGGCAAGAACACCAACTACTGAGCTGTAAAAAATCTTTCCTTATCCATTCATGTACCTACTCAACTACAGGGACACATCTAGAGATTATGGCATTGTCAGCCTACATTGTATATAGTTTCAGTAAGCTCAGTCCTCTATGAAAATTTTTACATAGCCATGTTGCTTTAACCATTGCTTCAAGGACTATGTAATCATGGTCCTGTTTTCGGTTTGTCTCCAAAGTCTGCAAAATTGCTACTAGCAAATACAGTATATGCCTAGCCACCAAATCTATTGTATTATTTCATAAATGATTCAGAATGTTTAAGGTTAAATTAAAGTATACATCGCAAAACTTTTTTGTTGAAAATCTGGAAAAGACTGTAGAGGTGTAATTTTAATGTCTGTTATTATAGCCTCTCCATAATGTTAGTGCAATATATATGACCACGATTCAGCTGAAAAAAATGTTCATCTATACTAGTATCTACAAACACACATATCAACACACACACACACACATACCATTGCACAGACACACACACTTAAACACACACACATGTACACATACACACACACATGCTTTGAAATGATGAATAAAGCACTCCACAGTGTTTGTAAAGAAAATGTTTTATTCCTGACAGCAGCATACTGTGTGACATCATCGCAGTTCTGACAGTTTGGGCATCTGAGACAACAGCCATCAGATCACCTTTGACCCCTAGTAATACATGTAATGTTTCACCAAAAAAATCTTCATCTCAAGTTTATGTCTACATTAAAGTTAAACAGTACTGCAATTTCGAACAGTATAAACTATTTACCGGTAGGTTCCTTCTTGCTAATAACTTACATGATGTCAACAAAACAAATCCCTTGTTTTACTTTCTAACCTACATGTACGTGACTGTGATTTAGCTTTGCCCCTCAGTTTCTACACTTATCAGAGGATACAAGGTGAATACAGAATTTTGTTCTTTGTCATTTAGGTACATTAAGCTCAGGCTCTGATAGAATTTCAAGCTCGGATGATAATGCTGACACCCTTGTCTGCTTCCCTGATAATTTTACTACAATACAAGTTCGTGTACAAGGATTTTTCAGGACACACTGATGTTGCTATAACAGAGACATGCATGTTGCTATAAGCTATCCAGGTCTCAATTATACAAAAGTATGCATAACTGTTACTGTATCAGACAAAGATGGGGGCGGAATAAATACATTCTAACTCAAAATGTGTTGACAGGAATTATGTATTATCATTGTACCTCAACCTGCTAACTGCTGCCTTACCTCATAACCAATACAGATTTAGTGTCATATGGCTACATGTGGCTCAGCTGACTGTTTGAAAAGTTATGGCAAGCCAGTACTAAAGACCAGAGGGACATACAAATATAATACGGTAATACTAGTAGAATTCATTGATACACAGATTGTCCAAGCCTTACTTTGATTGCTAACAATTTTTCCCTACATGCATTTTCCATCACAGATCCTTTACCTCAAGACATATTAAATTTCAGCTTCTAAAGAAGTAGAGTACTCTACAAGGGATACTATAATGGTGAAGGATTCGACTTCTAAGTTGGTACTTTGCACAATTTTTGCTGTTCCCAAAGGCAGTATTCATGAACTGTGATCGTAAATGTTGCAGAGTAAAAAAATTAAAGTGTGAAATTTAGGTGCAGTCATCATCACTCAGAAAATTAATTAATATGGACAACTTCCAAAGTATCTATGGACTAAGTAACTTCCCAGTACCAACACGAGAAGTTAACTGTACAACATTTGTAACATCGAGTCACACATCTGGAACATATGATATAGTGGAATGATCAACTGTTAACAATTTTTCAACCATTTGAACTAAAATTTACATCCATTCTTTGCTATGGTATACATAACACAACACAGATTATATATGTCCAAATAACCTTGGTCCAAACAAACTTGATACACCATATATGATATGAAATTTATGACATCAATTTATGACATACAAAAGCTTGCTATGAAGCTATATGCTTTATTCTAGTTTGTCATGAAAAAAAAACTTGCACATTTATTCAATGTGTGTATTGGTCTACATGTTAATCACCAAACGTCATACCAGGGTGGATACAACAATCCAGAAAACGTGTGAACATAATTTCTCCAGCAACTTCTACTCTAAAAGTCAAATGCATAACAGAAAACCATCAATACACCTGTCAACATGTCAAGGGTGTTTACAGTTTAGAATGTTTACATCTTGTCACCGTGGTAACCCTACATGGGTAGTAAATGGTCGTCTCTTTCGTCATCATCGTCCAGTCCTAGCTGGTCGTCCCCGATGCCCTTGTACGTTCTGGGAGGTCCCGCCTCCCGTGTCCGACACACCAACTCACAACCATCCTTGGGTGGAAAACAGAACACTGTTAATAACCAGGGCTCAAAATACTGGGTGCATGTGCACCTTAGTGCACCCAAATATTATTCTGTGGGTGCACTGGTGCACCCAAATATTTTTGTAGGTATTTTTGTATATATTAAATGTATTATAATATGCAGGATATTCATGGCATCTAATAAGTGTCAGAAAATATCAAAATCTTTGTTGTAATACTTAAGATTTTAAAGTTTGCTCACATTTCAGATTCAAGCTCAGAAGAGGAGCAGTAAGATCTCCAAAAAAATTTTTGTGCACCTAATTTTTTAGGTTGGGTGCACCAGTGCACCTATTCCCAAGAATGAATTTCGGGCCCTGATAACTAGAGATACAACTTTCAGAATTGCACATGTTCACAATTACTTAAGATCAGAGAATCATTTTGTGAAATATAATACTGACTTATAATGTTGTCATACAGTAGTAAGTCAAGAAGTATGCAGGATATACCAGGGGTAGTTACCATAAAATATGGCAATCAATATCAAAAACATACTATTTACTGGTATGTCTATGAAGGTTAGACAGCCAGGTAATAAGATAAAAAAACAGTTATTCAAGCAGCTGGATATGATTTTTGGAAACGATTATTAACCAGTGTAACTGACGAAAATCATATCCAGTTGCTTGAGTAACTTTTTTCTTGTGCATATACTATTTACTGGGTCTAAATACTTACTAACATTTTTTGAGTGAAAAATGTTTGAATCAACTTAGCAAGAAAATTGCAAAGTTTCTTACAGCCTGCAAGTTGCCGAAGTCTTTCCAGAAGCTGAAGTGAGGGATCTGCTCCATTCCTTTGGCCCCAACCACAAAACGCTGGTACAGGAACCCAAACAGGAAGTAACAGCCGACAACAACCACGAATCTGGGAACAAAACATTGATCTGTTTACATCTCAGCATCACCATTCTTACTACTATTATAGGAGTGAAGCTTTGAACTGTTTACATATAACAATGTTAACATCTAAGCATGGAAATACTGTAGAACAGAACCACTAAAATAGCAAATAGAACAACTCTCGGAAATGAGTTTGTAAGTGAACACTTTGATATCATATTTTAAACTTTTACAAAGAATTGAGAACATTTCTGTACAACAACAACTCAAGTTGATAGCATGTGTAACAAAAAAGGTCAATCCAAAATTTAAAAAATCAAAGTATGTGCATATGTAATGCACATGTTATAGACATTTTTACATCAGTCTCCAGATTGTGGCTTTGTGTTTTAACAAATAGTTTGCATATAAATAATGAAATTTATATTTTAAAACCCAAAGCCCTGTCCTAAAAGCCCCTTTGCAATTGTGGATGAGGCAATATTGAGTAAAATTTACTGATTGTAATATTGTTGAGTACTCACATAAGAACCAGTACTGAGCCCACACTCAGACCACCAGGTATGGAAGACTTGGAAGAACAGACCACATTGCTATAGAGTTCAAACAAGTAGTAACAATCCTCATCATTTTTCCTGGTGTGTTCTTCAATAAGACCCATGCTCCCCTGTAGATAGAAAATATGTGGTTGAAGAAGAACTTGTACAGAAAGTATGATATAAACTAGAGAAGTAACATTTGCAAAACAAATGCATAATGTTTACCTTCGGACATGGTCTGCTCTGTTAATTCTTAAGCAAACACATTCACATACATGCACTACTAGTATATGGTGAGCAGAGCAGACCATGAAATTGCAACATTATGTAACCCAACACCAGTCACCATGGTGACAAACGTCAACAAATCATGTCATTGGTCAGGTCAGAGGTCACTGTTTGGAGAAGAAGAAGAGGAAGAAACTGAGCAAAAACAATATGTTTTCCTTCAGTAAACATAAAAATTACACATTAACTCAAAGCACACAATAAAAGATATACTGTTTGTAGTTGTACACTACACTGAAGTATTTCTTGGATACCTTAATTACATTTCCAATTTGGTCCTTTTCAATTTGTTACGTAGCATTGGCATTTGCATAAAACTTATCAAAAGGGACATTTCAGCCATTATAGATATTTGCTCAGTCACAACCCACTTACCTCTACCGTAGATGAGTCACATAATATCATGATGACAGACGTCCTTTCTAGATGATTACAGTGACTGTGGTAGTTGTCTCCTCCACGATACTCTAACATCATCCAATTGGCTAGTAAAGATGATGACACAAGTCAACATTGGTCAAAATCACACCACAAAAAGAGGTTTCATTCAGAGGATAATCATTTGAATGTTGTGAACTGATCTCACTTGGTAATACAAATAAGGATGGCAATAACTCTGCAATAAAGTCTGTAGTAATCATGTCTGTTGAGAAGATTAATATAAAATATGACCATAATGCTTCTAGTAGAATACATGGATCAGTGGTTGGCAACCCTGCTTCTAGACCAGAAAATCATCCAGCTAGCAAGCTATTCAGGTTGCAGTCTTTTGGACAGGTTGTCCACTGATAATTTGTTATTGTCATATTTAGTAATTTGATACATATGGACATTAAATGGTCCTTTGTACATCATACATATGCTACAGTGCTTTCAGGGCTCGAAATACTGGGTGCAATTGTGCACCTAATTAGTGCACCCAAAATTGGAACTGTGCACCCAATTTTTTTCTGTGGGTGCAATTTTTGTTCGTATTTTGTACATATCAAATGTATAATAGTATGCAGGATATTCTTGGCATCTAAGTGTCAGAAAAATAATAAAATCTTTGTTGTAGTACTTGTTTAAGATTTTGAAGTTAACTCCAATTTCAGATGCAAGCTCAGAAGAGAAGCAGTAAGATCTGTAATTATGTTTTGTTTTATATGGTGCACCCAAAAATTTTTTGTACACCTAATTTTTTAGGTTGGGTGCACCAATGCACCTATTCCCAAAAATGAATTTCGACCCCTGCTTTCAATTAGAACAGTATGTGGGTGAACAGCCTTCTAGAACTAAAACTGGATCTTTTTCCTTCCCTTCAGTAAAAAACTACATGTACCAAAATATAAGAGCAGAGTACACTTACTGCCTGCCTTTATGTTGACTTTACTGATCTTGCCCAGTGAGTGTTCAGTGCCATTCTTGTCCACCTGTATAATGCCAGCATCTGCCTTGGATTTGGACTGTACAGGGTTACAGATCCTGGCCTTGTAGTCATATTGGTAGGGATTGTCCTTGAATGTGAACCTGTGAGGGGAGGGGGAAATTATCATCATTGATGACAAACGTTTGCGTCTGGTTTACATGATACTACCTTAGTCTGAAGTGATTTATGTCACTATAACAGTTAACACTAGATACAAACAGTGCATACACAGTTATTAGTAACATAGGTAAGAGTCAGAACTTCTCTTTTTACTATCTTCAATGCAAAACGTTACAACAACATCATACCACCATACATATGGCACAACAGAAAAAGAATAAAAAGGATGTCCCAGAAATACTTTCTAATTTATTCCAGTAACTCCACCTTACTTCACTTTCACAAAGTTACAGCAAGATTTAAGTTATTTTTCAACAACCATTTTCTTCTTTACACAAAAATGGGCCTTTCCTGACTACACAATTTGAAGTGTTGCTAGCTAGGGGAAAAGTCATTATCTTTTTCTGCATGTCTACAATACATCAACCTACAGTACACAGCAGGCACTGTATCTCATTATACAACTTACAAGACCTGTGTGATCAACTGGGATTTGTTGACATAACAACTAAACAAGCAATCAGCTAACATCAGCTTTTATTAGTCAATGTTTTATCATCAAAAATTTACCAATTGCATTCAACACATCCAATCATTTGTAAGCAACACACTGAAATATTATGTCTGAAACATTGTGCAACTTTTGGTTTTGATCTCAAGCCCCTATTTGAATTGTAATTTTAATGTTACATTGTTTGTTTTTCGATGTTGTGATTGCAACAAGATAAATGCACGTGGCAAGGGGCGTGTCACGTGTGTTACACTTCAGTATAATCACTATGCATTAGTACTACTTTACATAGTTGAATTTAAATAGCATTACATAATTAATTTGGACCATGTATAATTTAAACCAAAGTTGCCACGTTTTTACCTTTGCAAATTTGACGAGTCTAAAAGTTTTGAAGAGATACCATTACTTTTACATGATCATGCACTTGGGATAATAAAATGAAAATTAAAACTCATGTATACTCATAATTCATAAGAGTTCCAAAACAAATTGGTTGTAGAAAGAAGTTAGTAACTTACAGCTGATTTGCCTTAGTAAGGGGGGCAAGTCTCTCCAACAATTTCTTCTCCTTGTCCTGCAGCTCTTCCGTCGAGTCAATAGTACAGTCCCCCGCTATTCTGGCCACTAAACTGGCCGCTGCGAAAAGCGCTACCACGTACTGCATGTTTGGTCCTGAATAAATACGAACCTAAGACGCTTAAAGCTAAGTTGTAGGTGAAAACACGAGCCAAGTTGCACCCATGTGGATCGCTAACCAAGGCGGAAGTGCCTCAACATCACGGAAGAGTCATGTGATTGATGCATCATAAGAGCCACTCATCTGGTCTCTGATTGGTCCGTGTGTACCTGTACAGGTGAGAGAAATGTGCTCTTTAAAACCAGAAAATTCGTTACCTGAACATTTTTATCCCACACATCTAATCATAGGGATAGAATAAATTGATTGAAATGCACTGATATATTCACATTGACTAAAGTCGGCTCAAATGTAGAGTAAAAGTGAAACTTTTTTAAAATTTCTTTAACCAATGAGAGAGCAGGTTACATCTTGCAGCATAGATACTTCCCGTCATGCACATCGAAACCAACACTATTTCCTCTCGTTGAAATCTCGCGAGAGTTGGTGCGAGAATCGGACATACTTTTCCGAATCAGTGAGCGGAGGCGTCAAAATAATGACGGGCTCCATGGAGAAGCAAACATTCGCTTGAATCTCACAAAAATTCACGGCTGCTCGCACTCTCTTGAGGATCCGGCGAGTTAAAGATCCCGTGGATGACCTGGAAGGTGTTTTAAGGCTGCTTCTTGGATCGGATCCGGCAAAAATGCTATGACAACAGGACGCAACGTTACGGAAAAGTTTGCCGGTGAGCTATCGATCTGACATTCACAGGTGGTTCAAAATCAAGCAAGTTTCCAACTTTTAGCTCAAACTCGTCACTCCAGTGACAATCAGAAGTTGTGAACACGATCACAATGGCTTCAGAAGCAGTAAAGGTAATTGTTCGATGTCGTCCGCTGAACGAGCGAGAGAAGAACTTGAACTGTGACGTTGTGATCTCTATGGAAGGCGGGATTCAATGCGGCATCATCAAGCCCGACAGGCAAGACGAACCGCCAAAACTCTTCACCTTCGACGGCTCCTACGACATGGTGTCAACCACGGAGAAAATCTACGACGATGTGGCTTACCCTTTGGTGGAGAGTGTGGTGGAGGGATACAACGGAACTGTGTTTGCATACGGCCAAACGGGATGTGGCAAGTCTTTCACCATGCAAGGTATTGAGGAACCAGCCACTCAAAGAGGCATCATCCCCAGAGCATTTGAACACATCTTTGAAAGCATCGCTGTAGCAGAGGACACGAAATATCTCGTACATGCCTCGTACTTGGAGATCTACAACGAGGAAATCCGAGATTTGCTCGGAAAGGACCACAAGCAGAAGCTGGAGTTAAAAGAACACCCGGATCGCGGAGTGTACGTTAAGGATTTATCGAAGCACTCTGTTCACAACGTTCCAGAGTGCGAAAGGATCATGGAGATGGGGTGGAAGAATCGATCGGTCGGCGCGACCCTCATGAACGCTGACTCCTCGCGCTCCCACTCTATCTTCACGATCTTTCTCGAGATGTGTTCGACGGACAAGGAGGGCGAGACGCACTTGCGTGCCGGGAAACTGAATCTCGTGGACTTGGCGGGAAGCGAGCGACAGGCCAAGACAGGTGCAACAGGTGACCGGCTGAAGGAGGCCACCAAAATTAACCTCTCGCTCTCCGCACTCGGTAACGTTATATCGGCGCTGGTAGACGGGAAGTCCAAACACATCCCGTATCGTGATTCCAAACTCACGCGACTGCTTCAGGACTCCCTCGGCGGGAATACCAAGACGCTCATGATAGCGTGTCTGTCTCCTGCAGACAATAACTACGACGAAACCTTGAGTACGCTAAGATACGCGAATCGGGCAAAGAACATCAAGAACAAGCCGAGAATCAATGAAGATCCCAAAGATGCTCTTCTCAGAGAGTACCAGGAAGAGATTCAGCGGCTGAAGGCCATGTTAGCAGCCAAAGGTATCACATCTGGCCAGCCTGGACAAGGTATAAACTAGATTAACAACATTTGAGTTTTTACTAGATTCTGTTCCTGATATGTTGATGGATAATACTGTTTCAATAGTACCACAATCATAGTCAGGGTTTGAAATACATACACACACACAACTCTTTTTCTCTGATTGCCAACTGGGCAACCTATGCCCAAGTAGGTTGATTTTTAACCTCCTTGCTATGCCAAAAGCTAGGTTGCCAAATTCTGCTCCAGGTTGTTGTAAGCCCAGCCACTGTAAACTTTAAAAAGCCTGCTTGGTATGCACAAAAAAATAGATAACTTGTGTGCCAGGTAACCTAGCACCTCCAATAATATAAGTCTTGCAGAGAAAACATGACATTGCGGTGAGAGTGGGTATTTTGGACCCAGTGCTGAATTAATCTTCATAACATCATGACTCTTTAAAATCTGTAGCACTTCGAAAAAATCGGAATAGGTCATGAGCACTTCCAAATGTCACAACACAAAAGCCATACACTTCTCTTCACCCATGTCATTCATAGGGTAATTTTTTTGTTACAAAGCTCTGAAGAGAATTACACTCAAGGCTTAATTCTTGGAGCTTTCAGAAACCTGGAATTCTTAGGTTACAGTTTTCCCTTTCTGTTTGCCAAAGCTTCCATGGTTTAGTCTGGGTGGTCAGTAACACAGGATTACTGAAGTAATGATGTGTAAATTTTGGGTGACTAAGATCATTAGCTGTACAATACTTTAGGATTTCATACCGGTAAAAATGGTTCCCAGCAAACCATTTCAAAATGTGAATTCTTTATAAATCTATAGGCTAAAGGTTTCTTTCTTCTTTATTCGGGGTGTCACAGTGCGAGGATCACTTTCTGTGGTTTTCCGCCTTAATTATGCATGAGCTGCCTTCGTGACAAGGTTGTTTGAACAAGTATGTTATGTCGCTGGCCCCTTTCACCTGAAGAGCCCATGGTTGTCACTGGTTGCCATGCCAACCATTGATCTGTCCAGTCAGGCAGAAGTGGGGTCAGTGGACCGTACCAATTTGAGTCTTTTGTGGGTAAGGTTTCGACGCCCTGAATTCAAAACCATAACTTGTTGAAAGGAAAAGAAGGCAAGAGAACATAGATCGCCTTGTTCTAAATCTTTTTTTTTCCAGAATATTTTCATGCTTGGAATGCATATAATTTTTTATTCTTACAAATTAGGACATTGTCAAGTTCCCTTGACCTGACATGGCATCTAAACATGCACTTCAGTGGCAAAAGAACTTTGAACTTGAAGCATAGTCCAGTGTTCAAAAGTCATTTGGTTGTGTCCTTTCATCATTGACTGATATTGATCATGCTATTTATATAAAAATAAGTGATCAATAACTCAGGTAAAGGCCATAGGAATAGAGTTTTGCACACACACATGTACATGTAATGTAATACGTGATGCAAAAAAAGACTAAAAGACCAAAAAAAGAGTATTTGAAGAGCTTGAGGACCGATATTAACTTAAATCCAACTTTGCAAATATGGGAATCGGAAAATTGTCACAATTTCCGCTTTCTTTGAGATGACACGAGATTTCATCTGCAAGTGCAAAAAACACCAGCATTTATTTAAATCATACACTTAAAAAATGTCAGATGCCTGATTGAAAGTATATATTATAATACAGTTCTTTTTCTTTTGCATGACATTGTGGAAAAATATTCAGACTCCCCTACCACAGAGATGTGAATGGATCAGCCCAAGTGTTATAATTTGTGAACATTGGCCATAACGTCACGTCAGTCCTATTAGAAGAAACCACATTTACCATCATGAATTATTTATGACTCTTTCCTCTGGCAAACAAACTAAGAATGGTCAAATTGTCATTTATATGTGTACAGCACACACCCTCCTACGAAGGACACACAGGCAATAAAATGGAAAATAAAATATGACAACTAACATTACTGTAGACCGGCGCTCTTTTACAAACATTTGGTTGTTCAGTCAAGTGTACATAAGATGTTGATCTTGCTTCTTAGTTACAGAGGTACACAACAGGACGAGAGTTGGCAAATAACCTTTTGAAATTTGTGTAACAATAGAGAAAATGGAAAGTTCCTGAATTCCTGTAATAGTACTTGTGTGGGTCTTTTACAAAATACACACTTTTGCCAATACAGTGTACTAGTAGAATCTATTTAGTTCAAATTTTAATGTTCAAGTATACAAAAGTTAAAATACGGAAGTAAAGATATAAGAAATCAATGGAGTCTGTCAAAGGACCAAATAAAGACATGAAATTATGTTTTGAACCGCAAACTAACATAGAAGACAACAAAAAAAGGAGACTCAACACATCATATTCTCCCAAGGCAATAGAAAAGGGATTTTTGGCATTGCCCCAGGGGCGGAGGCTTTTTCCGTCCCCTCTTGGGTCTTGTATGAGACTGTCATCATGATAAACTCTTGTTAGAGTATATATTGAAAAAGAGTTGAAATACATGTATGATTTGATTATCTTTCTATTGCAGCAGCCACCCCTGCCAAGGGCCCCCCTCCCCGCCGCCGCACCACTTCTGAAGACCTGCAGAAGGCTATTGAGAAAGAGAAGGAAAGGATCAAACAGGAATACGAACAAGAGCTACAGGACATGAAGCTACGCTATGAAAAGGTAATGAACAAGAGCTACAGGTGGTTCAAAAGTCATTGAGCATAGTCATGGTATCTTTGTGTGACTATAGTTCAACTGGCTGGATACTGTAATGTAACATCGATATCTAAAAAAAGCACTGCTGTAGGTAACATTGAAATTAAGCTGCACCAGAAAACTTTTACCCGCACCATTTTTGAGAAGTATGGATCATATAAAAAAACTTTTCAGAAACCATTGCCATTATTTCTTCTATACTTCATATCCACATGCACCTACATGTATCAGTGCAGGTTGGGTGCAAGTAGACATCAGGAATACCTGCACAGCTCCATTTTTACCTGTACTAAGGTGCATATGCACCCAGTAATTTAAGCAATGATTAAAATGCAACATTTTGTCTCCTCTCCCTAGGAACAAGAGAGCAATGTGAAGCTGCAGGAGGACATGCAGCGGTTACGTGAGTTCTACGACTCCCAGCTCACCAACGTGGAGCAGAACTTTGAGGAGCTCCCCCCCGAGGACCAGAATGGTGAGGTCGAGGAGAGGCCAATGACAGCTGCTCCACGGAGCCCCCCCACACCGCTGGACGGGGAGGACCTGCCTGACGGACCCAGCCTGGAGGGGACCATGAGTCTGAGGAGTATGGACGAGTCTCCTGGTGCAGAGGTGAAACAAGTTTGTGTCTTATACGCTCTAACATCTGTGTCCATAATATCACAAGGGTCCATAATATCGCCACCTTGAGAAATAGTGTGCTTAAAGGTATTTTTACTGCAACATACTTTTGGTATGCACTCCTGCACACCTCAAATGTACATACCTAGGGTATGTTGCAGTAAAAATATCTTTAAGCACACTATTTCTTAAGGTGGCGATATTATGGACCCTGGTGATATTATGGACACAGATGTTAACTACTTGAGCACGTCGACAATTGCACCTGCGCGAAACCCGTAATGCATTGTGCATAGCACTAAGGCAAAACGTCTCATATAAGGTCGTATTTGCGAATATAAGGTTAATATCCAGTCTGTAATTTCCAAATGTCATGTCAGAAATAAAGATATCTTCTGCAACAGGCAAGATTCTAATGCAACGGTGACCAAAATCTAACGAAAACCGTGAAAAATTGGGGTTTTGCGCAGGGCCAGTACGTTCTGCCAACGTGCTATTGAAGTATTATAGTGTTGCAGTGAATAATACACTTAGTGAATGCTACACTTCAAATCCTCATGAGATGTCGAGAAATTGAGATGTCCTGATGAATATTATTCAACATGATAAAAGCTATAAGTCAATACTAACAGTAAGGGTACCGTACCATGCAACCCCCCACTGTTCCAGGCACAGCTAGCCCAGCAGCCAGAGATGGCCCAGGCTCTAGGGCTGGTAGAACAGCCAAAGGTAGCTAAGGTCAGGTCACCTAATGAACATTATGGCTTGCATTGCCAAATATGGTGGATAGGTGGTGGCCATGGTGAGAGGTATATACTGAGCTGCCCTTGCACTCTTTGGTGAATATCCAATATGGTGTTATCATTGTCTTTTAACTTCTTCCACATAACACAAAACAAACTGTTGGTGGAGATTTGTGCTTGCTTTGTTTTTATAACAGTATAGTAAGTGTAGGGCAATTGGCTTTCTAATATGTATTAAGGTGTAGTCCTGGTGGCCTTTGAATGCAGGTGATCTTTTCTATATGGTGTATGTAGTTGTTCCTGGTGTATTATGAATGTACAGTGAAATATGCTTAAGGTGACAAAATTAATTAACTTATAATTATATAAACACAAAATTTGCCTGTAATATTGCACAGTGTAAAATGATTTCCACCAATCTTTCACAGTAAACTCCTTGTCACATTTTACTCCAGGCTATACTTTTTGCCTTGCCATGTGTTAGACTTTTTCCTCAGCATGTTGAAAGCTGTACAACACTTGAAATTTCATGAAATATCTTGCATTGATACTGATTATTAGTGTTACATGTTTTCACAGAAGCAACAACCACAGGTGGCCAAACATCTTGGCTCGAAGCAGAAGACAGAGTTAGATGACCAGGACAGCCCGCGTGTGCCGTCCTCCTCCCCCAGTAGTAACACAGACATGGCACAGAGTGTGCTGGAACAGGAGGAGGCTCTGCACAGACTACAGGAACTACAAGTAAGAAATAAAAGATACGTCACTCCTAGTGATGCATATCGGTTCACTGGACTTGGATCCGGACTTGTAAGAATGTTAAGGTTCAAGTCCAAAAGAATCTAAAAGTCAAGAACCGAGTCCGGACTTATTACCATAAAAGACCATTTCACATACCCCTTTTCTTTCCAAACCACCTAAAACCTTCCGTAGATTGCAAAATCTTTGCTGCAAAATGAAGAAAACATTGCCATCGGGCATCGTCAAGTACCGGCCTCCATGTTATGTGGCCAAAGTTTCACCCAGACAACATTGCAAGGTTGCCAACATGCAATTTTGTTTATGCCATGGGTTTAGGTCCGGACTTACAAGTCTGGAACTGAACCTAAGCCTAGAGTGGACTTGAATCTGGACCTGAACCTAAAATTGGGTTTAGGTATGCATCATTAGACTCACTCCCAGGGTGTAAAGGATCATCCATACTCTATATTTTCTTTACCCTGCTATGGTGCAAAGTTTCAAAGATTTTGATCTTTGAAAGAACCAAAACTTAGCCTGGGTACCATCCAGATTTTCGCTCTGTAACGCCATTTTTTAAAAGGATTGCGGAGCGAAAATCCAGATGGTACCCAGGCTAAAACTAACCAGTACTCTAACTTACAAATGAGAAGTTTCAGATGATTTTAATTTTAGGTTGTCATCTTGCACCTAATTATATGCTCGTTCATTCTTCTTTACGTTTTGTCTCAGCCCAAAATATAACAAATAACACTATTTACTCACATATCTCCTTGTGTTTTTTGGTTTGTACTTACCCTTGTTTTCCAACGTTTTGCTGTTCTGTTACTGACTTTACTTTGATTACCCCCCACTCCTCACCGAGGATAAAATGTTCCATGCACAGGAGCAGATGGTGGGAGGGGAGAAGGCCCACGATGAGGCCGCGCTGGAGAAGAAGAAACGCAAGAGAACGCACGCAGAGAGACGGAAGGAGAAACTGGCAAAAGTGTTTGCCCAGTTGGACGACGGAGGAAACATCATGCTGAACGTGTACGGCAATATACAAGACAAACTGAAGGCTGCAAACCAGCAGCTAGAGAAGGAAAAAGAAAAGGTAGGAGTTCTTTCTGTGAAAGTTACTACACTTTCAAAAGCAGGGAGAGAGAAATGTATCACCAGAGGTACGGTACCAGCCCGACCGTGGGTCGGATAGCCCGAAGGCCAGAGGGAGGGCTGGGACCGAGGGCAATGCGGAATACACTGTGTTGTATTTATGTCATACCCACCCAAGAAAACACACCTTTCAATGCGAAGTGAACAAAAATGTGGTGTCCCTAAACCAAAAAATGCAACAACATCAATTCCAACGTCCGAATTTGGTATTCTCGAAAGCGGTACACGCAGTTCAGGCAAAACGCATTCGAATTATTCTATGGAACATTTGGAAGCCCAATAGAACCCCGGACTGTAAGTGTAACCAAATAGGACCCAGGCTGTACCGCTAGTTATTACAAGGGCCAGAACACCCGTATTTAATGTATGGCATGACATAAATCATATTATAGTATTATAATGAGTTTAATTTTTTAATATCATATCTCATATTAAGAAGAAGAGCTTTGTTTCTCATTTTAGATGGAAAATGGGTTGATGGAAAATGGGGAACAGTCAACTACATGTAGTCCTGATGGAAGCAACAGTGATGTGAGCGTACTAGACTTGTAAAGGGGTGTTTTACTTACAGATGCTGTTTCATTGATTCGCTGCTGCTGCTTTAGCCTGGGTGCCATTCTCCGTAGTTTCCACGGTTCATAATTTTGCTGGTCTGTGGTGGCCAGCAACACTAGAAGACTGCATTTCAGGACTCCTCCTTGCTTTAACAAGATACCCACATGCCTTGTGTGATGGAATGGCATTGTATGATAAACCTCAGGATGCATGAAATTCAAACAGACTTTCTTTTGCATGTTTACATGCTATTCTATCAAACCATCCATTTGAACTCATTTTTCCAAGTGCCTTGCCAATACCATTACTGCAATGCATGTGGGTATATATAAAGTGTCATAAAAGGGAGCATTAAATTTGTTCTCTTGATAAAAATTTGCAGGAGGATTTTGAAGATTGTCTTGTACTCTTTTCTCCTGTTCAGACCAGAGCAGCAGAGATTGACATTATTGACCTACAGAGTGAGTTTGAGTTTGAGCGGATCGACTATCTCTCCACCATCCGGGAACAGGAGAAACAGCTCAAACTGCTACATTCCCTCATCGACAAGATCCACCCACTCCTACGCAGAGATAGTAACTACTCCAACTTGGACAGGTTGGTACACTCTCGTTTGTATGATGTAACAATGGACAGAAATATAAGAATAAAAGAGAACATGCAGCAAAAATGCATGATGTGTAGTGCAATAGTTTGTGCTTATAAATTTGCCATTCTCTTCCAGTCTCTAGTGTCACTGACGAAAGCTAGTGGATGCTGCCTGAAACATCTGACCATTTCCAAAGTCATATCCAATTGCTTGAGTAACTGTTTTTGGCATATCTTACCACCTGGATGTCTAACCTTCACCGATGCATGATGTGTAGCCTGAATACCAGACCCATAACACGCTAGACCCAGAGTTATAGTTAGCCAGAATGGATCAGGGCCTAACTGAAGGGGGCTGTGGTATAATCCTTGAAGCATGTTGGCCCTGGAGCCGGGGAACTGGCAAGTGTAGGCCCTGGAAACAGTCTGGCACCCAGGCTACATGATGTGCTTCAATAGCAGAACAAATATTGTCTACACAGTAGATAAATGTGTTGTGAACTATCAGCGATGATGACATTTTTTATCTATTGTACCCCAGGGTTAAGGCACAGTGTAAGTGGGATGAAGAGAACCAAAAATGGGTCCTGCCGGATGTTAAAGTGGAGACGACATCATTACCTCCCAATCCTGGAGGTAGGTACTCATCATTATCCTCCCGTAGCTTATTGCAGTTTTGAAACAAACTGCAAGGTGGCAGTGTTGCAAGAATTAGATTATGTAATTCTGATTTGTCTATCTTTATATTTGTTTATTTGTTTATTTGAATGATCTCCATTAGTGAGTATATGCTTATACTCACTAATCTTCCTGGAGTCTTAAAACACATTACAGACTTAAACACAGGCGTGCACTTGCTTATTGCTACACCTAAAACACAACAACATAACTGATTACTAACTTAACCTATCCTATTCTATATACAACAAAGTAATAAGTTTATAAAGATAAAGTTTTGCTAACAATATTGGTATAGATTCTTATTGTTTTTCTGTGACTGTAGTATTACAGTATGTTCTGACTGTATTTTGTCCACAGGTATCATGCCAGGAGGGAGAGCACCCCAGGGTAGAGGGCCTCCCCCAGGGCCCAGGGACAGATCACCTGGTAACCAGGTCAGCCCTTCACTATTGTTTGTTTGTTTGTTTATTAGCAATATAATCAGTAATAAAATAAACATAAGATATGTGGGGGGAAGATTATGCCGTTATGGTCAGGTGTCTGCAGTCTTCCTTTGACAACATTAATTGTATGACATTTTAATACAACTTACAGTAATTGATCAGATAATACTAATGATAGTACTACACTTGAATGAAGTGATTGCCCAAGTGATTTGTGGATGCTTAAAAAGTTGTCAGATACATATATATGCTCTTACATTTTGGAAAAAATTGTTGAAATAGCCACAGAATATTACTTCGCTCAAGGGAGTAAAGTATTTTTGCATGTCTGTGTGTTATATTCACAGTAGCAAAAATTATGCAGTCTGAGAAAAATAGACATGTTAGAGAAACTATATGTTCACGGTCTATCGATCTGTGATTCCCAATGCACACAATACATCGTTGCCATACTGCTATTGATGTATGTGGGACTGGAAGTTATACAAATCAGTATGGGTAAGGAGGTGAAGTCTGCCATCTCTGATTGCCTAAAAATGTTTTTACAGTACGGGAGTGCCAACTACCCGCCCCCTGAGGAAGACAGGCTACTGCAGAGGCTGAACAGAAGATCCAATGAGAACATAGCAGACAGCTACTTCAAACCCAAGCGAGCCAATCAGCTCCTGAATTCCACCACCGATCACAACCGTCACTTCGGACAGACGCTGGAGAGGAATTTTGACCGGAATCCTGAGAGGAGCCTTGGAAGTCTGGGTCAAAAATCTGGTGAGCATCAAAAACGTCTTTAAGTTAGTTCTCCCACCTTTGCAAAGGTTATTACATCAAATG
This sequence comes from Branchiostoma belcheri, assembly GCF_001625305.1. Classification (NCBI taxonomy): domain Eukaryota; kingdom Metazoa; phylum Chordata; class Leptocardii; order Amphioxiformes; family Branchiostomatidae; genus Branchiostoma; species Branchiostoma belcheri. The sequence continues at coordinate 5,102,812 of NW_017804131.1, forward strand.
TAGCGCTACATAATTTATATGTCCTCCTGTGTATAGTAGATTGCTTGTATACTGTTGTCTAGGAGGAATACAAGACATCTTTGTTTTTCAGAATAAAAAAAGAAACTATAGGCAAACTATACATAATCCAAAAGATTGTCTTTCGAATCACCTTTTTTGCCTTTGCTCTGTTTTATTTCATGCAACTTTGATATTTCTGATTTAAGAAATCATGAGTGACATGTGTCTTAATTGTATTGAAATATTTCTGTAATGACCAGCTAGTAGAAAAGCTCTGCAGCATGATCCCTGCTTGATAGTATATTCTACAACATAAAAAAATGCATGATGTTAAATGTGCTTATTTTACTTCTGATGCAGGCACTACATACACACATGCATCAGCTGCTCAGGACCCTCCCAGCTCTAGTCAGTTCCCCTTCTATTGCCTGTCCTAACACGGTGTCTTTCTTTGCCTGGTTTTGAACTAACTGCACATCAATTTTTAAAGTGCTGTTCTTTTGGGGACCAAGCCATTATTATGTATGCCTTTGTTGCAAGAAGGCAGAAAAAATACCTCACTAGCTGAACTATAATAGCTGACTATAGCTGAGCGTTCAAAATTGTTGTTTGCCAAGGTTTTCTTGCTTTCTTTCACATCAGTCAAAATTAGCTTACTCAACAGCATCTACCCTCATCATACTAACCTTTTGTCACTAAATACGTCATCATAAAAATGTCACATCTTTATTCCTAACAATACTGAAGGTGTGACAAGTGGTGCATTATGACTCACGTACAATAGAGTGCACTCTGTGGTAATAAAATTAACAGTGCTTTGTGCAATGTGCCTCACACACTAATGCAAATGTGTGGTCATGTTGGTCAAACCTGGTGACTAACGTTACAATCCCATGTCTTTGTTCGTGATTCAGAGAGTTAGAAAATGTTTTTTTTTCCAAATTTTCAGTAGTCCTTACATAAACAAACATGTATGTTTTCCTTTGCAGTGTCTTCTCTAGGATATAACAGTTCCATGACAAATGGTGAGTACCAGGCACCAGACTCGCACATCTCACCGATGGACATGCCAATGCGCCGTCCTGTACGGTTAGAGCGAATGTCGCCATCATCAGCCAAGGACAAGAAGAAGAAGAAGAAACAGAAACCGGGAATGCTGGAACCGTTGTAGTGAAGGGAGGGGAGGGTACAGTAAGAACTCTGAGGGCTCAAGTAGCAGGGACTGTTCATTTGATAAATGGTGACTATAGAATTGACACTCTTGGAGGACCATTCCCTACAATATTTGAAGGGAAACAAATTCATCTATCACCTTTCTTTTCTTACAAATTTGAGGAAAGTGTCATCAAAGAACTCTGCATTCCTTATCTGAACTGCAAGAGAAAACAAACCTTCCCTAACTGTTTGCAGAAAAATGTAGATTGAGAGATTCAACCTTAGAAGATCAGATGTTTGAACAATAAAAGCTTTTAAACCAAATGGAGGCACAGGTCATCCTAATGCTGTAGACATCTGTAAGTTTATGGCAGTGTGTTTTGTCATAATTAAGTTCAAGTGTGATGATGTGAAAATACGTTCACCACATTGTGATAGATACATGTAAGTATGTTACGGTGTTGTGCAAGCGGTACTGTGTTAAATGGTTCTGTATACTGTGAATCTATCTTTTGTGTGGGTCTCATTTGGGATATAAGGGTCTAGGAACTACCAGGATTGGAGGTGCCTGCTGCTGTCTGTATTGCTCAAATAGTTTTCTGTGTGTTGCTTTAGCCATAGCTTAGCTTGTAGTTTAGATACGTGTAAGAGTATTACAGAACATAGTACATGACTTAAATTACATTTCTAAGCTCCTGTCTGGCACAAGAGAAAATTTAGTTTCTATGAAGACAACAAAATATCAGACAATTTCTTCTTCCAACCAACAAACTTAAAGTACTGTATAGTTTACCAAGTCAAAACGTAATGCATGACAAAAATGCATGAGCGTTATGATCCAAGTTTGGATACAAAAATTTGCATCACATACAGGGTAATTACTGTAAAAAAAAGTATATCAAATCTAGTTTTTTGAAACATGTTAAGGTTGTCACTGGTGTGACATGTGGCCTTTTAATCTACAAATCTCAGAGATAATATGGAGTAATATATGGTGACCACAAAAGAGGTACCAGTACATTTATTCACACCTAGCTTTCTTTACACTGTACATCAAAGATACATAAGTTATGGATGCTAGCAATTAGACAAAGTTCCCTTAGGCCACACCAATTTAATTTCTTGGTTAACGGATTCGCCCGCTTCATTTTTTTCTGATTTGCAAATAAAAATAAAAATTCAGAATGAAGTGCAAAATGCTCATATTTTGCCCTGAACAGTTGAAAACAGTCCTTTTCTTCCTAGATGTTACAGTTATTCCATCTTTAAATGCAGTGGTATCATTCAAAGTTCAAAATTTATTGTTTAAATTTTGAACCAGCCTGGTGTGTTGACTTCATGGCTCCTATCGTACCATTTTGGGCCATAATAGGATGCCTAGGTCTGTTTTTTTTTTGTTTTTTTCGCCCGCCCGCTCCATTATTTTTCTTCAATAATCCATTAACCAAGAAATCAAATTGGTGTGGCCTTAACTAAAGTTGACACTAAGGAGTACAAGAATGTAGAGCTGCTTATGTTATTGAATATTCAACTGATGATGCATATTCTTCTATCAGCAATACTTCTCAAGCACAAATAGGGTTGCATTTTAATCTTTAATGTTGTCACATAAAAGCATTGTTTTAAAGATTTCCAACAACTTCATGCTGCATTTGATTTTTAGAAGGCACTGATGTTTTTATGCATCGATTGTGAGCACATGATATTTCCAAAGTTGTCATATTAGTCTTGTAACAGACCTGAATTAAGTTGTACTGTATATGTATTTTGTGATGTCAGAGTTGTAGTTATGATAGTGCACTGACTTGTATGGGACCAAGCTGTGTAGTTTATACATGTTACAATACTCAGGAAAATTGCTTTCTGTTTAATAGAGTCTTTACCTGTGTTGGCTATAAATTGAAACTGATAAAACAAGAGTGATATTGTAATGCTTTTCTTGTCTTTTATTCTAAAGGTTCATACCTTTTCTCTCAAAAAAGTTATGAAATGATCTCTGGTTACATCTATTTTTCTGATTCATATAGTGTTTAACATGATTATTCCCTTGCTAAAACACTTACCTGTGTTGGCTATAAATTGAAACTGATAAAACAAGAGTGATATTGTAATGCTTTTCTTGTCTTTTATTCTAAAGGTTCATACCTTTTCTCTCAAAAAAGTTATAAAATGTTCTCTGGTTACATCTATTTTTCTGATTCATATAGTGCTTAGCATGATTATTCCCTTGCTAAAACAAGTCATGCAATTATGCCTTTCTAAGTGGTGACTTAACACCCATTGAGACCATATCAAATTAGATGTAATAAAAAGCAAACCAAGTTCATTTACGAAATGTGATTGGACTGATCATCATAATGATTTAACTGTGAATCATAAAGCACAGATGTAATTACTGAAAGGCGCTAAGCCCCTCAAGAATTAGCCTGGTTGCCAGCCTCTTTTGCAGCTGCCTGTGAATTTCCTCAGGCATACTAAGCTTCTACAATCACCTTTTTTTTAAAACAATCAACCAGGCTCTAAAATGATTGTTTCAGGCAGGGGAAATCAGTTACTGGTGTGCTAAGCTAAGGTTAGGTAGCCGTAGAAGCTTAATAAAATGTTTTTTAATAGTGAATTATGTGGAAACCAGTGTTTGGTCTTGTAAGAGATTTAAATGTGAAGTTCTTTCCTCAGCACTAAACCCTGACAGTGTTCTGTCTAGGCAGTCTGGCTGCTAAGGGGGCCCGCAAGCCGGCCCTTTTCCGTAGAGCGTAATCGGCCGTTTTAATTCTACGTAGAGCGTAGACGGACCGCTCTAATATTTTTGCGTAGAGCCTATTTGTAATTCGTAATTCGGCGTTTTAATTCTACGTAATGCGTTGTAGCCACTTGGAATTTATCGTAAAGCGTAATCGAGAGGTTTCCGAATTTAGCGTAGAGCGTTGTCCGGACCCCCCCTTGCAGGCCCTCTGCTAATGCTGAGTGAGAGCTGACATAGATAAAAAAAGAGGCTGGTGACCAAGTTACAAGAATCTTTAAAAAAAAAACTATTTTGCCCACCATGTGACATAATAGACAATATGAATTGTTGATGTAACTTTGCAGCTGCTACCAATAAAATCAATAGAAACAGTTTGAAATCCCGCCGGCTCTATTGTGAAGACATGAGGTGATGCCTGCATGAGTAACAGGGAAGCCCCAGGGTTGGGTCGTCATCTGTCCCCTATTGTGGGTAGATGTGCTAGAGAACTGTTTATGTGTGCAGTTTGTATTCTGTGAAAATGTCTGTTCTTAGAGAAGCAAGTAAAAACTAAAACTAAGTTTTCAAACTTGAAAGAAATTCTTGAGTGAGATTAAAACTTCCTGATAACAGAAGTTAATCACTTAATGATTAATTTGAATTATCAAAAATCAACCTATTGTATAATTGATTAGCTTAAAACCAACTCAAGACAAGGAAATATAGTATTGCAACAAAAGTATGAGGAAACAGCATTGACACTGAGATAATTCTGCTATCTTCCAAGGCAATCAGATAACTTGGAAAAAAACATGTTTTCATGAATGAAGTAAAAGGTTGTGACTACAACACATCCAGATCATGGTGACAGGTAGTTGCTGACTAAAAGTAAAATTTCCCAACTACTAGTATTTCATTTCATAGGAAAACAATGGCGAAAACAACATTTTGTTCTTCCCCAGTATGTTAAGTCGGTTATGAGTCATTCCCCACCTGTTACTACAACAGGCTTATATACAGACCACAAAAATAGCTACTGATCTAATACCTGCACTTCAAAGTGTTTGTCGTTGGACTGTACCAACTGACATTTACCTATAAGAGGGGAACGCCCGGTATAGCAATCAAACAGGTGCCGAACCGTAATTTTCCTATTATTTTGAACGTTACAAAACAATTTTCTCTGCCTGACATTGATGGAGGATAATGTCATTGATCTGCTCTCCCAATATGTTTCATTCACAACAGTGGCAAAATTTCACTGTCAGGGCCTGAAATAAGTGTCACGATCAGATCTTGTCCTCGAGGTTTAGTGGAACGCTTACCATAAGATTATGTTAAAGGTTTTGTTTATCATATTTCAATAAATTCCATTTTGAGAATTTTTCACAATATGTATTACCCCATGCTGGGTTTCCACATGGTACGGTCGCAGTGACACTACCCCCGCGCTGACCAATCAGCGCGCTCCATTGCCGGCTCATCGGATCTCATGGCAACAAATGTTTTGGGACCAAAACATGGAGACGTGACCCAGCGACCGGGTAACGACGGCCGGCCGGGAAGAATATGTCGTCTGCAGCACGGAAATGCCCGAAAAACATTGGATTTTCGCTCAGAATTTAAAAACTGAGCTCCTGGGATGTGAGTTTGGCATATTACGCGTGGAAGTCTGAATAAGGTATGTCGCGGAAGCAACATTTTGCAACATTGTAGCTCATTGAACATTTTCGGCTCGTCGGACGATAAGTCACTTGATTTTCCATGAACTGTTTACGTGCATGACGCATGTTACCTGATGAATTGTAAATTAAACCACCACATCTCTTGAAGAAGGACAAGTATTTCTGATCTCGCTGTCAGGACAAATATCAGACGACATTTTCACACGTGGGGGTCGGCGAAAGGGAGACCTTTCAGAGTCCGTTTCGCGCCAAAACAATTTGATACTCAGGTGGGTAACGGGACCCGCTCCGAGGGGAAAGCTCACGTTTCCCGGTCATTGTGGGAGGTTCGGGCCGAGCCGGCATGGCGGGGAAAACCGGTGGGAAGGTTGGCTTTCCTAGCGGCGGGAAGGTGGGGTTCTCTAGCGGGAAGAGGGGCGCGCCTGCCCCGGTGTCGTCCTCGGATGAGGAGGAGATAGAAAAGGAAGTACAGGAGAAGGAGGACTATGAAAACATCGCCTCGCCTTGCAGCAGTACGTCAAGCGGGCCTGTCTACGAGAGACAGCCGGGGTTTGAGAAACATGGACACGAAGTCGTCGTCCCGAGAAGACCCAAGATCAAGCACAAGATCAAGAGGAAGAAGATGACGAACTTTATGCTGGGCGGAGATCATGATTTCTACACGGCCAGTCGGGGGAGGCGGAAGGATGGTACCATGGTCCCCACGCCCCCCAGCAAGGGCAAGCCCAAAAGGGGTAAGTCACAAACAGGTGTACCGTTGACAGGTGTGTCATGCAGGTGTCTCCAGGTGTAACTAAAATGTAGCAGTCCCACGTACTGTCAGGTGTACTAACCTGTTAAATAAAAACACCTGCTTGCGCAATTCTAAGCTGTCATTATCTTTTTTCAGCTACAACAATTGCAAATAAATTTCCAGTACACTTCCCCGACCAACATTTTGAACCTTGAAGATTCTTAGCCGCTTCAAGAAACACGCAGTGTTACACCAATAATGTAAATGGAATACAATGAATCAGATGATTTTTATAGATTTTCCAAATTTCTAACAGTGTTGAACTTTGACCTCCCAGCATCCTGTTTTAAACAATTTTGATGGCATGATATTTTTTATCATCTACCAGAAATGCTACAACATATTTCAATGCTTCTAATACATTATATGATTCCGAGGTGTGGCTAGTGGTGTTTCAGGTGGTGTTTCAGGTGTGGAATACCTCACCTGAAGTGTCACCTGCAACCACCTGTTTGTGGTCAGCTGTCAATTGATGCAGGTACAAAGTAGGTGTGTCTGTTAATGGCTTCATTGCAGGATATTATGAAAATAAAATGCCTCTTGGTAAACCTCCTTGTCAAAAGTTGCAGAAAAAATTGCAAAATTTGAACAATTTAGTCCTTCATCATAAAAACAACTGATATTGCAAGCTACACTGTATACCATTAGTCCTACTTTCACTGTAGCACAGTTTCCCCATACAAGCTTTTAAAGGGACTGTGTAACGGTACACAGCGCAATGTTACGCTCCATATACCACAAAACAAAATTAGCCCCACCCTCAAAACCATACATGGGCAGCCATCTAAAACACAACTTGGTTATGCAGTTGGATACGTGTACCTTAGAAACCCGTCAATGCCTCATTGGTTGTGAATGTAACGTAGCTTTAAGCAAGATCAGTCTTGAGCAACAAACTCATTTTGATAATGACTGTGTCCATCACACCAGTTAGAAAGAATTGTCATCCTTGATGAGGTATCTAGGCCACAATTATATACTGTACTTTCTGAAGCCATATGGAATCTTTGTATCGAAGTTCAAGGTTCTGACCACCATTGTTGACAACTTGTAAGCGTACTTTAAACCTTGGTCCCTCAACACTTTTTCTCTTCTTGTAACAGGTCAAACGGGCATGCAAAAAGGCAAAAAAGGCTTTCAGTACCATTTCTTATGCTGTTTTTATTCAAAATATGTGTGTCAAAGGTAGCACATCTTAAAGAAACCTGTGCATTGTTTCTGCTCTGCCGCCTATGTGGTTCTTTTCTTGCTTAGTGTGAATTCGTGCATTCAACCAAAGAATATCCTTCTTTAGGCCCACAAAACATGTCTTCTTCGAGTAGGTAGATTTTTAAATAGAACTCAAACAGGTGGAAAGAGACAGATAATGGCAGTGGTGGCTGCAGCCTATATTTGGCAACATGCCTGGAGTGTTGAACAATCTAGAATATCCCAAGTGCAAGTCTGTCAGATAAGCCTTGTGTGTTTTCTTAGCTGTGTAATATCAATATCAAAATACCAAGCTCTCCAGGTATATCAGACATTTTTCTTTAATTCGTGGTTTGCAAATTATACCACTTGGAAGGAAATATTTTTAGAAACAGGTGGGCCACTCAGGTTGCTTTGATGCTAATGGTGATTTTAAAGGTCATCTTCTGATAACTAAAGGTAAATATAGACAGCTCTTCAAAGGGCAAATCCTTGGAAGCAATCAAATTTCTACTTGAAAGTGATATGAGAAATGTTGCTGTTTTGGGGGATAGATGGTGCTTAAGGACAATGTTGCCATGACCAGGCACTGTGTGACTTAAGTATCTGCACCTACAAGCTGTATTTTGTAATTATAACTGACAGGAAAACAGATGTTAGTAAGCACAATTACAATGCTTGTGTTAGCAGTGGTTCCCAAGAGACCTGCCTAGTTCATGTTTCATAAGGGATGGAAGGAAGACAGGATTGGGAAGTGATGCTTTTGAGTAAACGTCAGTAAATTTTTCTTAATTTTAACAAGCCTCCCACTAAGAGTCTAACCTACTTGTTGTATCTCTTTTCTAGATTTGATTCGGATCCATCAAAATAACTGAATTTGTGTATTGTTCCAATCTTTACACATGCACAAGCATTGCATATACAAGTACACAGAGAGGGAAAGAGAACAAGACAGAAAAAGACAGCTAGGCAGCTACACATTAATTCATATACAATGTGTCTATACACGTACTCCATTTGCATTTTATCATACCATATATAATCAGGCTTAAGAGACCAGGATCTTGCTCTTCTTCTACAGGGTATTAAGGTCTGAAGAGCTGAGCTCTTTTGGAGGAGAAGCTCACGTATCATATTACTGTAAGGATCTAATGCCAGGTGTGTCTATGAAGTATGATCAACACCTGGGGAAAAACAGTGAAATTGAAACAGATGGATATTAGCATCCAGGTTGTTCTCTTTCTGTGGAAATGTGTTTAGCAAGATAAACCTTAAAAATAGTAATTGTAACTAGGAAGGATGCAAATATCTGTTATTGTCTTCACACATTTTAGGAAACCAAGCAGAGAGAAAATGGATTCAAGTGTTCGATATCAATGTTTAGCAGTGGTAATTCTAGCAGCTGCTCTATAATGCTTGCGATACAGGCCTAACAAGCTGCAAATTGTTGTATAATAATTGAGTAATCTCCAGAGGCCTTCCACATCCTGAGTACAGATGTGTTTTCAGAGGTTTCTCCTAGCTTGTTAAGATGATGTGAAGGAGAATGAGAGGTCGTTATGCATCAACACGCCTTATGCTGGAGGATGCAGGGCTAATTTGTCCCGGAGGGAAGCTATGGATGAGGGGAGGTCTAACTAGCAGACCTTGAAAAGGGATAAACACGTATACCTGCTCCTATAGCAGGAGTGGTAGAAATACTTTTTTTTCTAGTGTTCTGCAATATTGCAGAATGTCAACATTTTTTTCTGCAATTTGCAAATACCTTCCGCAAATACACAAACTTTTCAGCTTAGTAGAAGTTTTCTATAGCACATGATAACAATAAGAAAAGTACTAGATTTTGCCCCTAGAAACTGCGCTATCTGGGTTTTGATATGTTGTTTGTGCAGCACATCTGGGTAAAATATGCAAAGAAGCCAACACCATTGAATCTGTAGACTTATATTTCTGCAAAATTGCTTAATTTTTCTTCTGCAATATTGAAAATGTCTCTGCAAAGTACAGACTGCTGGGGGTATTTCTAACACTGGCAGTTCAATAAGAAAGTATGTGAATCTAAATGAGAGTTCAAAATTCAAGAAATGAGTGGAGCATGTGAGCTGATGAACTAGACCTTGCTATTGAGGACCACAGTCTTCCATGATTGGTCACTTGAGTGTTGATTTTTCCTCCGCACACTTCAAGTGCTCATTATCCCCCAACAGGAGAACAATAGTTACCTGGCTACCAAGCCATTGTGAAGAGGTAAAATTGTATCAAATCCCCTCTCACTCTAACGTCACGCAGAGTTCAGTTCAATAATAAGAAAAAGAAAAGCGGGCTTTCAGTGACTGTTTTGACCACCCATGGAAACAACAAATGAAATCATCTATGTCCAAATATGTGTAATTAATTGTTACCCAATAATTTCATTTCTCAAAATTAGTCTGCAACATATACGAATAAGATTCATGTCTGTGATTCAATTTTCAGTTACTGAAGTACCCCCTGGGTCCACAAAATAAATAAGGCATTACCAATGTTATGTTCTTCCTTGTCTACTGAATAGTAGGTAAAATAAACATCCTTGATGAAAACACAGGTTTCCTAGATACTGCTGTCGGAGTCCCAAACTACTTGTAAAATCATTACCTGGCCCATTTGGGGGGTGCTTTCATGTAACTACAGCATAAAAGCCTGTGGTAATTCAATTAAAGTTGAGAGGGCAGAACAGTTTTCTACTTTGTAACCACACTTCTATTTTCTTTGCCCACTTACAGTACCTCTGTGACCACAAAATTCCTCTAAGTCAGATGCCATAATTGTGTTGGCTGCGGTATTACCCTGGCAGAGGCAGGGATACACTGTACACGTGTGCATGTAATGTTACATGTATGAGGGCCTGCAAGGGGGGGTCCCGACAACCCTCTACGCTGAATTCGGAAACCTCTCAATTACGCTTTACGATAAATTCCAAGTGGCTACAACGCATTAAGTAGAATTAAAACGGCGAATACGCTCTACGCAAAATGCGAAGAGCGGTCCGTCTACGCTCTACGTAGAATTAAAATGGCCGATTACGCTCTACGGAAAAGGGCTTGCGGGTACCCCATGTATGTCTTGGAACTTTCTCCTATGACACAATGATGGATTCACAGATTATAATACAGAAACCCTTTTCAGAAAAAAAATGTAGCTCTGTCAAGATTTTGACAAGGCATTGGAATTGAGGTTTTGATAGTGATGACAGTCAATGACAGACAATACAAGGTAACTCCTAAATATGATTTTTATACTCTTCCTGTAGGGTTGTGGTTTATAACAGTTTTCACTTCTTCCTAGGAATTAGGTCAGCAGAGTGTCAGGCCCTATTATGATTGGTCACCAAGTAACAGGGTGGGTGGGGCAGGGGCTTATCTTTGTAAATGGCTGGGCGGTATTTGTTATGACAACAAATTGGTGCTATGTCAATAAGGAAGTCTTTGTGAATAAGGCTCCTGCAAACTATGAAGCGATAAGTGACAGACTTAGAGGATTAGAAATACTCTCTACCTTTCCGAATGGTTATATGAAGTACCTTTTAAAAAATAACAGCATTGAACTGAAATTGTATGACTTGATTGATGTTGTATTTTCCTTTCTTGTAAAACACAACATGGATAAATTGTCCTCATATTGAATCAAGTGGAAACAAACACGAAGAAAAACACTTCGCCTTTAAAACATATAGAAAGAAGTAAAAATACATCACGGTAAATAATTTGTATAACAGCTGGCTATTTCTTCATCTTTTATGTTATTTCTTCAATAATAGAACGTGACATGAATGAAAGAGGTTAAAAAAAGGTTTTAACCTTCTTGCATGAATAGACTATGATCATCGAGAATCATTGCAGATTATTTTTAGCTTCACTTCAATTCTATTTTGAGCTAATATCGAGACAGGAAAGTAAGATTTTACAAATTAGTATTTCAAAAATGCATAGGCTTGGTCCTTCAGTGGTGTTTTTCAAATTTTATCATACATGTAGAAGTTAAAGGTTGCAATCTATTTATTACATAGCAATATTTGACACCAAGGTTATTTTCAATGCAAGGATATAATTTTTGTACATTTGTCCCATGATGATTCAAACTGTGTTTTGCATTTGGACCTGACTTAAAAACCTACCCTACAATGCCATTTAGTTTTGTCTACAATACAGTGAAATCCACTCATATGTCATTACTGAGAGTAATTATTCAAGTGTTGCCATGCCGACACAACGGTCAACCAATCATAGCTCAGGATATCAGTTGATTACACCATGTCAAGTGCTTTGTAAACATGGTAACATGGATAAAGACCTTAAGTTATTGCTGCACATTTTTTTTCTAATGAGAAGTCAGATTTGTGTGTAATGAAAGAATAAAATTCCTTAGCTTTCACCTTCAGAAGATACATGCCCGTAGCCAGGGGGGGTTCGGGGGGTTCGGAAGAACCCCCCCACAAGGCTCAAAGGTCCACTTTTTGGTCCACTTTTTATGTAAAGGTCCACTTTTTGGTCCACATTTTATGTAAAGGTCCACTTTTTGGTCCACATTTTATGTAAAGGTCCAAGTTTTTTCTTGAAAAGATGGACTGGAATCGTAGAAAAACTGCTCTCTTTGTCATTGAATAAAAATTTATCTCTGATTTTCTCTTGGAAATCCTCTCAAAAATGCACGAAATGCCATTTTAGAAGGTTCATTTTTCAAAATTTTCCGGGGGAGCATGCCCCCGGACCCCCCTAGGAACCTCGCGCCTTCGGCGCTCGAGGTCCACTCAAGCAGTGGGACGAACCCCCCCATTCAAAATCCTGGCTACGGGCATGAGATAGTGTCTACTAAATAGACAACATGTTCCTTTCCTTTTCTGCTGTACAGACCAGTCACCTGGAAACATTTAAGATTGCTCAGTCCACCATGAAATCCCAAATTCCCCCTGCTGTCAGCCCACCTCAGAATGCAGTCCTCTACACAGCAGGGAGGCTGACAGCAGGCCTAACTACTAATGAAGATGTAGGACAGCTAGTCCAGCAAAAAGTATGAAAGTATGAAATCAAAAACTCATGTGCTCCAAGAGCAAACATTTGCCAAGTCAACATATAATGACTATTGTAATCTTTGTACTTAGGCTACACCAATTTAATTTCTTGGTTAACGGATTCACCCGCTTCATTTTTTTCTGATTTGCAAATAAAAATAAAAATTCAGAATCAACTGCAAAATGCTCATATTTTGCCCTGAACAGTTGAAAACAGTCCTTTTCATCCTAGTTGTTACAGCTATTCCATCTTTCAATGCAATGGTATCATTAAAAGTTCAAAATTCATTGTTTAGATTTTGAACCAGCCTGGTGTGTTGACTTCATGGGTCCTATTGTACCATTTTAGGCCATAATAGGATGCCTAGGCCTGTTTTTATTTTTATTTTTTTTCGCCCGCCCGCTCCATTATTTTTCTAGAAAAATCCGTTAACCAAGAAATTAAATTGGTGTGGCCTTACTAGTATTGTCTTTTTTGACTGACTCAAGGATGTACAACCATCCTCATGTAATCTACAGCTTCAAGGATGCTATACAAGTCATTGTACTTTGAAAGGAACCGACTGAAAGGTTAAAATGAATGACTCTTCCCTCAGGCTAAAGCCTAGATACATTGTATAAGCAGAGGTTGTTAACAAATCTTCCTGACTTGTAAGAACCTACAACAGGTGATCATCTCTCAGGTGTGGCAGGTTGCCATGGTAACCAAAAAAACAAACAATGATGTGTGTAAAGGACATTGTCATTTCAAACAAGCAGCCCTAATTTTGTTTTGTTGGTTGGTATTCCATCAAAATAAAACAATATGAATAGCCTATAATTTGATGAGAAAAGGATCCATGCAAGGAAGTAGCAATCATTTAACGTGAAGAGGATTTTCCAGTGTAAAAGGTGACATACCTTTTGATGTATTAGATAACAAGAGCTGTATCTGTAACTAGATGCAAGAACACTGTCTGCAAGGTTGCCATTCATCTGGAAAAATGTGTTACTTTTATAGAAACCAGTAGAGCTCATTATGAACACAGACCAGTCAATTAGTTCACTCTTTTTGGAGACAAATCTTGCAGATGTAGTATCATTGATTTATCATTATAGCTCCATAAAAGCAGATACCAGGTGATATTCTATTGTCCTATTTGGACCTTCTTGTATACCAATGTCCTGTACATGCAGGTAAAAGACCATTGTTCATACTCAGTCATTATTGTATAGTCAGGTAGGCCTGTTAATGTCCCAAATTTTGCCAGTGTCACAGGTGATGAAAAATTCATATCCTAACCATCTCAAATTGATACGTCTGTGATAATGCCACAGAAATCAGGTCCCCAGAGAGCTGTTATCCCCCAGCTTCAGTCACGTCAGGTTATGAAATGCACAAAGTGGTCTAAAGCTTTTGCCATGAAATATTGGCTTTTGAGGTTGATAGCAAAATAAAATGTGTAAAACGCTTTTCCAATGCCAAAAAGATAAGCATATAAAACAATCACAATAATTCCTATTATGAATTTTTTTCGGAAACTGTCTTGTAATTGTTAATTTCATTATGATTCCTTTGTGTATAATATGTACAATGCAGAAATTCTTGCATTACCAAAGAATTGAAACAGGTGCCTGGACAAAATGATACGCCTTTGGTCTGCTCCAGTGCGACAGAATTACACAATCAGAATCATGACATGATGTAAAATTGTCTTGTAATTGTAGTTTTCATCATCATGATTCCTTTGTGTGCAATACATTGCAGAAATTCTTGCATCACCAAAGAATTGAAACAGGTGCCAGGACAAAATGATACGGCTTTGGCCCGCCCCAGTGCGACAGTGACCTGTGAACGTGGGTTCAGACTGCCCATTCTTCCCGACCCCTCATGTGACTGTGGTTACCCTGTGCGTGACTTGTTTAGCCCGTGTTATTGTTGTTGTTGTCATGACGAGGGGCGGGGTCACTGGGGGCTGATTACAAGGTAAACGCCCGTGCCAGGTAGCGAGCCTTGCAGACGACACGCCCCAGAGATCCCCTATTGTGGGCCGTTTGAAAGGATGAGAGTCTCCTAGCAGGACAGGTATAAACTAAGGATTGTGGTTTGGCCTCTGTCAACAGTCTGATCCTTAACCCTACCTGTGTCCTGGGCCAATTATAGAGCCTTAGGTGCTTCTTTCACTGGCAGGGTTTAATCGTACATCAGATAGGCACAGACCAGGCATCTCTACAGGACATTAGTTTTCTTCTGGTTCTAGAACAGAAACAAAGACCCAAATTGGAATACATGATAATTGTTGACTGCCTTCTAGTTACCTCCATGAAAAATGGAGGTATTGTTTCTAAATGTGTTTCATTATTTCATAAAAAGTCTTTAAATATTTGCTGTTCTTAGCTTCACATCAAGACATAGTAAATATACTTAATACTTGATATGTGTAGTTTACATTGTAGCTTATGTTTGGTTTAATACTTACAATCTGAATGAAGCTTGTATAAAAATTAATGTACTTCATTAAAAGAAAGAAAAGTAGATGTTAACCAGTAAATTTTCATTGGTATTGTGCAAGGAAAAATTGCTAACAACTCTGAGGATCAAGATACCCATGTGGCCTGATTATATGGTGATACATTGTTTGATATGGAAACCATATCAGGCAAATCAACTTTTCCAAATATTTGCAGTGATCTTGATACAGCATGTTGAGCTGATAATACCTACCTTTGTTGTTGGTTACCTCGATATCTCCATAACAGAGGATGATCCAAGTGACTCTGTATCATGTACTGTGTGTGGAGGGATGTTCCACAGAATTATTGCAGGGGTGAAGCATTTAGTATTGGCATATTCCTCAGAAAATAACCTGGTATAACTCCAACTTTACAACTTATGTAAATCCAAAATTTCTAAAAGCCCAATAAAGTAATTAAGGTAACATTGTTTGGGTTACAGTTTGTTGTATTCCCTCTGTTGGCAACTTGTTATGTAATCTTGAAAACCCCTTCATTTCTATTCAAATTAAGCTGATAGACAAACAGGTGGTTGCTGTTAAATGATTGACAGGTGGTTGCTAGGTAACAGGTGGTTAGTGATAATGTATGCCTTCAGTGCAGGAAATCCTGACCTTGAAATAGAGATAGACCATAAATATACAGGAATTCAAACTATCTGTCCCTGTATAGCTTTTGAAAGGATGAAGTTAAGAACATCAATGATACTATAGGAAAATGTTTGTGCAGTAAGGATGATCTTATACATGTACACTTGCTGACATGCAAAAGCCCAGCAAAGCAGCATATTGCTTCTTTGCAATACTTTTACTTTATTCCTTCTATGTGTTGTGTGAGAGCAATTGTGATTGAAGGATTTGTTGTTTAGTTTGTGTTGGACTGTCCATCCAGGTTGATTGGTTAACTGGTTTATTGATTACTATTTGATTATTTTTCCCAGATACAGTGCCCATGCGACTACGTGCCCTGCCCCAGTCCTTCTGGCAGCAGCCCAACAACATGAACAACAATTCCCCCGGCAGTCTGTACCCTGTCCTGCCTCCTGTTGTCAACAAGGAAGTCTCCGGTATGTAAGACTAAATTCTCTTGGTCAAGTTTACTACAGTACTGTACTGACAGACTTCCAATGGGATCCTCATGTCCAGACGATCTTTTTATGGCCTTAGAAAGAAAAAGCATAGTAAAATCAGGAAATATATGATGAAAAGAGAACAATAATAGCATACTTTTATTGCTTACATTTTTACTTGATTTTGCCAAACATGCTGCCCCAATGGCAGAGATTGAGTGAATGAGTGATTTGGGTCATGATTACACTACAGAGCACTTTGTGAGACATTGAAACATATTATGGTGTTGTTTTCAAAGACAACAGTTACTGTAGCATCCAAAGAATGTTTACTATGTAAGTACTAATGTGTGAATGTTTTAATGTACTGTAGATGTGGTAGAATTGCACGTAGTGATGGGTTTGTTTGGCCATGGCACAGATGAATATCTAGGCCAGGTTGTGTCTGTTCCTACAGAGATCCGACCAGTCACGCCACCAGAGGAGCGAACCGAGACAGACCAACAGGAAAGGACCGGCAGAAAGGAGGAAGAAACTGTCGTAACAAAGCCAGAAAAAACTGTGGAGAAGGTCGCAGTTAAGGAAGACAAAGAAAAAACTGAGAAAGAAAAATCTGAGAAAGAAAAAACTGAGAAAGAAAAAACTGAAAAAGAAGTGAAGAAGGAAAAGATAGATCTTGTTGAGGAGGGTGTGACGGGTGCGACTGTAACCGTGACCACGACAGCGCCGCCCAGAACACGGACTGTGAGAACTGTCACCTCAACCGTCCCTAACACAGACCTGCTCTTCAGCTTGTTCGATGGAGTCGACCCTGAAACAAAGAGACAAACAGTCAAGTTGAAAAGGGGAAGGTAAGGGAACTGACGTGTTTACTCCCTAAAAATAGACACAGATAAGGACGTACATTTCTAATTTTAGACTCATTGGAAAACATGTTTTGAAAGTACCAATCATGGTATCATAATTTTCAATGTGGGAGAGAAATTTACACAGCTAGCTCAAATTTTATTGGAGACATGTGTAAAACAATAGTTGTTAAGAAAATGGTAACAATGCATAAATAGTTCTTACCAAGTGTTATTATCTCCAAAAATAATTTCATGAGGTTTGTAGGACATAGAGATTTTCTTCTTACACAACCAGTACTGTATCTCACTTGCTTACATTTTTATGTCTATCTATAGATGCTCTGAGGAAGGTGTCTGATAGACACCAAAATGTAAGCAGGAGAGTTACAGTACGGGTTGTGGAAGAAGAAAATCTCTATATCCCAAGTGTTGTTATATTATTATGTTTGTAATTAATGAGAGATGTCTCCTAACTCGTCTTCGGCTCATTTGTTAGACCAAAGAGAATACACCTGGAGGGGATGAACGCACCGCGACCCCGTTCCCAAGACAACGACCCCTACATGGTGGACAACATTGCAGAGAGACTGTTCCCCGTGCTGTCGTTAGAGAACCGCAAACAGAACACCAACCCTGCCAACCCTAACGTCACCACCACGCTGCACTACATCACGCTCAACGGGGAGGACGAGAAGTCATCCGTGTCGCTCCCGGCAGTCAGAGTGGAGACCAACTACTCACAGATGTTGTCAGAACTTGTCATGCACATATAGCGCCGGAACAGCATGGGACGTTTGGTTTCACTGAAGCACACTGCACATTTGATGATTGTTGTGTTCTCTCCAAAATGTCAGATTTGACAGTGGTTGCTGTGATGATTAGTACCTGATCCTGTCTGTTGTTCTGTAGACTATCTAGCATAGGTGTAATTCTGTTTCTCTTTCTTTTCCTTTTATGTACATGTCAAATTTTAGGGACCAAAATTTTCTATCCTCTTTGAAACTTGGCCAATCACTGTCACTGGCCTGCAGTTCCATCTGTTGATGCTAGAGGACACTGTTTCACAAAGTACATGTACATTCTATTTCTTAGCGATTTTAGACAATTTTGTTTTTCGTGAGAAATCTAAAATTTTTGTATCAAGTTATAGATCAGTATTGCAAGATTTGATACTAGAAGTTTGTTGCTGTGCAAGATGTATAGATTTTTTTGCCTAAATGTTTGTGTTTTATCTGATAGGAATTAATGTGCAATATTCCTCTGGGAGGAAAATGTACACTAGTTCCTGAAAAATCAAAGTATTAATAGATTGTTGAAATATTTGAGTGTATGAGACTGTATAGAATGTACAGTATAAGATGTCTAATGTACTTGTGTATGTAGATATTGAGATATTTTGCTGTGACTTTGTCTCCTGTGTATACACATCTAGATGTATATAGTATATTACAATACAAAAAAAAATAATGGTTTAGATATTTCAAAGTTATCTATTAACATGAATTTTCTGTAAAGTTTTCAAAACAGTGTTTTATTGAAATGTTTGTCTAAACTGAAGAAGTTCAATTTTTATATATTTGAAGAAAAAAAAGAACTTGCATAAAAAGAAGAGATTTTATTGAGAAAAAGTTTTGTAAATCTACCAGTTTTAAGCTTGTGGCATACAGCACGAGATATGCCATACAGCACAAGATGTACTGGAACACTAAAAGAAAAAGAGTACTTATTGTTCAAAAGGACATTCCTATCTGTTTGGATACATGAACTCAATCAAATCATGCAGCTTGTCAACAGGTCTGTTTCATATGGTGTAGAAAATTGAAAGTGTGATTTACTAATATAAAAAGGTTACAATATATGCTTCTACATTCCAGCTTTGGGTTGAACCTTAAGGTATATTGGATGTGTTTGACAAATCCTTGTTTGTGGAAAGCTATATTCTCTACACATCAGATTTTTTCACAGTATGATGCATGTCAAGCAAGCATAACCTGAAATAAATTCATCAGATAGTTACTTAGCCCGTTGGTCCTCACTGTTTTATCTAATTGTAGGCTTTACAATAATGTTACAATGTAGATAGCAGTCAGTCAGACTGTTGAGTTCTGAATCAACGTCAAAATTTATTAGCCATCAATTTTTACATCTCATGGGAACAGACATGAACAATTAATGAAAAAAAAAACAACATCAGCAGTAAAACTTCCACACAGTGCAACTACCAAAGTCATAATCTCTAAAATCTGCCTCGGCAAGATTAACAAACCAGCATGTCTGATTCCCTGTAATTATGGTACAAAAATATGAAAATTTGCAGAAATATGCAAAACAATTGATATTATACTTCACACACAATTCATTTGCAAATCAATTCTGTACAGCAATGGCCAATGCTTTTTGACCCTTGATCCCTTTGTTTCCTTACTTATAGACAAGTCCTGTTAGTCGTGGTTTGTCATAAAAATAGATCCTATAGATAAAGCATATCAATTTTACTTGTCATTCTTTCCACATAGAGCTTCCTATTAGTTTTGCAACTGGGGACAAGTCTAAAAACGTCTCAGATCTTTCTATACTCCAGTCTCTGTAGCTTGCTGAATCGTGGTATCACATACATTTACACTTGGTACACAGACTAACAACACCGTAATATTCCATCATGATGGTAATATTGTAACAAGCTATGCCTCTTCACAGTTGTGGTACATTAACAAAGCACAGAAGCTGTAGTGTTCTTTCCATGCAATGAAACTGCATCTACAAAGGGAGATTGTACTTGAAGCCAGAAATGCAGGAAGGAAATACTTTACAACATTCTCCTTGCCAATGCAGGTGCAACATGCAAAAGCGGCAAGAATGAGTGGTACATCACAATGACACCTGAAGCAGAATAATCCTTCACCACACACATTTTCACAAGTCCAACTTGTGTAGACACAATACTGTGGTCTGTGGGGCCATGCTCAATGTACAAAAAGTAGGATCTGTTGGGCTTCATTTCTGGGCATTTTTAGGTCCAAGACTGACTCAGTGTATCATAAACTGTGCTATCAAGGTTGTAATCTGAGACTTTAACAGTGTAATAATTTTGGCAAATTTGTTATGACATTCATGTACTACTGCCAGAGGATATGCATACTGAAGACAAAGCTTGTCCTACCAGTATTTACTTAAAACCAATCATGACTTGAACTGTTGTTCGATACAACAAATAGCTTTATCTGCCTCAGAAATGCACGACCACAAAATGCCAGCATAAAACATAACACTGCTGAACAGAAATACTGCATGGAAACAAGGACTTTCCAACTAGGTGACATAGCAAGTTTTATGAATCAAAAGGCCAGCACTAGTGTATAGTAACTAACCATGTCCCCTCCCAACAAGCCATGATAGCAGTAGCAAGCACGTCGGCAGAACGTACTGTGCCTGCGCAGAACCCTGTATTTTCACGGTTTTCGGTGGATTTTTGGTCAACGTTGTATCAAAATTTTGCCTTTTGCAGAAGATATCTTTTTCGACATAACATTTGGAAACTACAGACGGAGTGTTAACCTTATATGCGCGAATACGACCTTATATGAGACGTTCTACCGAAATGCTATGCACAATACACTACGGGTTTAACGCAGGTGCAGTACTTCTGCCGACGTGCTGCAGTAGCAGGTAAAAACCCCTTTTTCCAACAGACTAGTGTTATTAAAATCATCTGGCACAATAGTTCATTTTTCCCTTTAAAAATAAGTGCAATGATTTGTGAAGTGTCAGCATAGTTTTAACTGCATCTTTTATCAGCTACAAGCTCTTTGGCTGCACATGATTCTTAGTAACCTTATTAAGGCACTTGGACTTTTTGAGTTTGGAACTCTCCATATCTCTGTAGGTTAAAATTATGCACATGCCAATGTGAATCCTGTGGCTCACTCAGTTCTACTTCAAATGTCCCCGATTCTAAACCATTACAAAATACATTGACATGTGCAATTGTGTCTCTTTTTTCAGCCGAACTTTTTTTCACTCTTGCATCAGTTTTGGGGTGACCAGAAGATAAAATCACATAAAATTTTTTGTGCTGCTGTAATCGTTTATTGCATCTGATGCAAATGTATCTGTGAATGCTTTAAAATCAACTGACGCATGAGCATGCATCATAAACATCTGGATAGCTTCTGCCACAATAAAATTCCAACATTTTTACATCACAGTCTAAAACCACTCAGACAAATTTACAACATGTTAAAAACAGTAAGCCTTCCACTTTGCCAAAGTGGTTGAAATATAAAATGCGGAATGGTATCCATCCCGATTTGCAGCAGAGAATGTCCCCATGATTTTCAACGTCTAAGAGAAACATGCATAAAAGTAACACTTTTGAGAACTTACAGTCACAACAAAATAAAAGCCATGTTTGTTTGGTGATGTGAACCAGATACAACAATTCAGTAGATTTAAACTTGTCAATGTGACTACTCTGTAGGTGATACAATGTTACTATCAAAGACTAATTTATCTTTCTCCACATGACTACACTCTGTGGTGACAACATGAAATGATGGTGGTAAGCGACCAAACTTCAGATACAATATACATTTGGAATTTTCCAACTCTTCTCAAAATGAACAACTGAACTACTTCTAGACACTCACAAATCTGAGTGTGAGATCCAAAAATGTGACACATTCATATTGAGAAAAGTTGCAAATTCCCCCCAAAAATGTGTAAGTCTGAATCCACTTTGCTGAAAATGAAGTGTAGTCGCCTACCACCAGAGATGAATTTCCAGACTAACATGACATGATCAATCCCATAGTTCCCTGTACTATACAGTGGTCGTCTCGAGCTCCTGGCTGCGCGACCGTTTGGGCGTGGCTGCGGGCGGCGGTTCCTCCTCCTGCCGCTCCGGCGTTCTCTCGATCACCGCCGATCTGGCCTGATGCTCGCGATACTTCTTACCAAACGCTCGACCCAGTGAGCCCTACAACAGTACAACAGTACTTAGTGTCAACAGCTGTGCTAACCTGAAAGATGTACATGATGGGAAATGCAATCTTCAGGTGACAAGAATGCTGAACACAGATGAAAAACAAAATTTGTTACCCATATTGTAAGTAACCCTGGTGTCTAGTCTATCATGGTTGGGATGGACTATTTGGAGCTGTAGTAGATTTCCCCCTCCCAGCTGAAATGGCTGCCTAGTGGAAGTTTTGCGTCTGTAGGAGTTTTACATGGCAGGAACTCCTGTCATACAAAACCTACCAGGGAGCCTAGCTGAGTAGCCTAGCTTCAGGCCCTAAGAGAGCCATCCCAAACCACAATAGACTGGATTCCAGGCTGTGTTTGTACATTCCAAACATGATAGAGAGAACCCCGTACCCTAAAGCTCCTCCTGAAGCTGCCCTTTTTCTCCTCGTCTGAAGCTGCCTGATGGTTGGACCTGCCGAACCCTGACCTCCCCACCGACCCCGCTGAGCTCGGGCGCGATGACAACACGGAGGCAGACTTGGGCCGCGTGCTGCTGTCACCTCCGCCGGACGCTGCTGCTAACGCCGCCCTGGAATATACACTTAGTGTCAGCTGTCTGATCTTGTACCAGTAAAGATATGCAAGACATTCAGCATTGTATCGTGGGGTAGATTAAAATGGTGGTACATGTATTGGTAATTTACAGGTTAAAATACAATGCAATTAGTAAAGGGATGCTGCGAACTTGATATTATGTTGTTAGGGTATTGGACAGGATCATGTTAACAGTTTAAAAAGGTAGAATGCTAGTTATTAGTTATCCTTAGTTAGAGAGTGTTCTTTTTAAGTTAAAGAGCAGATTACTTTGGGAATAGATGGGTTCAAATGTTAGTAATTAGTTCTGGATTAAAGGAACTTTGTGTTTTGATGTCAGCCTAATACATTTGTACATTTAGTTCATTTTGTCTGCATCAAAACATTTTCTTAAGTTTGACATGAGTAGATTCTTTATTCAAAAACATGCTCTACTTTTTCAACATCAGAAAACATCTGTTTTGAGTCAGACAATATAAGAAATAGCCACCACCAAAACATTGATGGTGCCATGAGAGTGAGTTGCCTCCCCACTGTAATATAGCCCAGCTTACCCGCACACCAAAGCATTGCCACCAGCATGCTGTATAAGAGACCTTACGTTCCCCAGCTAACCCTGAACCCAGCACACCGCGGCTAGTTATAAACATGCCGTGTGCTCACCAGATCGACTGCAGTGAGCTACTAATGGTTACCCTGCCATCCACCTCACGGGACTCCCGTTTCGCTTTTGTCCTACAGCGTAAAGTCAGACTCAGTAAAGAGACTCTTTTTACACAACCAAGTGTTTTATTCACAGCCGATGTTTCAGTGACCGTCTGTCACCTTCCTCAGGACAATTCTGACTAGTCGGCTGTGAATAAAAGACTTGGTTGTGTAAAAAGAGTCTCTTTACTCAGTATCTTATCAACCTGATGAAACTATTCACGGACGTAAAGTCAGGCGTTTAGGTCACCAGCTAGTTAAATACATCATTTGTTAAAAATTATTGTTTCTTGAGTGGTTAGTTGTTTGATTATTTTCTTACAAGGGGCTATTTAGAGCAACACAGGTATCTTCTATTTTTGTGAGTGCTAACTTACACAATGATTATGATGAAATTACAACTTTTAAACAAACTTAAAATCAAAATCATGCCTGCTAAAAAAGTGAATTAAGACCTTGGAATATACACAGAATGGGATTTGACAGAATATTAGACATCACATTTTGAGTTGTAATTATAGAAGAAATTAAGGAGTGCAAAGTTTTCAGCACTACAATATGGATGGACGTTTAAACTTTCAAAGTACATTCTGAGCGAGATCACAACATTAAATGGTCATTATCATGAATTCTGTTATCTGAAAATGGATTAGTGACTTATTTGAAAAGTTGAGAGATGAAGACTTTATAATGTTGAATATTATTATTGTTTCATGATCAGTTAACATTAGACCCCTCCACCAAGGGTTGACAAGACTATTCCTCCACCAATCACCACCTTGCTTACCGCCAGCGCTGCCTCCAGGTTGTCCTACTGTGTGCCTGACTCCCTGCCATCACTGTGAGTGTGGCTCTACTCGTGTGCAACCACAAACCACAACCACAGCAAAAACAAACAAGCCATGTCCGGTCAAAAAACAAAAACTTATCAGCAACAGAAAACAAAAAAAAGCTTTATCCACCTTACCCAACAGTCTTCCCCACCATGCACTACGTTCATTCACTGTATCATGTCTTCTGTAGTAGACTATGTCATGCATGTACCTTAGGCCACTTATGAAGTCTTGTCAGGAGAGTTTCCACCATCATGCAAGCTGTGTGGATGTGTGTTGTGTACATGTACAGAAGAAGGCAAGGAGGAGAGACACTATAGCACTAGAACTTGCATTTTGCAGTTTTAAGATTTTTGCTTAAATTGTATCTTCAAAAAGTTTGAGTTCAGAAGGTACAGAAAAAAATACTAACTGCATTTTGTTTTGTTGTAGGAATCAGCTGGCATTGAGAACTGTTTTGTAAGCAGAATTTTTCCTCAGACTGAATTTGGGGTCGTGTGGCGTAATGGCAGAGTATTCGGCTGAGAACCAAGAGGTCCCTGGTTCGAATCCTGCCAAGTCACCAATGTTGTGCTCCCAGGAAAGGCACTTAACACGACTTTCCTCACTTCAATCAGGTGAAATTGAGTATGCCAGAATGATCATTATCATGAACATGGGCATTAAAGGAAACCCAATGTCTCTCCTCCCCTTCCTCCATACACCAGGCCCATGGCAGTGTGTAATGTGAGTGTTATCCAGTCCCCACCTTGCAGGCATGACCAGTGAGTTTAACTCTGTGGTCAGGTGTCTCCTGATGATGGTTTTGGTGGGCGGGATCCCCAGGGCCGTTGCCATGGCGTCGGCATTGAATGACGGCTCCAGCACCAGCAGCGCTCCGTGCACCCCGCTCTCTGCTAGGTTGTTTGAATACTCCTGGAAAACACATCAAGAACACATTTTCAAACCAGTGCAAGTAGCTGGTGTGTTACACTAAAGGGCAGTTATACCGGCTATGCAGATACAGATACAGATCTGAAGTTTCATAGAGATGTAGTGTTGAAGACATGTCCAGAGTTGGTGATCTTCAAAGCACCAGTGTAGCAGAGTCATCAGCAAGTTGATGTTGGCTACAGACCTAAATCCCAAAGACAAGAAAGTTTGTCTCTACATGTACCTTATCTACATTCATGTGTCCGTAGGTCCCAAACACCTTTCTTCTAACAATTTTCTAAACACATGTACAGGCTTTAGTCCTACATGTATGAGGAAGAGTACATGTTTCACATTGGATTAACCAGCATTTTACAAGCACTGAAATGACATGGCAAATTGCATACAGAAAACAGCCAGTGAAGAGATACAGACGGCACCAACTGTGGTTCACTGTTTTATGCTCAAAGACATGTTTTGTGTTGGAAGTCACAGTTTGGAATCTGTTTCAAAGAAATATCTTGAGTGTATTCTTGGTAAAAGTGGGCAATACAAAGTTTTTTAGATCAGGCATACTTAGTCTAAAATTAATGACCTTCCAGTTTTTCTTTCATTTTCTTGTATCTGAGGATTGCTAGCAAAGTTTTTGTTGCATTTCATTTGTGTCAATAATAGTTCAGCCACAAGTATCTTGAGATGGCACCAAACATATTGAGTCAATGATGCTTACAGCTGTAAAGATGTTAATACTTTGTCATTTTCATGTGAATTGCAACAGGAGAAAGCTATTGACAGGTTGCCTTGTGTCCACCTCCACCACCCACCCAGAGAGGGTAACCTGTAATGTTAAACACCATAAGCCTGTCACCAGGGTGGAATGGGAGCAATAATCATTCACACTAACCCACAGGAAGGGAATTCCCCTAGGATACATCTGGAAAAGGGAGAAGACTTTGGTTAGACTCTTTTTTTCAGCATGCACATGCCTGGGGATGGCTTTGGGAGGGGCATTCTGTTCTCTGGAGAGGTACCACCTCAAGATATGAGTTTTGGCAGGCCAATCAACAAAGGGCAAAATTGATGGGGAATCATGTGTCAGCCATACATACCAGTGTGACTTTAGGTACTTGACATTGCTAAGTCCCTGTGATGAACAGGAGGAAAGGCTGACAGTACCTGCTATACTGTATACACTATATGGAAAACACAATATATTCTTTCTAAAAGTATAAAATAATTTTTCATAATATACATTGTATACATAGTATTATCCTGTTTTGACTGCAAGGTTTCTGTTTATATCGGATATTGTCCTGATTTTCTATGGTTTTGAATCGATTTGATGTTAAGATCAAGCAATCCTGTGACAGTAGATCACAGAACTAAGTGTATATCATCAGCAATATTGTGTTACCAGCAGTGTCTAGAATATTGTAGGCAGAAAAGGTGACAACATGTTCAACCCTTAGTCTTCTGGCCACTTTTGATTCATTCCTGAGGCCATCACGCTTCCAACTTCCAGAATGTCAGCGAGTAAAGGATTCATCTGACAAAGGTTGACTTCAACTGAAAATTCATGGTGAGTTTGTTCCCATTTGGATGAAAGCTAACTAAAAGTTCACCATTACAGTATGTACAACCCACCTTCAGGTCTATGTTCTGTGCCCATTTGATGAGCCTTTGATTGGTCCACACCAGAGGGTCACAGTCTATGTCTTCACACTGCAACCTCCTTTCATGAAGAGCCTGCATTAACAGAAAAAAAACTGTATTGAGCAACTGGCAGCCTTTTCAACTAGCTCTGCAACATGGATAGCTCTGGACCAAATTCAGTGAGAATCTTTCTGAAGAAAAAAAAGTGGGCAATACAATGGAGATGAATTTGGTTAGAGTAAACTTAGACTTTTAATAAATAGTTTATTATTACACAGCTTTTACTTAATGTTACATAAGTTACAGTCTAAGATTATGCACCTACAGAAAAGAAACTGTATAAAGCTTCAGGAAACTACTCTGTGATGTGCTTTGGACTGAACTGCATCAGTCTACCTAAAGCCTGGACTAAGAGAATTAGCAACTCGTTCCTTCATTGCGCTGTTCGCCTCTATAATAAGACAATTCAGCAGTAGTGTCATATATATAGTACCTAGCTAAATCCTACGTGATAACTGCATATTGTGCATATATTTTAATTGTGTAATCGTCTTCGAATATGTCTTAATAGTGTGTTTGCCTATGTTGTTTCATGTGCACAATGAAGAGTGTCACAAATCATTGTTTTTAATGCTCTATGTACTAAGGAAGAAATTCGGGTATTTGCCTGCGTGAGCCTTACCAAATAAAATTTTTGACATTACAGAGTCTAAGAACCTGCTGATCTCACCTCCTTGTCAAACTTGACCCTCCGTAGGAAGTCAATGCCGTGCAGCAGCGACACCTGGTGGAACTTCCTGGAAATGCTGAGGTACTTCTCCAGGTCCTTGCGGGTGAGTGTGGCCAGCACACGCCCGTCCACCAGGAGGGACTCGAACGCCGGGCGGTACTGAGGCAGGCCCAGGTCCGTCAGCCAGGTCCTCGACACCCAGCGGTGGTCCATCTGGGAGGCTTTACTGTACTTACTGCAAGGCAAGAGTATTTGATTTGATTATTGAAATTGCAACAGTGCAATACATGTGGGACACAGGCAGCTGTTGCTGGTGTTGTGTCTCACACATAGAAACAAATACAGGACAGACAATACTCATTTTCACTTGAGTTAAGTGGGGAAAGTTGTGTAAAGTGCCTTTCCCAAGGGTACAAGATTGGTGTCAGGACTCGAACCCAGGACCTCTTGGTTCAGAGTCGGGCACTGTGCCGTTGCGCCACATGACCCCACAGAGTATAGGAGAGGTTATCAGCTTGTTCAGCTTTTAAGCAAGTCATACATTCCTCACAACCTCTCCATGCAAAATGGCCAAATTAACAATTATCAGACCCATCCTACAATATACATGTAGAGTGTACAAAAACATGCAGGCACTATATTTCTGGTAAACCCCGTGTAAAACAACAATGCCATGATCATAAAAGCAGCTTAATAACTTCAAGAAGCATGATACATGACATTATGAGTCTGCAGATGACTCCATCCTGGCAAAGAAAATGGTCAGTGGATGTGACAAAAATGGGCATCATGCTTGAAGTTAGAGATGCAAGGCTTAGTCATACAATATACAGGTACAAAATGTAATATAACAAGCAATGGCTGCATGTCTGCAAAGCTGGACCAGGTGTGTTATGCTGAAGGGCAGATGTACCAGTTGACCAATACAGAAATGATAAATATATGAGTTATGATTATCTTATAATAAGTACATGATATGTACTTCTGAAAGTAAGAAGCATAGATGCACATGTTATATGGACTAAGGGAATCCATTCAAACAATGGTCATGTATGTGAAACAAAGTTATGAATACAAAGTTTTGACATTCAACATGAACATTATATTTTAGAGCTGAATACACAGAGAATAGAAGACAAGGCACAGATATATGTACAGGCTGACAACAGTATCAACTAGTGGTAGGTGCACTTACTCCAGTACAAGCCTCCCTATGTAAGCCTCTCTAGGTAAGCAGTAAGTGGTGAAGACAGACAAAAGTAAGCATTGTCATTAGGAAAATCAAACACAGTTTAGACACATATGCAGTTATAAGACATACACATGGAACAATATCAACAGTTTTCAATGGTGCAAACCATGCAAACTTGCCACAGATTAAATAGAGCAGAGTCAAAACAGGAATTCACCTTTGGCAATTATTAATAAACAAGCTACATACAAGGTCATGATATCACATTAAGATATTAAAAACCACATGTAGTAATGACAAGATAAGAGTAATAGTATTTTACTATATATGGCTGATAGATTTCTTACAACTATAAAATGCATGATAAATATGTCCTTTAAATATCTGCACAGCTGCAATAGAAGGCATGCATTATAAAAAGTAGAAGCACTGTAATATTAGAGTACACAGTCTGACAAACAATGTCAGAAAGTTCTAACTTATGCCTGAAGAATTTTAACAGCAGGATCAGGAAATGCTTGAGATAACCTGTTGTCTGGAGGTGGGACCAACCTTTCCTTTTAAACTGTCTCCAAGGTACAGGACCACTCATGGCAAAATGCTGATCAATTCATAGTCTCAGACACTCAGAAAGAAACACTAACTCTTTTTAGATTTATGCCAAAAAGCAGTTACTTAAGCCACTGGATATGATTTTGGAAACGGTCTAACCTTCACCGACGCACTTTTAGATTTGTCTCTAAACAACTCTTAATACCAAAACTATAAAAACTTTCAATTTTGGAAAGCACCTTCAAGTCTATCAGCAAGGGTCTAAGCTTTTCATCTTTCTTTATAAACCATCAATACCAGTTACCAGTAAGTGCCAGAAATTTCATACTCAATTCTGAAAAAAGGTTGTTGTATTTTTGATGTCCAAAGTTCAGGTAGAGTGACCTGGTGTGTAGAGACAGTTGGAAAGGAAAGGTTACACGTAGGTTGACAATAACTTACTGCTGGATCTCTGGCTGCCTGTGAAACATGCGATACAGGAGACCTCTCCTCATCGGCACAGTAGCGTACCTTAACCACGCACGTGTCAGCAAGAGAGAGAGAGAGTGATACAACCAAAATCAAACTTGTCAACAAAGAAATTCTGTAGGAGGGAAAGCCTATAGCATCTGACAAATAAACATACAGCACAGACCTGAAGACAAAGAGTTTGATACATCTGCCACTTGTAACTGATTAGAATACAGCATAGTTTGTAAACAAGTCAAGGAAAACGAATGTCACACAGTGACTGAGATACAGCATTTCATGCAAGTACTTGTCCAAGTTCCGACTGAAAGAGAATGACCACCAATAAAGAACAGTTTACTGAAAATTAATATATATATAACTGCAAAAGTCATAATAATTATTTTCAGTGTGGATAGGACAGGATATAAGAAAAGAGCATAGATATAGATCCTTAAGTAGCTGACCTCAAAATGAAGTCACTGTGTTTAAGCTAACTATTCAGATAAATTTTGGTATAAACCTAAATATTACATCTTGATATAAGATTATAAAGTTACACAGGGTAAACCATGCTTGTCCTTACCTAGCTTCAGGTGTCCTATGTTCCTCTATAGCTAGCCTGAGTTTCCTGCGATGTAGATTGTTGGTGATTCCCAGCCCTGACTCTAGTTCATGGTCACTTAGGCCCAGCAGCACCTGATCAGGAAGAAAAATAGAACTTTTTACTTTCATTAGCATATGTGCAGGAGGTTGTGGATGGTATAAGATGACAAACAATGCAAAATGCAAAACATTGAACATACATATCCTGTACTATTCTACATATACATAGTATACACAAAATGGACTTTTCTCAGTCCTGTTTAAGACTTGTTTCATGCTCACAGATTTAGCATAAAATTGCAGAGACTATCAGCTGAACTTATGCCCTTTACAAGGCAGACATTTTGCTTATACGGCATCAGAATACTTAGTAATGTTTAAATGTAAGAACACACACAGCAGACGATGCTCTACAGTTACCTTCGTTGCCACTCTTGATGTTCTCTGTACAGTGTTTAGAATACAAACTCATCCATTGAGAAGACACTTATACTGCATCAGAATGCTGCCCTAATACTTGTAAAAACACACACATCAGATGATGTTCTACAGTTACCTTCGTTGCCACTCTTTATGTTCTCTGTACAGTGTTTCGAATACAAACTCATCCATTGAGAAGCAGACACTTCTACTGCATCAGAATTCTGCCCTAATACTTGTAAGAACACACACAACACTACAGATGAGCAAAATGATGTTTTACTGTACCTTGCCACTTTTGATGTTCTCTGTACAGTGTTTAGAGTACATAGGCATGCACATGGTGTACTCGAGCCAGGCCAGGACGTGGTCGGCCTTCCACTGGGTCATGGGCAGCCTGCGTGTCTCCTGCAGCACCTGCAGCCGGTCTGCGGCCTCCTCCTGGTGCAGACTGTGGTGCAGGGTGCCGCGTGTCGGCAGGGTGTAACTGCCGCTCTGGGTCTCTACTTCTGTGGGGACAGTACATGTACCACGGACATTAAAGGCATCCAATGCGATTTCAGAGCAGCAAAACAGGAATTATTCTGAATAAGGCAATCTTCATGATATTGGCACATACTGCTTTACATTAGCACATTTCAATCATTATTTCATACTTTGGGTACTTAAAACTGGAGAAACAAGCCCCGGGATGAGTCCTTTGTTTTCTGGGTGGTACCCTAAAACATGTACTTTCGTTTTCCGTCAGAATTTTGGGTATTTTTGCTCTATGAGGGTCAATATACATTGGGACAGCATGGTTTCAACTCAGTATGTAGATAAGTGACTAGAATATTGACTTTGAAAAAAGTCCTAAAAACTGCACTGGATGCCTTTAGTACAAGTAGATCTTTTAGTGGCTACAAGACAGTATTAAATTTGCAAGACAGTATTAGATTGTCAAGACACTATGATCAAATTGGCAAGACAGTATCACATTGGGGCAGTATTCCACTGTTTGGCTAGTGAAGAAAAAGATACTGGTTCAAACAAGAAAGCCGACATGTCAAAAATAACCCAGGCATAAGCCTCTAGTTGGAAAGTACATGTACATCACTTGGTCATTGTCAATCAACTGGTGTACAAATCAATGACTTTTTGTACAGTTTTCTTCATACACTTGGGTATCCAATGATTGGATTGATTGCACATATTGTTACTAAAATGTAACAACAAGTTCAATTTTGAAAGCAGCTATCATTCAATAGTCACTGAAGGGAACTGAATACTGATAATCCTCAAATACAAACCTTCTAACAAGCTTGGGTCTAAAGACTTGCGATGCTTGTTTCTTCCGAAGACCTTAGAAAGAGACCCAAACTTTTTGGTGCTCTTCTTCTTCTTGGCCCCTCCCAGGCCGCTATCTCTACTGGAGTTGTATCCGTCTGACTTGGAGTCGTCTGGTATATGAACAGGGGAGTATCTGGAGGTGCTGGCAACACTGGGGGGGTTGGAGGACAGACCCTCCTCAGACACGGGAGTTTCCTGGAGGTTACATGATGAAGGTGCAGATTCTGAAAGGAACATTGGAAGTGTTAAAAATAAAGAAGCGCCTATAGCAGATAGCTACATAGATGGGAAAGGCCATGCAGGTGCTTCTAGTCAAGTCAATGCCCTTCTTTATTCTCAATAGCTAATGTTCAGCCATATATATGTGGCTGCTTTTCGACAAGATTGAGTGCTTTCTGGGCTACCACTGTGGTTCTAGTGGCTGAGAAGAGCTGGCAGTCGACATAAGTCAATTAAGTCAAGTCATAGATATATAAAATCAAGGCAACCTTGTTCCAAAATTTGATACATATTTCTTGTCTTGTCTGTTGTATTACATTCAAAGTAATTAATTGCAGCTATACATAGAAATAAAAAATAAATGCCATCAACATCCTTAAACTAAGTGTTAAAAAGCATCTCAGAGTCTGAATACTTGTGCATCAGTACTAAGCTAGAAAAAATTGTACACAAATGCACTGCATTTGTACACATGTACAGTGTCATGTAATGAACTAAACGTACAACTGCACACTTACCTGATATAGGGGTAGAATGTTGTTGAATCGGTGATTGTGTCACATCTTGGACACTGTCTGACAGTGACACTTCAGGCGTGTAGAACTCCACTGAAGTTTTTGACTCGTCCACACTCTGAGGACTGATCTCTACTGACCCCCTGGGGGTAGGTTCTGCAGGGGTGGGGGTGTGCAGCTCCATGGAGCCCCGGGGGGTGGGGAAATCACCGTCCGATGCGTGTAACTGCATGTCCATGGAGCCGCTTGGTGTCTGTCATAGAAACAGTACAGTCCATTTAAAATCCCTCTGTTTCTTATAAAGTCGCAAACAGATATTTTAGCGAAAAAGATACAAGTAACTGGGCTTGTCCTCTCACTCACTCACTCACTCACTCACTCACTCACTCACCCTCACACATTTCCATTTGAACTTTTGCTACAGTCCCTGTCCTTGGTGCTGAACATCTTCCACATATAGGTAAACATATCTGTCCTTGGTGCTGAACACTATCAACATTAACACACACACACACACACACACACACACACACACACACAGGTAGTTATGTCTGTCCTTGGTGTTGAACACCATCCATACACACACACAAACACACAGACACACACACTCACATGAGTGTACGTGTACATGTGTAATGATGCTGCTACATGTAGGACTCTAAGATAAAAGTTGTCAACTCTATACATCAAATTTACGTTAGCTAGCACTCTAAAAGTTGATAAACAAAGCATGAGTAAGTCAGTAAATGCCTGACAGCGTGTAATACTGCTATAATAATTTTGTATGATGAAATACTAAGTGGCAATGAGAGAAGATGCGCCCATGATTACCAGAGAATCGCCGACATGGAGAGATAACTGCAGGTCATCTGAGATGTGGTTATCTTCAGCAGGTAGTGGGCTGGCCTCTCCTAATGTCTCCGGCCGCGGGGAGGACTCAGCTATACTCAGTCTCTGGTGCTGCTGGTTCTGTTCAAGCTGGAGTCTCGTCTGGAGAAACAACAAACACAAACCTCTCAATGTTCAAGTACAAAATATATTTACTTAGACGTTGTTGCTCTAGAATAGCCTGAGTGTCAGACTTTTTAGCTTATTTTCCGCTCCCCATGATCTGCTATGGCCAGTAGCTGCAGATCATGGGGAGAGGACGAAAGGCTGACACTCAGGCTAGCTCTAGAATCCCTACTGATTTATATTTACCTCCATGAAATGTGTCATGGAGGTTATATTTTCAGTTGTGTTTATCTGTCTGTCCGTCCTTCTGTTGGTCAACAAGATAACTCAAGAACGCCTGGATGGATTGATTTCATACTTGGTGTGTTGGTAGGGTGTGACGAAAACTGGAAATGATGAGATTTTGGTCCCCCTAGTGGCTTCCCTTGGTACTGCAGCTCAACTTCCGGTTTTGATATCTCGCGATCTGGACATGCTAGGGTCATGAAATTTTGATGGAAGGTAGCTCTCGTGCTTGGGAAGAAGTCTTATGAGTTTGGGCCCCCTAGCGGCTTGTTCTGGAACTGCAGGGCACTTTCTGGCGAAATGTTTAAAAGCCAATAAGTCCAGACACGAACAACATATTTTCATTATTTTTGGTGTGTAGGTAGCTGAGAGAGAGATGTACATAATTAAATGCAAATTATGCAAATGAGGACTTAATTTGCATAATTAATGAGGAAATTCTATAATTACAGTGTTTTACATTATACTACTTACATACATGTAATGTATGTAACCTATGGCAGGTGGAACTTCAACAGATACTAATTATGCAAATGATGACCTAATTTGCATAATTAATGCGAAAATTCTATGGTTTCGTAATGGTGAATGATGAGACATCTGTAAGTTAATCAAAATTTAACATACATCACGATGCATATATCATGTTAATGCAGAGGTCATTTGCACAATTAAAGAAGAAATTTACATTTACATATCAAGATCATATTTCATGGAGGTATGAGATCTCGGAATTCTAGTTTCACATGATCCTGTTTACTTGGAATGGTATCATTCTGACAAGAAGAAACCAGATGAGAATTGGTAGCCAAATGACAAAGGTGGTAATACTAATTACATGTAAGTTTAATGACATCTGTTTTGGTGAAACACTGATATTTTCTGCCCATCAAATATGACAGATTGGGCAAAATTTTTGTCGCCATCATTGACAAAATTCAGTGAAATGACAGATGCTAGAACATTGCTCTGATATTTTCTTGTAACCACCATTTTGTAACTGTATTTTCTAGTTTAGTCAGTCTACGAGATGTTTAAAACCTATAGCCAACAGTCAATGCATTGATGTAAAGGAAAGACCAGCCGACCTGTGACAGTTCTGTCTCCAGTTTCTTGATGAGTCCTTCCTTCTGGTCCAGCTGCTGCCGGAGGAAGACTGACCTCTCGGCCGAGTCTCGGGCCTTCTTAAGGATCTCCCACTTCTCCTTCTCTGAACCTTCCTTCTCCAGGATCAGCTGTTTGATGCTTTCATCACTTTCCTGGATGACAAGTATGTACAGTGTTTAGTCAGTGGCATATAGATGTATGCTGAAGACCATGTAACTATCATCACTTACAGGCCCTGTTCTCCCTAGGATAAGATTGTCTGGATCAAGCAGATCAGGTCAACTTTACTCCATTGGGAATGCTCCCAATCAGGCTCAGTTGGCTCGACCCAGTCGGCAATGTATTTGGCTCAATCTGGAAAGTTTATCCTAGTGGGAACAGGGCCTTATGTTAAGGTCCCATTTCCAAACCAGGGCAACAGCCAGACAGTTTGCTGGAACGAAAAGTATGATATAAAAGACAAAAACGTTGAAAAAAACTACTCATGAGCACTACATTTTGTATATATTCTGGATATAAATTGTTCATTTTTCCTTCATGCAAACAGCCAGGCAGGGCCCTGGGTTTTGAAATGTGATCTTAGCATTATGCAGCATGGCCATTTTCTAACTGATAGCAGCCATCTGCTTTATAACTGTCAGAAACAAGATCTTGTATGTATACAGTCACATTTTTCCAAGTAACATACATATACCACCACCTTCTTCCACAAGTAACACTGTAAGAATACATGGTGACCATACACTCAGGTATACTGTATGTTGTACATATCCATGTAAATAATGATACATGCATTTTTGTAAAATGTGGATGACATGAACCTCTTTTTTCACCCAGTCACCAGCATGGCAAGTACGCAAAAGCCACTCTGCACAGATATACTGACTGACACCAGCTGATATACATGAGGCTACTTACTACAACTGACTCAGGCCGTCTTATAATCGGAAGCGTCGAAGGGCTTGGTATAGGAGAGTTTTGCTAAAATAGAATAATGGCGCAATAATGTATAAAAGGTGCTGTCTTTTATTATTTACTGTTGTAGCTCTATTTGTACTGTACAATGAACCTAAATTGGCTTTGCATAATCTAGCCTGTCTTTAATCTAAAATCTTCACCTCTTCATTTTCTGTGCACATGCTTTCCATAGTTCTGGTTCCACAGTACACTTAAACAACTCCCTATATACTGGTACATGTAAAAAATGGACCTGACACCACATGCAATACTGTACGACATTTGTATCTAAATGTTAACATTCTGCTTCTCTCAATTTATTGCAGTTGATGAGTTACTAAATTCGTAATTCTATGACTTGTGAATTATTGCATACTTCACCAGCAATAGCGTTTCTTCCTGAGAAGTAAAAGACTTTCTCTTGTAGTGCTGTTATGGACTACTTAGCTATTGATACCTACGAAAGCATGCTAGCTACTCTTGGTGACACAATACATTGTAGATGCCTAGCACCCGTAAAGAAGAGTCTTACCCTCATCCTCATCTCATAGTTGCGTATGAACTCCCTGAGTTCATCCTCTTTGTCCTCCAGTGTTCCATACAGTTGCTTCATCTGGTTTAACAGGTCCACTTTTTCTGCCTTCAATCTCTTCCTGTCCGCTTTCATTGCTGGAGAGAAAGGAAAAAAACAGCAAGGTTCATTCTTGATATCTTATTCCATACTCCAATTTTCTGCTCCATTGCTTTCAGTTGGGACTCGAATAAATAACAGCCCTCTCAATCTAAATCTATTACCTTCTCAAGAACTAGAAAATGCATTTTACAGAAACGTGTTTTGTAGTGTTTTGTAGACGATCTTTTAAGATATGTCCAAATTGGTTGGTATATATTGTTTATGAAGCAGACCAGATTCCTATTACAGTTAGTAGAACTGTTAGATATTCTCAACACCACCATAGGTGTATGTTAACACCACAAACTATGTATGTATCATTTTGCCATACGTTGTACCCGCTACATCTGTTGCGCAATGAAGTTCTTCTTCTTTTACATCCACTGTGCACACAGTTTCTCTTCCATACTTATTTGGTTCAATATTTGTTGCCCTAAAGTTAGCTAGCTAGGAGAATAAAGGTGATGTCTAACTGTAATCTCCAAGCATATCAAAGGGTCGCAAGGCAGTATTCATTGGCTAGAGGAGTGTCCATTATCATCTTCAGTGGCTAATGGACACTCCTCTGGCCATTGTGGATACTGCCTCTCCACCGTATGATCTTCTTGAAGATTAGCCTATTATATATATAGTAACTGAAAGTCTCAGATATCTAGTATATACAATGTATTATGTGGTTGCGGTTAAAAGCTACATTATATTTCATAAGTTGACATAAAAGGAACAGATTCTTCCGCAATATCTGGGCCTGACTGTACTTATAGACATATTTTTTTATTGCTGTCATTGTGTGTATTTTTTTATCTGTATGTTTTATATGGGTGACTTATGCCTGAAATAAAGAAATAAAAGTCTAGTATTATACAATTCCATGTACCTGCAAGAGCTTCCTTTGCCCTGGCCAGCTCATGTTCTGTCTGTGTCAGCTGTACTTTAAGTTCAGACACGGCAGGGCCAGACTGGCTCTCAATGGTTTTCTGTGACCTCAGCTCCTCCAGCTCCTTCAAGAGGCTGCGGTTGTCTTCTTCAAGACGCACTTTTGCCTCCCTTAAGTTGGAAACCTCCTGTTCCTTCTGCCGCAGGCTTTGTTCTATTGAGAAACAACACAGAGGGATCATTTTATGTTCCATACCAGGGTTTAGTTATTATATACCTGTAACATCCTCTTCATCCTTTGCAAGAGATAGGGCCATAACTTTTTCTTTCTATCTGGGTCTGTCCTTGGCCACATTCTTTACTTATTGCCAGAATAGCCCCATACATGTACATGTAGATGCCAGGTCATCTGTCACAGTTCTTCTCCAAGACTTAGTGGTTTTGGGTCTGCCTTTGTCATACAAGGGTTTGCTGTGGACAAAATGTGTTGTTTTCAGCAGGTTCTCCACTGGGCTTGCTTCTGCTAAAAACAATACAAGGTGATCAGTATCAGCTGCAATATCTGCTTGCATGTTGCTCGGCATTTCATGCAAACTGAAAGTGAAACACTCAGTGATTAGTTGGAACTCTTGCAACAGGTTTTGTTCAGCAACATTTGCAGATGACATTCTGTTACCCTCCTGTCCACATTAGGTAACGCAAGTGTTAGCAAGAAACGCTGCCATAAGTTAAAAGTCAGGTTTGTGAAATATTACTTATCTGTGATATCTAGGGACAAAACAATTTTGGAGCAGATGGTGAGGGAAATATTCTGCATTTGCTGGCAAATATCTAATCCCCATCTCTCAACATGATTGATGGCATCCGGGAACAAATATAGACTCCCGATCTGAAGCACAGTAGTCAGGGTAGCTCCTAATTTCAAGGTCTGCAGCTACCTCAACATTAAAATCTGATTACCCACACTTCATGAAGCGGCGATAAAATCCAATTTTACCAGGGGTTTTGAGTGGGTGCTTCAACTTAGAGCTGATTATTTTTCACGATGTGAGTTGACAAAGCACTTGTCTGTGCAATGCACACTGGTAAAAAAAACTCATTCACTATAAACTTTTAGTAGAATGGAAGTAGAAAATAGGACTCCATCAACAATGACAGATATAGCCACAAGACGCCACTTTGCGTTTATGTAAAAAAAGTGTCTGTCATAATTTTAGATCAATGTTATTCTCCTGCTGTTTATATGTGCATGAATCTTCTGTAGACGTGGTAAACTCAATGTATACAAACAGTTTTTCTACCAGGTGTGGGGTTAATACCCAGTTCCTCACAATTTCCTACCCCAGTACATTATAAGATTACAGGATAGTGCCCTTTATTGTCTAGTCCTCTGGGAGGAGGAAGGAAATGGGCCTGGAGACTTATAAAAATGCTGAGAGGGAGGACCATCAATATCATGCCATGCAGTCCTAAGCTTTGGTCAAGTGAATGGCAAGCTCTTGAGTTGAGTTGAGTACATGTACTTGCATATAAAACGCAGCTGCAGGGAAATTTTGGCTTCCATGTGTACCTGATTGAAGGATGAACTGAACTGAACTGAACTGAACTGATGTGTACGTGAATGTGGAGGCTAATTCTTAACAGGCCTGCACTGGAGTTTGCATTTGCCGTTCTAAGAAATTAACTACTAAAACATGTTAACATCTAGCAGAAGATGCAATACACAAAATACAAGATTTGAAAATAAGTGACTTGTTTGATTTTGATTGGGAAATGGCACTACTGTCAGTATAAATATATAAATAATTTTTGCTACATTTATGTACAAACAAAGGAAAACAAGTATGCTTCAAGGAAGACTAGAAGAGAAACATAATAATATAATTATTATGTCGTTACACCTTTCAATAAATATTGTTACATGAAATTAAATCATAAATAACAACAATTGTACCAAAGTTGTAAAAAAAATCTATGTGAGTAGCTGACATGCAGTATGCCAGTAATTCATGCAAGAAAACACAAAGATTAACTGAAAGGGTACTACACTACAAAAATGCAAGCAAATGCCAATGAAATCTACAAAAAACATTTTTCAAGAAGAGATATGTTTTTCTCTATTAAGTATCCCATTGGAGGAAGATCAGATTTATATTAGAATGGTCTACATCTAGACTACATGGTGCTATAAAAAACATAACTACCACTACGTGCATGATGCACAGAAGTAGTAAAAGTAGTGATTATTTTGGATTATTCTAACCTGAGGGATCATCTTTCTTTGTATCCCAAGATCTCCATTCTGAAAGAGGATTCAAACAGTTGTCACATTCTAAAACACAACTCTGGTGATCTATCTCACAATTCTGAGGAACAATTCAAAGGAAATGTCCAGTATAGCAACTGGTACTGGAACAAAGCTCTGTGAAGGTGATGAATTATACAATTACACAATTATAGATTGATCATTCTCTTTTTAACATAAGTACTCCATGGGGGAATCAGGAAAACAGTGACCTATAACATAGTTCATGTGTACATTTGTCAAATTTTCACAAAAGGGTACACACAACACAATCAGTTATATTATTTTATATATAATATATATGGGTCATATTTTATATATTATTTGAAATATGACCCACCTTTTAAACAAGCAGTAACAGTGTTAGCAAACAGTATGTATGATCATGGAACGCTGAGACTTGACATATATAAGATTTGTATATAATGTAGGTTTTAAAATCACTTCCCTTATTACTAGTACTTTTAATGTGGTCAAGCATGTATTCTTTAGTGTTTTTTGAATTTGTCATTGCTGTAAAACATGCAATTCAGCCTGTGCTTGCTATGTGTTTTGGACGAATAAACCAGTCCTTTCATTCATTCAGTTAATACATCAACTCTGGAAACACTTTCTACAATATCAAGTAAGATGATTTTAAGGAATTCAGGGTCTGTACTAACATCTCAAAGTTATGGTGTTGAATTTAAATCACAGCACGATACTCCTTGACTTTTCATGTATCAATCAAATTAACATAAACAAAGGCCGCAGACAATCAAGGTCTAGTTCTACTTTAACCTTCTTCCTGCTTGCTTACCCAATAATCAATACACATGTGACATTTTGTGCCAAAAGGTGGCCAGCAGGGAGAAGGTTAAGTAGTAACTTCAAAGAACCTTTCATAAAAATGCATGTCATTGTGCTTCATCTCCTTTGACTACCTTTTAGAATCACTTCAAATGCAGAGTACAATACATGTATACATGTCCAACAATACAATGCAATACATGTCCAACATTGTTACTGCATTTCTTGTTCTAATTTTAGTAGTATACCCGACAGAGAAAGAAGGCATTTCTTCATTTATGCATCAATGTGCTTAACCGTTTGATGAATACATATTTTATACTTCTGAGATCTGACCAAATGTAAGCCTATAGGAATATTTCATACGAACAGTAGCAAAAATTTTGCTTTTGCATTGGAATAAAATTTATGATTTCAATTTCATACACGTATACACCTGGTTGAAATTCTTCTTGGTGTAACTTATTTCAAGATTGAAGCAGCACTTAATAACTCCTTGGCAAGTGTCCAAGATGCTGTGAGTATTTCAGACTCTCTTCTTCAGCACTTCATTAAAACTTCCTCCCCTTCAATAGCACTCATTAAGCATCATCTGCTCTATTCATACATCTGCTGCAGAATCTCAGACATTTGCACAACACTTAAATCATGATGAACTAGGTCGATGAAGGTTAGACATCCAGGTAATACGATACGCCAAAAAACAGTTATGCAAGTGACTGGATATGATTTTGAAAACGGTCAGACATTTCAGCTAGTATCCACTAGCTTTCGTCAGTGACTGAGAGACCAGAGGAGAAATGCAGGTTTATAAGCACAAACTACTGATTGATATGCAAATAAACTGAAGACAATTTTTTGGAAGTTGAAAAGGAACAAAAGTCAGAAAAGTCAAGACAAGATACGTCGATGAAGGTTAGACATCCAGGTAATACGATACGCCAAAAAACAGTTACTCAAGCAACTGGATATGATTTTGGAAACGGTCAGACGTTTCAGCTAGTATCCACTAGCTTTCGTCAGTGACTGAGAGACCAGAGGAGAAATGCAGGTTTATAAGCACAAACTAGTGATTGATATGCAAATAAAGTGAAGACAATTTTTGGGAAGTTGAAAAGGAACAAAAGTCAGACAAGACATGTTGATGAAGGTTAGACATCCAGGTAATACGATACGCCAAAAAACAGTTACTCAAGCAACTGGATAATGATTTTGGAAACGGTCAGATGTTTCAGCTAGTATCCACTAGCTTTCGTCAGTACATGATGAACTAGGCTGAGGACTTGATGGATCAATGTGAGAAGTGATGACGGAAGACTCGGGGTGTCTGAGTGATGATGGTCTGTGCTGGGACATGACCGTGGTACTGATGAAGTCATCCATCTCAAGACTTGAGGTACAGTGCCGAGTTAAGGTGGGAAGAAATCATCCAAAGCAACATGTCTGGCAAAATTTTACTCTTACACTTCCCTGCCGCACAGTTCATCTAATGATATGTTAAGTATGTAGAGAACACTGATGGCGGTAAATTTAGTTTAGATGAAAAGGAAAGTTCTTGGAAAACTAAAATTGTAGGAAGAAATTATCCAAAGCGACTTGTCAGGCAACATTTTACTTCTCTTACTCTTCCCTGATCACTTAAAATGTTATGTATGTAGAGAACACTGATGGTGGTAGATTTAGCTTATTTGAAAAGAGAAGTTCTCAGAAAAATAAAATTGTAGGAAGATATCATCCTTGCCACACAGCTTCTTGACTTTAAATGATCTCTAGTAATACACACTATAATATTTTAAGTTTAGCTTAGGCCACACCAATTTAATTTGTTGGTTCTCGGATTCGCCTCTTCATTTTTTCTGATTTGCAAAAAAAAAAGAATTCTGGTTCTGAATCAACTCAAAAATGCTCATATTTTGCCCCCAACAGTTGAGGAAATTCCTTTTCTTCCTAGTTGTTACAGTTTTTTCCATCTATCAATGCAGTGGTTTGATTAAAAGTTCAAAATTTATACTTTAAATTTTAACCCAGCCTTTTTTGTTGACTTCATGGCTCATATAAGTAGCATTTGGGGCTAAAATAGGATGCCTAGACCTGTTTTTATTTTTATTTTTTTTCACCCTGTCGCTTCATATTTTTTCTGAAAAAAATCCGAGAACCAACAAATTAAATTGGTGTGGCCTTATTTGAAAAGGAAAGTTCTCAGAAAACTAAAATTGTAGGAAGAAATCATCTGAAGCAACTTGTCTGGCAAAATCTTACTTCTCTTACTCTTCTCTGTCACACACTTCATTGACTTTGAATGATCACTAAATAATATGTTAAGTACGTAGAGAATACTGACAGTAGTAAATTTAGCTTAATAATATTTGAAATGAGAACTTTTGAGAAAACTAAAATCGTCTTTTTTATAGTCTTTTTATGTGGAGGCTGTTCCTGCAGAGAGCAATATAATTGGGACAAAATACTTTACATTAAAATCTGCAGTATACAACAGCTGGATATAGATGTAATTACAGGCACTTAGGACAGCTTTAAGCACCATATGTTGCACAGATACATAATACAGCTATTAAGTACTGACAACAAAATTATTTTCAGTCAGCATTCTGAGAAGTGATCATTTCCTCAACGTTAATGGAAGCTGGAAGCCATGAAGATAACTAGGAAAATGATTAAGGAAAATGCAGCCCGTTCTGCAACAATACAGGCAGTCCAAACAAAAACATCTAAACAACAACATTTAACAGAACGTTGTCAGTTTTCTTCCAGTGTGGTAACAGCTGAGTCAAATAAACATCCCGACCATCTCACGTTCACTACACACATAGCTAAACAATCAACCAGCCCAAATTTACCAGCTTACACCAAATTACAACAATGTGCCTAAGAATGTAACAGGTACACAAGATTTGTACTCAGACATACCTCGCCGGCGTTTGCGTCCGAAGCGGACTTGGAAGGAGACGCTGCCTCTCATGACTAGCTGCTTCCTACGATAACCTACCACCAATGAATGATATGCGAGCTGGGATGTGCAAAACCATGCTCCTGTGCAACATGTTCACGTGTTCCAATGATTCAGATGTGCTGCTGTGATTGGGAGGTCTGATGAAGCCTGAATTCCCCGAGCAGCGTTCCTTTGAACCTACTGATCTGAAGTGGGGCAGAGGAGTATTTCGGGAGCCGTCTTAAAGTCTCGGGGGAGTACGTCGCTATCAATTTTCCACAAGCAGAACGAGCTTTGATTCAGGATGCTAAGCACCATCCGTTCATTCTCCGCTAGGCTTTGAAGCACTTCCGCAGTCTGCTTCATAATCTCGTCAGTGTAGAATGAATAAATGCATTAGGAAGGCTGTACACTCATGTGTCCCACTCTTTATGCTTCGTTAAGAACACTTCCAGACCCATGTAAGGGTCGGGTTTCAATTGTTCAATCCATGCATGTAGATTATGGTGAAATTTTCATTCATGAATATGTAGAAGAAAACTAAGTGACTGAAAAGTAACACAGAAGGCAATCTGCCAAGGGGTCATCAAAGTTTCTGGAGACATCCCATTCCTCCAAACTAGCCCTGTGCCCTAAGTCCTGTGACCCTTTGAATATTTCACAACCTAAGACATCCAATGCAGCTGCAAAAGGGAGACCTCTTTCTCAGTGTGGCCAGAGGTCAGAAGGTCATGTCAATGTCAGAGTTATTGCCAAGGGCATCTTCTATGGGCAACTTCCTACATAGACAGGATTCCTCAGGAATGACTACACTATGCTTGGCTCATTAAGTCTTTGTCCTGGATTACAGACCTCTGTGTACTTCAGCCATGACTTGTGTGGACTGTACATGTGATAGACTGTAATGTTCAACAGCCAAAATAATCATTATCCATCATGCGTCCCTACAGAGGGAAAATGCTGGTGGAAGTTTGGTGGGGGGATTACTCTGTTGTTAGTGATCAATGTTACTGCAAGCTTGATCCCGAGACAAGACAAAGAGTACATGATCTGGCTACGCTAACTGACCAGAATTTAGCTGCTGGCTCACATAAACGTCAGTAACAGAGAGATAAGGGGAGAGGGAATGGTCAAAGAAGTCAAAGAAGTTCTCTGTTACCATCTCTTTCCAACATACCGGTAGTAGAGCTACATGTACAGCATCTTAATGACA
The DNA here is from genome assembly GCF_001625305.1 of Branchiostoma belcheri. Taxonomy (NCBI): domain Eukaryota; kingdom Metazoa; phylum Chordata; class Leptocardii; order Amphioxiformes; family Branchiostomatidae; genus Branchiostoma; species Branchiostoma belcheri. The sequence continues at coordinate 5,147,587 of NW_017804131.1, forward strand.
GTACTTTATGTTCCTTACTGCTATAAGGGTCCACATCACTTTCACATTTACAAAACTGTAATCTCTTTGATGTAGTTCAAACCTCTATCTACTGTACAGGTAGATTCTCGTAATTGATACATATACATGTACATAGATCACCAACTTGTGTTGGTTATACTCATTTTTCTTTTACCCATTTTGTAATTTTGTTTGTATTTTGTCATTGTGTTTTACTCTTGTTTTATGTTTTTAAGTAGGAGGCGTCATTTAAGCAACTTTACTTTTTGCCTGATATTTGATTACCAATGATTAGCCAAGAGTGTTATCTTTATGTTACCCCAGGCTATTGTTTATGCTAACACATCATAGAAAAATAAAAAATAAAAAATAGAAAAATAAAAATAATAAAATTGTCCGTACCATCGTTGTCGATGTGGTTATTTTCTGTCCTGCAGCTCAGTTCGGTTAGCCTCTTGTTGGTGTCGGCCAGCTCAGCGCGGAGGGCGTTGACCTCTTGGTTGGCTGACTGGATGGACCCGTCGATTCTGGACGCAAGCTGCTTGTTGTCGTCAACCATTTTTCTAAACTTCGCCTTAAAAAAAGAAACAAAGAGAAAAACAGCTTTCTTCAAAACTCTGAACTTTGCATGAAAATGCAAACATTCCTTGACAAAAAATCTATTATACAATTTATCCTATTTGTAGTTACAATTACACTGTGCAAACCTAAATATATGCATCATCAAAACATAATGCACGTCCAAAGGAACAAATTGGAAACGTGATTACAGTTTGAATGACTCATCAAAAATGAAAATCAGCTCCCTTTGGATGAATGCATTGGAAATGCAATACACATCAAGGAAATTATACTCAAGCAACTGGACAGATTCTGGAAACTGTCAGACATTTCAAGAAACATCCACATGTACTACATTGTACTTTTCGTCAATGAACAGTGACGAATTTTTGAGTTGAAGAAGAATTGCGAATATGCACAGTTCTTGAACATGAGTATCTGCAAGACTGCAACTAATTTTAACATGTCACAAAATGTTCGGGACTTTCAGCCATCTATTTATGATAAAATTTTAGGAGAATGTACAAAAAAGTGAGGGGGGGCGGAAACCTACATGTACAATTCTGATGCACTATCTAGTTTTTGCCCGAGGTAGCACACTGTGCTACCTGGCCCAAAAAAGTATTTCGAACACGGTTACGTACCTGTGCATCAACCAGGAGTCTGCGCATGAGCGCCATGGAGGCCTTGAGCGTGTCGCGCTCCTTCGGTGACATGGCGTCCCCCTCCCCATCGCACTCAGACGACTTTGGCGTGAAGATGAACTGGACAATCTGGTCGTTCAGGGTATCAAGTGACTGGATTGCTGTAAGAAACACAAAAACAGTACATTGTAAGTTCTTGAACATGAGTTTCTGCAATCAGAGCATTGCAAACTGCATGGAATCATCTTACCATGGCACTTTGTACTGGACAGGTATAAAAGTCAGAACTTTGTAAACTTGTGTCATTTAGCCTCTGTACACTTGAAGAAGCAACACAGGCAAAACCGGTCGTGTGACAGGCTGAATAAAAGTTCTTAACAGGAATTATGCGGTTCCATTGCAGGTGTCTTACTGAGGGACGACTGCATGTGCGAGATGTCGGTTAGCTTGAAGAATGAATCCACTCAACTACATAGGAGAATCTGCAATTGATTTCAACGTGTCACAAAAAATGTTTTACTTTCAGCCATCTTTTTTGGATTGGTGTTGATTTTTTTTGTACTTCTGAATAGCACACAATCAGTAGTGACTACAAATACACAAGTACTGCTCTTAGCTATGTCCATTAATGTTTGACAACCAGGTAATAAGATACATGTACAAGGAAACTGTTACTCAAGCAGTCGGATAGGTTTTGCCATAGTTCCAAAACCTATGATATAAACCTGTTAGTTCAGTAACAATTTCCTTGTACTGCCCTTACAGCTGTTAGACAAGTGTTTTAGACTTAACTAGCCTGGTTATTCTGGCATTTAGATGTATATAATCCATAAATCTACAAGGACATTCACATGTAAAACCTCTTGAAGTAATTCTAACCAGGATGTTTAGATCTCGTAATGGCACACAAAAGTCAAGAACGTGCACTTGGCACAAAACCCACAGGACCTTAAACACAACTGTAACCACAACAAACACCAATCATCTACATCATTATGGAGCTAATCTAGACAGGCCTTTGGTACACGTATGTTTAAGCACACACAAAACCCTAGCATGTGGCCAACGAAGCAAAAAGAAAAGTCTAGCAAGGCAACCTGGTTGAAATGAACACTAACCGTCTTCATCATGCATTAAATCCTTCTTTTTCTCACTCATCTTTGTCCAGAAGCAGTTTTCACACTTCTTCCGCGAGCAACATGTTTTACAGCACCAGCAACAAAGTCACAAAGCAGTACGGACTCTTTCTTGGTGGACCACAGAAAACCCAGACATTATTGACACAATGGCAGGCTGCACTGCTCAGGTGTAGGTTCCCACCAGGAGTTACAGTGTAGTGTGTACGTGGTGTATGCGGACTTGATTGCATTGCCTATTTTCTATAATGTCAAAGTCCTCTCGCCATGCCAGAGTTGCTAGGATATCACATGCACATGTCGTACAAGTGAAGCAATTTTAATCCATTATTTCTCAAACTTGACAGCAAGTTTCTGGTAAATGAATCGTCTCGATTATTACGTGCATTAATAAAACACTGAAGACACTGAAATGAATTTTCTACTATGATATATTATTGCTTCCCCAAACTTTCATTTTTCTTAATTGTCCTTCATTTGGATGACATGTTTGCAAACCAAGATATAACAAGGCTACAGCAAGAATATAGGAATGAGTGAAATTCAATGTTAGCTGTCATATTATCCATAATCCATTGTGTATATACATTGCATATAATATGGACATGTTGTCCCTATAGTGTAAAAAATCTGTTTTTAGTGAGATTATTATTAATCCAACAAGACCTGTATATCCTTCCATTGCAGACATGTGTAAACACTGCAGTAATGAAACATGTACTAGTGATTTATCATGTTGTTTTGTAACTACAAGTTCAGCTGTGTTGAACACAAGGCAGCTGAGAATGTTTAGGCCACACCAATCTAATTTCTTGGTTAACGGATTTGCCCCCTTCATTTTTTTCTGATTTGCAAATAAAAATAAAAATTCAGAATCAACTGCAAAATGCTCATATTTTGCCCTGAACAGTTGAAAACAGTCCTTTTTACCCTAGTTGTTACAGTTATTCCATCTTTCAATGCAATGATATCATTAAAAATTCAAAATTCATTGTTTAAATTTTGAACCAGCCTGGTGGGTTGACTTCAGGGCTCCTATCGTATCATTTTGGGCCATAATAGGATACCTAGGCCTGTTTTTTTTTTTTTCGCCCACCCGCTCCATTATTTTTCTAGAAATATCCGTTAACCAAGAAATTAAATTGGTGTGGCCTTAGGGGTGTTTGTAATGCTACATGGAGTTGGAGAGTCCTGTGCATAGTATCAGGGCTCGAAATTCATTTTTGGCAATAGGTGCACTGGTGCACCCAACCTAAAAAATTAGGTGCACAAAAAATTTTGGGGTGCACCATATGAAACAAAACCTACTAGTATTAATTGCAGGTCTTACTGCTCCTCTTCTGAGCTTGAATCTAAAATGAGAGCTAACTTCAAAATCTTAAACATTACTACAACAAAGATTTTATATTTTTCTGATACTTAGAGACCAAGAATATCTGGTATACTAGTATACACTTCTAATGTTAAAAATTCCTACAAAAATATTTGGGTGTGCACCCACAGAAAAAAATTAGGTGCACAACTCCAATTTTGGGTGCACTAAGGTGCACATGCACCCAGTATTTCGAGCCCTGGTAGTATGTATAACTTGGTAACATATTAGACGCCATTACACAATCGGTTAAAACTTTGTACCATGACCTTCACGGTGAATAACCTTGGCTAACCCATGAGGTTTGGGACCAGGTAATTTCTTTTCGCAAAATAAGATATAACAAAAGCTGAACTTCTAAAAGCAAGAAACACAGTATGAACAGACTTTACCTTGCCTCTTAATCGCATCCATAGATGCTAATAAATTATTACAAAGGCAATGTAAAATGTTCATTTCTTCATGGCTGGAATAGCTAATGTTACAATTGAAGTACTGACCAAGAACTTGCTACATGTACATGTATGCTTCACTTACGCCAAACAATATCACAGTAACTTCAAAACTGCTGTTAACAGATTTCAAAAGCAGATTTCTATTCCATATGGTACAGACTATGTTCCTATACCATATACCTTAAGGATAAGTAAACATATACTGATCATTAGCAGTTGACGATAGCACATAAGAACAACGACAAACCTTGATCTTGCTCACAACAAGAATCCATTGTAACTCGCAGCTCTAGTACCCTCTCCAGAGACGCTTTCACTCCCACAAACACTGAGGAAACTTCACTCCGTCACCCCACCCATGGAAATAAAAGCCCTCCCTATCCCTCCCAATGCTGTCACAAATGTGAAAGTTGTCCTGAAATGCCAGCCACAGCCACAACCTTTACCAGAGGAGATTTGGGGATGAGAGAACACATCTGGCCCAGCCATCCCCAGCTACAAACACCATTAAGCAGTATTATGGGATGTGAAGAAACTATCGAGTTTCTGGGCATACAGAGAGCCACTTGTTTAATGTACTTTGGCCCTCTTGCAGCTAATACAGCATTTGCACAGCAGGGGACCTTCTGTTACCCTCTACAATGTGGACATTTGACTCGACATGAGTGTCTAAATAACACATTTTTGCTTAGTTAGTACTTTCTCTTTTTCTAGCAGCTCAAATGGTAATTATCTATGACTAGGCTATCAAGAAGTTCCAAAATGTAACTGGTGTAAGCTCCAAATTTTTACACCTGTAGAAAACTCAAAACTAAATATTGTTTTGATACCTTTGCATTTAAAACTGACAAAATTATTAACTTCAGAACCAAATTTGATTATAGAACATGACATAATAAAAAAATGTAACCAGCAATGTTGTGAGAAGTACATCTAATAATTATCACTTCATAATAATATCTAATACCAATTCTACTGCATCAAGTATGAGATATACAATGTATAACTCAGGTAGGAGTTGTTTTAAGTTTTAATATAAACATAACAAAGCAAGGTGCACAATGTTAACAACTGTACTATGGTAACTCCTGGTGAAAGTAGTAGAAAGCAGACCTTGTTCCATCAGACAACACTTCCTTTGTTTAGCGAACAGGAAGGAATCCATGCATGAGCCTACTCTCCCTGGACCAAGTCAAAACATCAGGGCATGTTCTCATTTCCAACAGGTTTGAAAGACAAGCTGCAGACTGCAACTCAGAACACCTGCTGGACATCTTCACTGTACTGCTAGAACTTACAACTGACTTTTCTTAATCAACAGTATCATTTATTCTCAACAAATATTATGTTGTATTATTTGAGCTAGCTGTTTCATTCCATTTTAGAATACTAAAAGACTTTGAAATGAAAATAAGTTTATGTATGAGATATAAATTATTCATGCAGTCTTTTATGAGATTGGCGAACTTACATTTTGAGCCTCTGTAAAAGGAAGTTTTATTTTATTGCACTAATGAACAACATAACAGTTGGCTGTACATGTAACAACATGTAACACATATGTAAGAAGCTCCCCCTACCAATTTTGCTAAGATCTTCAGTGCCTAGCTACATGTACATGTAGGTTGCTGCAGAATACATGTCATGTAGAGTACATTTCCTCTATGGAGTTTACCAACAGTGATTCTCCAATATGGCCTGCCAATACATTTATATATTGAAAACATCAGCTTTAACTTTAGGTGTAGTTTTACTAAAATACATAAGTCTTTAATACTACATGCAATATGAATTAAGGATAATCATATACCTTTAAAACTTTTAGCAAATTGCATTGTAAATCTCTTTTGAATTTATGGTGTTGTATTTTGTTAAATGGAGCTGGCACAGAGATCAATATGGCAATCAATAGAGCATACCAATTATCAGTATCAAGAGAGCAGCAACAACTGAGGGCTACTGCAAATATGTGATAACAACATGCAGAAACAATAACCTGGCAAAGACCTGCCCTCACAATGGTGAACATACAGATCAAACGGATCAATTGTCCACATTACAGACACAGATATAAACTTCACACTTCAAAGGCATTTCTGTTTAAGGCTATGTCACTGATTAGCCAGGACAATCGATAGCAGGTCCAGATAGTGTCTTACTGGGCATGTTTTTACTAACCGGGGTCTGATCTTGGACACGCAACATGCTATAAGGTACACAGAATCAATACCTTCCACTTAGCAGGGGGTATAATTGTATTTTGATTGTGAACTGCAATGGCTTTATTGTCTCAATGTGGTAAAGATATGGTACTCTCCAAGCAGAGGTTTGGGTTTTGGGGGTATTTTTAGCATGTTTTTAGGCTTTTTATCGGGGTTTCTCTTTTGCACTGAATTTTTTTATTGGGTTTGGTGGGAAAAAAAATTCAGTGCAAAAGAGAAACCCCGATAAAAAAGCCTAAAAACATGCTAAAATGGCAAAAAACCCAAAACCCAAACCTCTGCTTGGAGAGTAAATATATGGCAGCTTTTGTTAGTCCTTCTGTTAGTTCATTTAATGACACTGAAGAAGAGTGTTGGATGTCACTCAAAATGTCTAGAAATTATCTCCGTAATTTATTCAGTAGTAGACTATTGTTTACCTGGATGCCTAACCTTCATCAATGTATGGTACCTCCTTTGTTTATACAGGTTTGGGAAGACCTTCACATCAGCTAAACTACAAATGAATGAAATGAAAAGAAAGACTTTACAATATCCCTAGCAGATGTCATTCTACAGACGACAAGCTGTCTTTATGTCTTCCTTTGTGGCAAACTGATTACATTACTTGTACTGTATGGCAGAGCCTACTATGATCCCATGCAACAGGTTGTGTGGTAGCCTTTGTGTCCACACTTCAACAGAAAGGCTGTTTATCCTTCCCTACAGCAAACAGTGTTGCACATCTGTGTATACTTGTAGTCAGTCACAAGTGTTTGCTGAGAGCAAAGTAATACACATCTGTTCTGCTGAAGACTCCTGTTCATTCATAAACTCATCTTCCGCGAATACTCAAGACTCTAATGTCTTATGTATGTTTCTATGCCAAAGGAAACTTTGTTCAGGAGAACTTGCACTTCTTGTTCCGCCGCTCAGAACCTTTCAGCGTGCCACTAGGTTCTCTTCCTGTTCTCATCAATACACCGTTAACATACCTCTCTCCAAGTCATTTTACAACAACAGCTTCTTTCCCCGGAATGCAAAATTATGGAACTCTCTTCCAAACAGTTGCTTTCTGTCCGACTGCAATCCACAAAGCTTCAAAACAAAGGTCCACCGCCATCTCCTGACATAACTACAATATACTCACTTTAGTACCTCTAGCTCTATGCCTAGAAGTGGCCAAAAATAATTGGCCTTGCATTGAGCGACACCGTTAAAAAAAACAACTGCCTTACAGCTGAAGAAAATGTACCACGTACAGTTCTATAAAGTATTTCCAACAGTGAATAGAGATGTTTACAAAAATACAGATGGACACTTCTGTATAAGCCTAAGGGCAAACGTTTTATTGTCTACCACCACAAATACTTGTTGGATAAACCTGGAGCTCAATGGCAGAACACAAGTGGTAATGTCTAGATTGGAAACTAGACATGCCTTCAAATCTCTGTCTGTCTACTGCACCTGTACAAACCTTCTCTCATTGCCTGCTTGGATTAGCTTTGAGAATTATCGCAATGGAAAGACAGGTAGTGAATATGGGAAAGATCAAAAGACTCAGCGATTTCCAATTACGTAAACCTTGCTGCTTTAACACACTTTTGCCTTTGATCTTAGCTAAGCATGTCATCCCAGTTAATCAACAGGTTGTACTTATAAACCTGCTTTCCCCTCTGGTCTCTCAGTCACTGACGAAAGCTAGTGGATACTAGCTGAAACGTCTGACGTTTTCAAAATCATATCCAGTTGCTTGAGTAACTGTTTTTTGGCGTATCGTATTACCTGGATGTCTAACCTTCATCGACGCATCCCAGTTACTCACCAGTCAAAAATGTACTGAAACTAGCATTTAGTCACTTCCGATTGGAGCTATTTAATTTGACAAGTTGATGACATCTACACTGGTTCAAATTGAATTAAAATTGTACAGATTCTACACGTGGATATCTGTGTGTTACAAAGGGGGATTTTGTTAAATAGACCTACCAGTGAATACAAGCAACCATTATATAAACTCTAAGCTTCAGTTGGTCAACAAGTAGAAGGCTTTGCAACATTAGACCATCTGTAAAAACAAACATTTCTTTATCTTTCAGAGTAAGTTTATGTTGACAATCTACTGCACACCAGATGAACAGACAATTTGACTTGCCGACGGGGATTAGTCTTTTCCAAAGATAACACACCTGGCTTGAACACATACCGGTAGACAGGTAACTCTCCACTATGTCCAACATATGAAGAAAACAGACAAAAGTTGATGCAATCCATAGCTTCCCAAACTATGCAACCTCACTCAAAATCAGACATCTTTAATATGCTCCTTTCATGTCCTACTCAGATATCAGTGTACGTTGGAAAATTCATATTTGAATCACTACAAAAGCGACACCATATTGTAAATGGCTGATATATCCCCTGAATTACAGAATGTAATACTAATAATACTCTTCCTAAGAAAACACAATAGATTTATCTTTAGTATCATTATGGACTATCCCGTTAGAATTATATCTTAGTATTAGTTTATGTTTGTACCATTGTTGTTTCTTTGCCATACATTGTACCATCTACAGTTGTTGAGCAATAAAGTTGATTTGATTTGATATGTGTAACAGGTCACTCTCTCACTGAACCAAATAAACAACCTGAAGACATACCTGTAGATGATGATGGCTCATCTAAAAGACTTGCTAGCCTTTGTTGTTTTATCAATTAAGATGTTTAAGTGTGTTCTATAACGTTACTTCATTTTCTGTACTATGTTCAATAGTTTTTGCCTTACATTGTACCATGTACAGTTGTCATGCAATAAAGTTTTTCTCATTGAGACTTATAATAGACCACATGCCTGGTCTGGATGCAAAGTCACAAATTGCAACACATTGTAACATTTAAAACCTTTGACACAAATGTCAGCTAAAACTTAAGTAAAAGATGCCACAGAAGGATGGTCAGGAAACCTGTCCTTGGTCAGAATAATCTCCAAGCAGATCTTTCGGTGGCAAGACAGTATCTATTGGTCACCCTCTGGCCAATGGATACTGTCTTGCCACCGAAAGATCTGCTTGGAGATTAGGTCAGAAAAGTCTGTCCATTTTGCTCTTAGTTGATATGCAGGTATATGGACACAAGTCATGTTGTGACTGAAGAATGGCTGTTATAAGACCATTTTTGCTACACTAAAAATCAGAAATTGGGTTACATGTACACCTTATCAGCTAGACTGGGCAGAGTACACTACTCTCCAAGCAGAGGTTTGGGTTTTGGGTTATTTTTGGTGTGTTTTTAGGCTTTTTTATCAGGGTTCCTTTTTTGCACTGGAATTTTTGGGGGTAAGAAAAGAAACTCCAATAAAAAAGCCAAAAACCATGCCAAAAAATAACCCCAAACCTCTGCTTGGAGAGTAAGGGTACACACCCCCCTTGGGCAGCCTGTGGTCTTTTGGCAGGGCCTGGCTAGGCTGGCTGGTGTCCAAATGTGGTGGGTGGGAATCTCAGGAGGGGGTGATAACTCCTACACCACAAGAATGTCAACAAACCATCATCCCTGGACAAGCCTGATAATCTGCTGTCACAACAGGGCGTAAATCAATTAGTGCAAGCAAGACCAGTAATCTCCAGGCAGATCTTTTGATGGCTGCAAAATTCAGTATCAAATTGGCAAAAGAGGATCATTGCCAAGGCAGTAGTCAATTTCTGGTAAGCCACATACATGTATTTGACCTCAAATGATTTCCTTTTTAAGCTAATTTTCAACTTTACAAACATGTCCAGGAGTAAACATGATAAAGATATTTCCTAAAATAGTAAAAAAAATCTGAATCTATATAGTAATGTCTGTCTGGTTACTTTGGTGCCTACTTTAATGCCACCACTAACTAACAAAGAACATTTTGGTTGCCGCATAACTTCATCAGTGATTATTTGTATATAGGAAAAGCAGATCAAGACATAATGTTCCCAACTTCAAAAAGTTTTTACAATATTTTACAGCTACAAAGATTTTCATGCCTACCCCTAGTCCTACTCATTCACAAGAAGCCAAATACAACTTTTCCCAAGGATACACACATCTGTAGCTCCTAACCATGTTTTGTATACATCCAGTATCAGGTGCAGGTACAATGTATTTAACACTGCATGTAACGACTTACTACCAAAAAAGAAGTCAAAGATAGAAGAATAACTGTCTCAGCCAACAAGACAGCTATTGCTAACTTATATGAAGTTTCATGATTGGAGCTATGGTGCAAACTTCTTCTACAAGTAACAAGTATCCCACTAATCAGACACATGTGTAAGACTTTATTTTAATGCCTGAGTGAACATTTACTTCAGCAACAGAGCAGGGCCTTGCCAGGGGGCATTTCTCACTCAAGTACTGTACTGTCAACAGAGTATCAGCAGGCAACAAACACGGCAACACTGGGGCGCTCTGGAGCGTACAGCAATTTGTCAAGAGTGACCGCTTCCCTCAAGTTTAGCATACAATCAAAAAACCGTGGGGTCGTGTGGTGTAACGGCAGAGCATTCAGCTCAGAACCAAGAGGTCCCGGGTTCAAATCCTGCCATGTCACAAGTCTTGTGCACTTGGGAAAGGCACTTTACACAACTTTCCTTACTTCATTTAGGTGATAATGAGTATGCCAGAATGATCATTGATATCATGATTGTGGGCATTAAATAAAACCAAACCAAACCTTGCAACCAAAAGGTTAAAACGTTTTACTGGAAATTCTTTCACCTACATGTATACATGCAGTAATTTTTAGGCTTGCCTTCTAAACCTTTCTGGTAAGTGGAAATATCATAATTTCACGCATTAACTAGCAAATCAAACCCAAAACCTTCTGTGCAATGCAGTTTTCAAATGCCTCGGCAGCCAATAACGTGCACGAACTTGCTGACATACAAGTATCTATCATTTGGACTTTTGGCACACAACGTTTTCTAATGCATACAAATCCTGTTGGGTAAAACTACAAGATGACTAGGTACAAGATACATAAATTTATGTTATGGGTGAACTTGGCTGAGGTTTCACACATGATCTATGCAATATGTCACAGGTTCTATACCTACTTAATGACCTTAGACCCATGTGCGTATACCTCCCCTTTGTCTATCCATCTAAATGCATGCTATTAATGGCTTGACTCAGGAATTTAAAGAATGTATAAATGTCTAACACATGTGTACATATCTTGTTTGTACTCAAACAGAAGACAGACTGATTGGCAAAGTCTTTGTCCAGAGAAAGTGGCATTTTTAAACAGGATGACTTGACAGTAAATTATGATAAGATTGCTACTAAATGTTTGCTTTAATATCAGCATTCCTATGATATTGATTTTAATGGCTATAATCTCCATTTAAATTTTATGTTTGTATTTGATCTGCCAACATATTTTTAGAAAGATAGGCCACTAGCTTTATGAACTGCAACATTTTCAAGAAGGAAATTTGATACACAATTTACAGTAATAAAATATGATTCGGTCATATCTTCACCTAATTTGAAATACAGCACACAAATCAATGAGTAACTCCAGGTGAAACAGGGCCTCAAGGACCCGTGGCCAGGCAGGCCATCATTTACCAAAAAGTGCCTGTTAGAATCGCTTTTCAAAGCAATCAATTTGAAAATAGATTTTTCTCTTCAGTAAAATGTCAAAATAAATCAGTCTGTTCAGCTACATGTAGAGCTATGTATGCGTGATATTTTCATAATATTCAGCTAAAATAAGGATCTTTGACCATAATTACTTATTCAGTTTAAATAATGCAGATTTATACATAGGCTTTTGTCCTAAAATAGCTTACTGATAAGCTGTAATTTGCAGAGTGACCATCTCAGAATGAGTCAAACAAGTGTGTCACGGCACAGCTAAATTCTGATCAGAGAAATGCAGCTGCTTGCACTAAAGTCTCTTTAATTATTTACAGTGCGGACCAAAATCAATTGTCCCTGAGCTATTATGTAATCTCTCTCAAATGAATAAACAGGATCCCTCAATAAGATTCTTTTTATATTCTAAAGGTTAGAAGGGCAGTATTTTACCTGCCTGACATCCTTGGCAGTACTGGCAGTAATGTTTTAAAAATAATTATATTCTCAACAGGTTAAGGTAAGATTCTAGCTTTTTTCCTTATCTTACATTATAACAGATAATATACATGGGATAACAATTACCTTTTGATATGCTACTAGCTAATCTACATCTCCAAATTACTATGATTTCTTCACCAACAGTTTAGTATCATATGTTGGTCAGCACTTCACAATCTTATGTTATGGAGACTTCTTAAAACATACCTCCGTTTTCCTGGCCCTGGGTTTCCATGGAAACAGCAATCACAAATACCTCAAGAACATCAAGAAAGCACAAGAAGAAAGAACCTTCTTGCAAGATGAGTACGCTGAGCGATCTGCCGTACCCAAAGCCCTAAGCCAAACACTGCAGGCCAGGGAAACTAGCACAGGAAACGCAGGAAGCCACCGCTTCCAGGAGACAGTCTTACCAGAAATAGATCGAAATTCCAGGGCAAGGGTGACTCTGTTCTGATTCTTGTTGATGTCTTATGCTGAATGGCTTGAGTTCTCTCCTCCCCCATGGCCTACTGTGTAAGGCCACACCGACTTAACTTTATGGATGACATCCATGCGCGCATTGATTTTTGCCTGTCGCCCTAAAAAAAAAAAGATCACCTCCACCGAGGCTCTGGCCTGGCTCTAGGCCTGGGTAGTCCATAGTAGTCAGCGACAATACGGAGCCGGGCACCCAGGCTATCGACTCCACGACTCAAGAACTCGGTACATAAGTACAGTACCGATTCATAAATGCCGAAACAAGCCAGCATGTGCCGGCTTGTCGTATATGTCACTAAGTACTGTCGCGAATTCACAATACCAGCTTTGTATTCCTGTGGTTTAGTAGTATTTTTATTTTTGGCCGGGATTTTTTTTTTATTCGCCCGCGCGCACTAGTTTGTGGCTCTTCAGAGGATGTCATCCATAAAATTAAATCGGTGTGGCCTAACTGTTACTGTGTGTTAGTTCCTGTGCTCCCAATACCTCTCCTCTCTGCCCACACACAAGGAATAATTGATGGATAAAATGTCTGTGGACCAACCATGTCTGGCTCAGATGGTTTTAGTAACTCGGGCATTACAGAATGTCTGGCAGGAAACTGAGAATTTCCCTTTTCACTTGATAGACAAACAGTACTGGTGATATGTCTTGTTCTGGTATGTCCGGTGTCCCCACTCTCTGTTGTCCATGCGTCGCACAGTGGGCTCAAAAACTGATGTGAACCAAAATCACAGTTTCAAGATTCTAGTATCTTGTAGTCGAAGCAACTCTGTAACAATCTAGTGTCTATGGCCAGTATAACATTCAAGTAAGCTGATTCAATTCAACAGAATTGGATTTGATAGTTACATATTTTTTCTTCAAAACTTGTTGCTGTATGACATTCTGGATTCTTACTTTCCTTATGAAAGAACAACTTTTTCTACAGACGAGAAGAATACATTGTACACATTTTCTACAGACGAAAATCTTCCAAACTCTGTTGGTTAATCCATTTGTACCTCGATTGAAAAGGTCACATCCAAAAAGAAGAAGTAGAATAAAAAGGTCACAATATTGATTTTCAAGAGTGCACAATGACTGCATGGGACAATGATTTAATGGGTCAAAAGGACACACAATACAAATGTGAGGGATTAATTCAAATCTTTTCATCTATTTTCGAATACCTCTAGAGCCCTGATAGAATTATAGACTACTTGTTCTGGGTCCAATAAGATCAGGATATGCACAATGATTTATACACATCTATTCCTTTGTTCTGTCTACAGAAATACTATGTGATGTTGTAATGGTGTATGTGGGAGTGGGTGGTGTATAGGTCACATAACAACAGATAAGGTTCACCCACCTACACACATGGGCTGTGCATGTAAGTTGTAACTTCCCACACAAGTACAACAGCTGTTACTAGTGTTCCAGACAATAATCACAGCCTTGAGGGCTATACAAAGGGCAGGGCTGTTACAAGGATAATTGTAGCACCAACTATCAACTCCGTGATTCTATATCTGGTTTCCATCTACAGCTATTACAATTCCATTTGCAACATCTTATCATATCTGATAATCAAAAGTCAGAACTCTACTGTACATTTCCTATTCATGTAGCACATATACAGTGTTGTCTAATTTAGATGCCGACCATACATTCTACGAATCAATTGGATTTATACACATGTGCAGTATTTATAAATCAGGCATTGTAAAAGCTCCCTTTGGATTTCAACCCAGAATGCCGTCCATAACTGGAACAGTTTTGGGACAGCTTGCATTGGTAGACGACAGGCTAGATTCTTAGCGAGGGTTAGTATGCCAGTCATGTCAGCCTAGGTCAGCCACAAAACCAATTGAGGGCATGAACTATGTTTGTTTGTAACCTAGTATTATCTCTGGTGGGTAGTCTCACCCCTCCTACTGTTAGGTACTTGTTGTGGGTGTTTATACTAGTGAAGAAGGAAAGAAAAACTCCAGACATTATCAATGGATTTCCATACCTTATTCTCTTGGTAGAACCCTCAGTTTGTATGCCTCAAAAGAATGACAACTACATTGTTGATATTTCTTTACAACAATTTCATTCTTGTAAGAATTGTTTCGTCTTTTGTGTCTGAAATATTTTTTTCACCTGCTGTCAAGACACTCTACTGACACCAGATCCTACCTTTACCCTTCCCACCTGGGAACTAAGCTTCCTGAATCCGGCCTGAGGAAAGGTCTGTCTTGGCAAGGTACCAGTACGATTTGGCTTATAAACCTTACATGTTTTGATTACAAAGGAACACAGAGTGCCAAGTTATACCTCTTTTGGTGCCCAGCCAAAATGTGGGACATGTAATACATCTGCCAACAGACAATGGTTCAGATAACTTCAAGTGGTGAAATCTGAGAATTTTACCCTTTCTAGAGAAATAGCTGCTAAGGGGGTAGCCTCTACATGTACCTGGCTTTGGAAATGGCTGGAAAGAGTAAAAATTGGCCAAATAGATAGATAACATGCCAGGGGAATTGGTCCGCTGAAGGAGTAAGTTTGCATGTTGTCTTCATATTGGCCAGTTTCTACTCTTTCTAGCCACTTTCATGTACAAAATGACTAATAAACTGGTGGATGTCCCAACTACTAAGTACCTAATACCAGCCAAGAAGAGAACAAGAAATAGCCATGCCTTCAAGTACCAGAGTTATCAACCAAGGATTGAGGTGTTCAAGAATTCATTCTTTCCTAGAACCATTGCAGAGTGGAACTCACTGTCACCAAGTACAGTAGGGGCATTGTCAATAGATAGCTTTAAACAAAGTCTAGAGCTAAAAGTTCAAAGGTTAGGTGTAACAAGTCGATCGGTGTAAAATAGCCAGCTGCCACCGCGCCGCGTGTCTGCGAAGCTGGTGTGTTACGCCGAAAGGCGGTTATACCGGCTATACAGATACAGATACACTTTCAAAGCCTGGTTGAGGCAAGAGGCCAAAGCTGAATACACAAATACCAGGGATAATTGCCACGACAGGTAATATGGGGATCGCTTGCAATTTCAATCCTGGAGTCGTGACAGTTTTGTGTGGTGACAACACACCTGTCTCTTCTCGTTTTATCCATACGACCTTTCTGAGCCCCTGCAGGCCACTTGTTGACAGCTGTACAGGACCTCTCCATGCCTGTGTGTTGAGTGAGCTGTAATCCTGCTGTGATACAGCTGTCCAACTGACAGCACCTACAAGCTGTACCAGCACAACAGGTTCACTCTGGGTGAACTACTAGTATCACACACGTTTTGTAGGTCAGCTTACCAGTACCATTTACTATAGGTCCAAAAAAAATCTGTCAATGAATGGCCTACTGGTACAATTATTGTATACATGCATTTCTAGACATTGTAATAATTACATGTACAGTAGATGGTATGTACATCAGGAAGAATATGTGATACTGACTACTCTCCAAGCAGAGTTTGTGGGGGAATGATCGTTACCTTTTTATATATGGCCATTTTTTTTTGTCCTGACCCCCACCCGTTGGTGGCCGCGGACCTTCTCTGGCTAATGGATACTGCCTGGCCAATTTGATGACTGTCTTTTTGCCACCAATACATATCTGCTTGGAGATTAAAACTGACCAAGTAGTTTTGTTGGTGGTGATCTACTAGTAATTTTTTTTTCAAAGACCACAATATGTTTGCTTCCATTTTTTGTACATGACAACTATGTACATACCAGTACTAGTTAGATATTACACAAACACATTTCTATTCCTATTCCCTATGGTTATGAAATGTTTCTGTCACCAATCTTATGTTCAGTATCTGATGAACACAAAAGGCATACATTGTAAAGTTCCTCTGACATACACACAACTGCAATACATTTTCATTTGGAATACGTCCAACCAAAGCAAGTGTTGACTAAGCTTCCCATGTGTGGGTTCCAGACAATTTGGCCTCTTGAAAGACAGCCAGGCAGGGTTAACCTTTGTAGCAAAATGCACCATGGGAGAGTTCCCTTCAAACAGTATGCCACCAAACAAACATCCTGCTTTCCTGTATGATGTCATTTCCCGAACATCACAAAACATCACAGGTCACAAATAAAGTCACATGCCCGTAGCCAAGGGGGGGGTTGGGGGGTTCGGAAGAACCCCCCCCCCACAAGGCTCAAAGGTCCACTTTTTGGTCCACTTTTTATGTAAAGGTCCACTTTTTAGTCTACTTTTTATGTAAAGGTCCAAGATTTTTCTTGAAAAGATGGACTGGAATCGTAGAAAAACTGCTCCCTTTGTCATTGAATAAAAATTTATCTCTGATTTTTTTCTTTGAAATCCTCTCAAAAACGCACGAAATGCCATTTTAGAAGGTTAATTTTTCAAAATTTTCCAAGGGAGCATGCCCCCGGACCCTCAATCAGTGGGAAGAACCCCCCCATTCAAAATCCTGGCTACGGGGATGAAAGAACAGCAATTAGTGATGTTGTGGTTGTTAAACATGCCGATATTAATGCCATGCTAGACCCTTTGTAATGTTATAGTCTTACATATGTGATAAAGATTAAAACTTTGATTCGGGAAGTAGAAATTAATCCTACAACAGATCAGAAATGACAATAAGAATGAGGCCAACGTGTACTAACGGAATGTGGCATCAAATCATGCTGATTTTCCTCCCAAAGCCGTGAGAAACTCACAACAAAGAGAGAGGCGATATCCTTACACCGACGACATTGTACACGTGTGGCGTGCTTGTTTACGAAGAAAGCCGACGCCGCCAACAGAAGCAAATACTAACAATATATCAGACAAGTAAATAAAAGAAATCTGACCAAGAAACTTTGTATAGGCTGGGCATTTTATTACACCTGTGATACCTGTAAACAAACGTGGACAGAGGCACTTGAAAGGGAAAATGTACACCTGGTTTTCAGACGAAAGGCAGAAAATGCTACAGTAATCTTGATTGTTTTCCCCATTATGTAACAATGGCCAGACTTCCAGCTTTTACTAAGGCCTCCCCACGTGGCAAAAGTCCTCTGAAAACATGATATTCTGCCTTTGTGCGTCCATGGTGCCCCACCTAGAGCATTCTGCATTGTACACATCCTGTTTTTACAAGTGAAGGAACTGAAAAGAAATTTCAATCCCAAAGATACAAAAATACTGCCATAAAGATACATGTACTTGAATGTGTGGATCAAAAATCTTTTTCCCTGCTGTGAGAAACGACTATAATTCGTTCAAAATGTACATTGTACTTGTAGGAGTATTGTGATACTGTCCCAACCTATTCTTTTATGGTTGCTCCTCTACATAATTGCAAACTTGCAAATTCAAAAATACCTATGTTCCACAAAACTTTGTTACCGATATGTACTATCATGACAGGACCAAAAACTATTGGCATGATTTAAACCAAGACTTACAACATACAAATCACCATTATTTTACTGTCCAGCTAACAGAGTTGTCAAAATTCTTCAAGACAGACATTCATTACGTTCATGACAGACATTTCCGGTAATATTTCATA
Organism: Branchiostoma belcheri; assembly: GCF_001625305.1. NCBI lineage: Eukaryota > Metazoa > Chordata > Leptocardii > Amphioxiformes > Branchiostomatidae > Branchiostoma > Branchiostoma belcheri. The sequence goes on from NW_017804131.1 coordinate 5,166,062, forward strand.
ATTTGTAACCATCATCTGCAGTAGCACAATGCGTGACCTATAATTTGCATCAAAGGAACCACTTCTTTTCCTTACGACAATAACAGGTGTGCACCTGCGAGTGACAGGTCGTGATGATAGCTTCAGGGTAGGAAATTGACATAATTAGATGAATTACTGCCTTTTGTGAGGCTGGAAACCTTGTTACACAGAAAAAGACTGACATTAGAAAACAACTAAGATATGATTTCAAAAATTTACCTCCCCACATCACATAGAGAAGACGGCTACATTGGCATCGCAAGAATTGGGTCCTACACTGGTAAATACATCAATGAGGATTCAAATGATAAAGACAATGTTGCAAAGAGTTTCACCTTTGAATTGTAACAATTCAACCTACAGCATTCCTCATCAGTGTGACCATTGACACATCAACTGGCACTACGCCAAAATATTTTCAAGCATGCAATCCAGATGTGGGCAGAATCCATAAAGTGGAACAAAAACTATTATCAAATGTAATAAAAGCACTGGTCACACCTGGTTCCACTACCCTAGCTGTTAGAAAAATCATCTTCAGAGTATAATTTCTGTCAAGCCATTGCTGGAAAACAAAGACTAATAAGAACAAACGACTCCAATCAGCAAGCAGTCATGCATACATCACAAACAAAATCCCACTTCAAAAGCATCTCTACCAGTGCAAACTGAGTGTCTTTGAAACAAATCATGATTACACACATTAACAAGCATGACGACAAATTTTGTAAAATGATGCCATAATGTCAACTAATACCGTAACCTCAACAGTCAAGTGACACCCTGGGTCTCTGCATTTGGTGACACAAGTGCCTCTCAACTTGACAGTGAAGTGCATTTGGTATTTTCTTCCAAAACAATCTGTCAGCCCTTGAACATTAATCTTTGCTTGAGTACAAATACTTCAACAACAAAACCTATTGTGTGCTTTATTAATCTCTGTATGAAAATTGCATTTTGAAGCTCCTGTTGTGTTGCCACTATAGAGGAATGTGTGACAGACACTTTGTCCCCAGAACAATACATGAACACTACGATGCTTTCTGTTATGGACTCTTTGCCATTCAGTTTACAGATTGTATAAAATTACCACCCCCATCAGGTTTTTGAAATGTAAATGTAACCAGGCCATAACAAAGCATATAATTGCAGCTTCATTATTGTAATGGGCTAGATCACAGGGACAGTAGGATGTGCTCTATGGACTGAAGAGTTGTTCTCACTTCACACAAAGGTAAAGCAAATATTGGGGAATTTTGGTGATTATCAAGTCCTTGCCAACAGCTCTATGGTGATATAATAGACAGTCTGAGACACCCAGAACATTTGTAGTTTTCTTCCCTTCACCATATTCTATCTTGGAAAAGATGAACAAACTTACAAAGATTATCCCTTGAAGAAATATCAGTATACATTTGTAATACATTGTACAAATAGATATTCATCATGAAATAAACATTTTCTGTCATGAAATATGCATCGTTTGTAAAAAAATATTGTAACCCTTTTGCTACAGATTAAACACTAAAGGCACCTCTTGTAATGAAAACACTAAACAGTTCAAATCTTGTAAGACAAAGCCATGTTTCTGCTGTCTAAAAAAATCATTTTCAAAAGACTGACAATTCAATGTTGTATCACACTCAAAGCATACCAGATACATATACACAGTCAGACAGATACACACACTTTGGTAAAAATTACACACACACAAACATGTAGGATTGGTATACAGTATAAACATACAAATGCTCCAACATACAACAAAGAAAGAATGACATACAAAGGAGAAACCTAACCTTCTTCTACCAGTACGCTTTGTCGTGAAAAGGCCCGTGTAAACGCATCGCACTTCTTGACGGGTGGGATGCCGTGTTTTGCAGGAGACCCATCCTCCTGTCCCACCTTCTGATCTTCCATTTGAAACCAAATCTTCATGTAACTGGCCGTCCCATTCAGTCCCCTGGGCAGCTAGTCACACACCGACATGGGGTCAACACAGAAAAGCCAGCGCTGCCCCAGTGAAACAATTTGTGTCACGTACAAAAGCGTCCCCCTGTACACATGGCCCAACGTCTGCGGCAGAGCTGTCAGTAACAAAGGCTGTCAGTAGGAGTGTCTCTTACTCCACCCAGGCTTCCACAGAGCTGCCACACAACTACATAATGACATTACCGGTCAGTGGGTGAAGTCACCAAGGACCTGGCATTAAAAAAGATTATATATATACGTGCAGCAGGACTGACAGATGGCAAATACTGGTCATGAATGGATGGATTAGGCCCCGGGGTGGCCTGTACATGTCTATTATTAGTGCCTGAATAGGACCGTAGCATTCAAAAATGCCTGGCAGTGAGGTGACAATGGAGAGGGTTCTCGGGAGCATACAATTTAGAACGTATCATTGGGAAGACTAATTTCTTTAAGAACTTGGGGATAATTCCTCATTAGCCAGTCACGCACCTCTTCAACACTTAATGACTCCGAGCACACATGAACTGTGGGACCCAAACAAATATTGTCTGTCTCGTTAATGATTACACTAACGGTCAAAACTCTCCGCATGATAAGTTATGTAACTTATCTGACTTATGCACGACAAACAAAGAGAAGCGGTTACCATCAAAGGTATGGCAGGCAATACATGCTTGTCAGAACGGGGAGTTGCCCACACATCAGCAAAAATAACGGCCACCAGCCCGCAAAAAAATCAATAGCTATTCGTGAAACGGTACATCACAATACTGGGCTGATTTCAACAAGCCCGCCCTGTCAGGGGAAGATAAATAGAAAAGTCCACAGGAGATTATTCCCCCCAGACATGTTAAAGAAGGGGAGATTAGGGCAAGCCGGCTGATCCAACCCCTGCCCCAGGTTACCACCAGTCACTGCCTGGATAACTCAAGGTGTGCACTCACATTAACATAAGGCTACAGCAAGTAATTTTTATGGATGACATCGGCGCGCGCATTAATTTTCGCATGATTTGGGGGAAAAAAACAAGAAATTTTGTTGCCTTCTGACAGTGGTCAACATGCCGAAAATGGGCAAAGATGCCTGTTGCCATGCCGGAAGGTGGATGGCAGTTATCTATGAAGAGAGGAGACAAGCTCTGATTTAATGTTTTGTTTCTTACTTTGATGCAGTGATACATTTGTATGTGATGTTGGCTGTGTATATGTGATGTTCCCACTGAATCAAAATCATTTGTACAATTATTGAGTCAAAATTTTAAATTGTAGGAACCTTGTTTTTTTCGGCCCACCTTGTTTTTTTTTTTGCCCGCTCGCATTAGATTTGGAGTCTGCGGAGGATGTCATCCATAAAATTTACTTGCTGTGGCCTAACTACATAAGCTGGGATAATGACTATGTCATCCTAGATAGATACAAATCACTCCTGGGAGACAGTACACCCTATACCTGCGGACATATTTTCTACATTACCAAATGTACATCTGCAACATGTCAACTTTAAATCACAGATAGTCAAGATGGGAGTATTCAGTTTCAGTATATAGCTCATGGCCAGATGAACACCAAACGCTACTTTTAATTATACGGTACCGTATGTATTATTGGTCTAAACAGTTTGAAATTAAGATCCCATTTGATTGCGACTTTCGAAGTTTTTGCAAATTATGCCAACATTTTCGAAAACACGTACTCAGGTATTTACATTTTTTATCTGATTTCAGAATATTTATACTATTTTCGAATTACTTAAAAATAATTAGAAAATATTAGAAATATGATTTAAAAACCCATGCAGTGACTTGGAATGGACTCTATTGCAGCATTGCTTATTTTGTTTGTCACCAAGAGAACAAGACAAACCGGTATCAAGAGAAACAGCTTTATAATATTAAATTATAATATCAGGAAAAAAATGAAGTCTCCACTGTGACAATCACTACAAAACAAAACAGGATCAAACATTCACAAATACTTTTATCTTTCAACAATGGAGTTATGTGTATTCCTTGCTTTCATCAATCCCATATATTAGGGACAAAGGTATCTGTATAGATAAAGATAAATTACTAGTAACCTACAAAAAGATAGCCTGGTTACCAAACCTATTATAGCTCCCGAGTCCTACATCCTCTCCGCAAATAGCGGAGAGGATGTAGGACTCGGGAGCTATAATAGGTTTGGTAACCAGGCTAACAAAAAGAACCACTTCACTTCAAAGATAGCAAGTCTGTCACAAAAAAGTTAAGACCATAAAGATGTAGATATCCACAAAAGAGTGAATCAAACATGTATTGATGACAAACAGAGAAGGGACAGAAATGTAACATATTTATAACATCTGTGTCCATAATATCACCAGAGTCCATAATATCGCCACCTTGAGAAACAGTGTGTTAAAGATATTTTACTGCAACATACTTTTGGTATGCACTACTTCACACATCAAATGTACATACCTAGGGTATGTTGCAGTAGAAATATCTTTAAGCACACTATTTCTCAAGGTGGCGATATTATGGACTCTGGTGATATTATGGACACAGACGTTAGCTTCAAGTGCAAGATCTTAATTGTGTTTTTTAGAAGGTGCAGTAAAAGAATATAAGAACAATAAATGACATGCCATTTGCACATTAATATGTAATTTTAATACAAACACCGATTTACTTGATTAAACATAGCTAATGGACTCCATTCCCATGACAGTTAGGTTTGTAAGATACCAATCAATATTGCTCATGAAACTAACAAAACACTGCATCTATTTCAAGGAATAAAGTCTTTTCACCTGCAGTGACATGGTCATCAACTCATCCTTTATATTGTCTCTACAGACATCCAAATTCCAAGTGAGGAATGTTATAAAGCTACAACCCGGGTCACAACCCGCCGTACGTGCTTTTTGTCCGTACGTTTTTTGGGAGGCTACGTCTGCTAGGTTTTTTCTGAAAACATAGGGAAGGAGTGGCGTCGACGCACGTCACTCGCACGTCAATCGCACGGTTGCGCAAGGTGTAAGAGTGTGGTCTGCACGTTACGTCTGGCCGTGAGTGGTTGCGTGCATTGTACGTTGCGCAAGTGGTAAGTGAGTTGTACGTGCTTACAACGTACGATCTCTGTGCGATTGCAACTTTACCGTAAGGAGGCCGTACTCACACGTGCTTCTTTCCGTCACTTAAGAGTAGCAGCATACTTTAAGTCAAAATAACAGCACTATAGGGTGGAAAGCACACAGGAAAATCTATAGCTACAAAAAGAAATTCTCAACAGCTTTCATGGCACAGTTAGGCCACACCAATTTAATTTGTTGGTTCTCAAATATTTTTCGGAAAAAAATATGAAGTGACAAGTAGGAAGAAAAAGACTTTCCTCAACTGTTGGGGGCAAAATATGAGCATTTTAGTTCATTCAGAACCAGAATCTTTTTTTTTTCTTGTGAAAAAAATGAAGAGGCAAATCCGAGAACCAACAAATCAAATTGATGTGGCACTATCAGCAACCCACAACTCTCAATGATCTAATCTGCTCTTCGTTCTGGACAGAAGTGTCCTAGAGAATTGACTCAGGTTGTTTGAGGTAAGATTGTTGTGATGTTGTTGTTGGTTTTTGTGGAATCCACAGTAAGCTGCACACTTTGATGTGTGTTTGTTGTACCAGGTACTACAAGACAACGGAATGGCAGGAATGAAGCACTTCAGGAATTTTTCACTGAGGACAGGTGAAGAAATTCCATATGTGCCAACCGTAGATGTCATAATTATTGTTGTATTACTACATGTATTAGACTTTAGAGCTTTGGAACCTATACTCTGTTACATGATAAAAAGTTTTTGAATATTCGAAACTCAACAGAGAAATATCAAAATATTGTAATTATTAGTTTTCCCCTAAAATCCTTATTGACAATAGGTATCGGTATGGTGTCAACTACCCTCCTTTTATAAATACAGCTGATTATTTGAAAGTTTACATAGAATGTTATACCAAATGTACATAGGATGTTATACCAAATATACATCAAAATAGAGTCATGTATGCAATGTATTCTCTTCGGAAACTGAATTAAAGAACCTTTGTCATTGAGAAAAGAATGAGGAATTTACATGTTACTTATACAAGAGTTTTTGTCATTCCTACTTTCAATTAGACTGAACAATAGACTTCTTTCATCATGTCAAGCTTTATATTTAACTGTCAAGAATATT
>NW_017804131.1:5172283-5223831 GCF_001625305.1 Branchiostoma belcheri
TGTCAAGAATATTCAGTTGAAAAGTTGAAAGAAAGAGACCCCGGAATCCAGGCATACTTTTTTGTAAACATCACTTCTGGGTGTCAGGTTTCAAGGTGTCGGCACAATTGTTCTTCTTGACAGCCGAGTTATTCTGTCAGAAACTGGGAATGAAAGGAATGGGGCAGACAAACAGACGACATTCTGTGCACACTCCTGCTGACCAATCTAACACAATATAGCCTTCTACCTTTCCTCTTTAGGTATGCACCTTTTCAACGACACTCCGTAAAGGCATTTACTAAAGAAATAGAGGAATGAAATATACGGAGCACTAACTACAGGACAAAGCAGCAAAAATTTATGATGTATTGTTTAGCATACCATAATAGAGATACACATACGGGGATGTTCTGCTTTTAGAATTGCGGTTATACAAACCCTAAGAGCAAAAAAATCTAAACATTTACAGAAGACAATTTTGTACTGCTGTATGTCACAGTCATATAGCCATGATTCCAGGTCAGACACGTGCCAAATATATGAGACTAACACTTGTACAAATATTAACCATGCAATCCTAGACTGGCCTGAAAATGTCAAAAGAAACTAAAGTAAATACACGAAAGTCATATATCACAAATAAATGAATGCTAGCTGTCATATCATGCTCAACAGAATTTTTTACATTTCATGCTATAGATAAATTCACTTTCATCCTAGAAGGTAATAACCCTTACTGTGTACAAATAGGTAAATATATCAAAGAATGTTTAGACCTCAAAAGAAGTAGTATAAGTTGACTCATCTATTGTTCTGTACGTAGGTTAATTTTGTTGTACCCATGTATTTGTCGGTATGTCTACATGTAGTTTTAGACCTTACGAAAGTCGCTGTACTTTGTTGTGTCAATAAAGTTCTTAATATGATGTCATCACACTTGGACATAACAAGTTGAATTATGACTATTTTTTTAGTATTAGTTAAGCAGTTACAAATTGTCAATCTTTCACAAATCGTCAACCTTTCATGAGGTAAACATGCACTTCTGAACTTTTCAAGGTCAGTAAACAGATATTAGAACAATGTCAGTTACCCACTAGATCTTTATCTGACTGTGGCCATTATCTGTCAGTTGCAAACAAGGTGATAATCCTCCCTTTCCAACGTTGACACTTTGATTAATGCTCAAATCCAAAACAAATATCAACTCACAAATTAGTATGGCCTTCAAGGTATATGAAGAGCCTTTCTGTACAAATACAAAATGTACATAATATGTACATACAATGTAACATCCGTGTCCATAATATCACCTGGGTCCATAATATCGCCACCTTGAGAAATAGTGTGCTTAAAGACATTTTTACTGCAACATACTTTTGGTATGCACTCCTGCACACCTCAAATGTACATACCTAGGGTATGTTGCAGTAAAAATGTCTTAAAGCACACTATTTCTCAAGGTGGTGATATTATGGACCCTGGTGATATTATGGACACAGATGTTGTATATGTGTACAAATAAAACACTGCATGATGCCAGTTTTTTGTCTGCAGCAAACATCATTTCTGAACAGTAAATAAGAAGTATACCAACATATCCAAACAATTCCTTTTGCCTAAATTCACAACACAACCAATGATTCTTATAGGACTCATTCTGGGAAAACAGTCACCAATGAAAGATAATTTCTATATGAAACATATGACTCTTGAGAGAATTATCCAATTGCTTGACTTATTTTCATTTATTTGAGAATCTTTGCCAGTTTTACACTGGGGTAAGTTTGGAATAGTCCACTTTTGCATGGGAGGGAGATGGACTGAAATATGCTGTATTTGCTCCCAAGCAAATGTCGGCCTCTCTAGTATTATATGCTGTTCTCCCTTGTGTCTGAGAACAGAAACAAAGCATAGAGAACCTACTTTGTGCCACGATCCCCTTTCATAGAATCATACCAACATCTAACAATAACATCATAGGCTACGACTGTTTGAGATCAACACTTCACATCTGCACAGGTAATCAGTGAAGAGGAGAGAGTTGACATGTCTTAAGCCTTACTTGACGTCTAGGGGGATATGATAGATAATGATTAACAGACTGTCTGAACTCTTCAAACAATCTGTGAGCATTTGCAACGCCTCTAAAGTTACTTGAACTCCGAAGAACAAGATACCAACTTAAGACTATATATATACACCAAATCAGCAAATGAAGTATATACCAATGTAAGCCTCCAACTACATTTACTCTGTTTTTTTTTCCATTCTGTGAATTAAAAGCAATAAACGACCACTACATATAGTACCTGGTAAACTGTTAAAATGGTGATTATCTTGCATCTTTGAAGCAAAAATAGCTAAATGATAAATGATAGTCTCTACCACTACCAGACTAACTACGCTGGCTATATATAGGAGAATATTTGACGGGGGAGTTTGGCCGCCTTGGGGTTTGACTATGCCGGAGGGAACGAAACTACCTCCCCGCAGCCAGACTTCCTTGGCCAATTTGATTCTCTTTTTTGCCGAATTCTACGATCCATATTCCCGTAGAAAGGCCTGGTGGAGGCTAGCTAAATGACACACACTGTTGGATAGGGTGTGAAATATGACATACACATGAGGGCCTGCAAGCCCTTTTTCGTAAGGCGTAATCAGGCCGTTTTATACTTCGTAATTCGTAGGCAGCCTCCGCAAAAATCAAGGTAATTCGTAATTGGACATTAGCCGCAAATCGTAAAGTCGTAATCAGCTCTGAGACTTTAACGTAATTCGTAATAGGTGGCGAAAATTTTGCGTAATTCGTAATCACTACCCCCCCTTGTAGGCCCTCATACATACAGCAACACACAAGCCATATATTCCTACATACACAGGTATGTACTATATTGTAAAAATGGTTACCTTGTTCCATTGCGCTGTTCATCCTTGGTCAGACAAACCAGGAAACAAAAACGATGTCTGTCATGAACAACAGTTTGTGTCCCCTGATGGACAATTGATAAACCCCAGCAGCAGTAAAACCACTCCTCTGATTGGCCAGACTCACTATTCAGTTACCTGTTGGAGTGAATGTAACACATTTACTCATCCAATCAACATTACCTTCTACCATTGGTTAAAAAGTAAAGGTCTGAGGGACCATCAGCAAACAATCTATTAGTATATTTAGGACAAAGGACACAGTAACAATGTCAATAAACACTGTGACTGATACTGATACTAATAGAAAGTAATCAACAAGAGCATACATATTAATCCCAAGCACACAAACTGTATAGGAAAAAGTATATCTCATAATATGAAAAGCAAAATCATTGTTACCAAGTATGGCACTGGTAGGAAGTAAATGAATGCTTTCAGTTTCTAGGTGATAAAAAGCCTTAACCCTTGTCCTGCTGGCAATTTTGACACAATATTTTCAAATAATTTCATGTCTTAATCAGGTCACAGACCCTAGACTTTTTTTGGCCCGCGGTGGCGTAGTTACTTCCGCATTCGTTGCGTTTCGCTGCGGTGTGATGCGTTGCACGGGAGAAACCCCCAAAACGTACATATACAGGGCACTATACAGATGGTACTGTATGTGCAAACCATATATATATGGGCTCCGCAGGACAAGTTAATAATTGTTTTCAAGGTAAAGGTGTATTCAGTGTTACAAACAGGAAGGAAGCATTTTACATGTGAGTAACTTTTCAGAGAAAGTCGGAAACGAAAGCAGATTTGGTCCGTGAAACCACAGAGCTATGATAAAAATGTAGTATTCAAAATCAATATTCTTATCTCTAGTAATGAATAAATTCACAAGGGTATGTATCATAATTATCTTCAAATATGTTATTTATTTATTTACCTGTCCCTACCTGCATAGATAACCTGCAAGTTACATTTAGGTCTCCGAAATATTATGTAAAACATTTTGAAGAGGAAACAAAGGAGAAGTCCCAACTAACAGTACTACAAGTACTGAATGTTTTACACATGCACAATAGTATGCTGTGCTTTTCATGAATGAGTTTCTTGTTGCATGCACATGGGAAAAATCATAATTGGCCTGGAAACCAAATTGGTATTCAGTTTCAAGGTACTTCTACTGCTATTGGATACTGCGTGTTGGATACTGGCTGGCCAATTTGATACTGTCTGGCCAATTTGATACTGTTTTGCAGCCACCGAAACATCTGCTTGGAGATTAGTGAAATGTAAACTCAACATGTATTGAGTACTAGTAGCATCTAGGCTTCCTATTGTATAGATATTCATCTACAGGTAAATAAAAAAAGGCTACTTCAGTTCCATTTACTATGGTATTTCAAGAGGCTAGAAGTAGCTTATGTGTCTCCTAAAAGAACAAAGGTCTTCAGGGTTACTGCTAGTGCAAGGCTATCTTTTTCATCTGACAAACTTCCCTCAGCTCCGCTTAGAAATGGCAGGATAAACATTCGAGTCTGACAAAAAAGGCACTAAGTGGGGAGAGCTGCCTTTCACAAAGCTTATGTTTAATGTGAGCTTAGCAGGCAGAACAAGAACAAACAGCTTTATCTATCACTCATGATTTAGTAGCCATAACTTGGTTAGCCTTGTGATTGGGGAAAATAGCCTGCTGACAAATTGACAGCAAACTTGGGGACACTATGATCTTTGTTCACTGGAGCAGGCTGATAAAGGGACAATGTCTCTTTACAACATGTTATCAGTTCAAAGCCATTTGGCACGTCTGGACAAAAGTGAGCCTCGTTTACTTCGATGTGATTTATACCAAGTAAGTAGGTGCAACAGCCCCGTTCCACCTTTACACCTTTAGAAGAAAACCTTGGTTCTGACCTTGTGACATCAATGACATTATGTAACACACACCCCATGCCTACATGTACTCCCCATCCTAACATCATTAGCAAATCCTAGTGAATCACCTGTTTGCTTCTATCACCACACTTCACAGATAAACTGTAAGTTACAACACAGAAACATACCGACAACTCGAAGACAGGCAGTTTACGGACCCCGCGAGCGAAATATATCAGTCTTCCGCATGCTGCCATCTTACTGCACGACACAGAGTACGCAACTTGTCAGGCCTCGTGTTTGCGAAACAAAAGGTAGCATCCTGTCGCTACAAATACGCAGGATCGGTTTCCGCCAGCGAACACCCCTCCAGGTGTATAGGTTCCACCTTTTAGACCCCGTGACAATGAGGGCCCGTAACTCAATATAACAAAGAGCCTCTTCTACAGATCTTCATGCCCTGATAAACGTATAGCGAAGAGCAAATCTCTGTCATAAAATACCTGGCCAAATAACTGATTATGATGACTACAGTGATATTCCAGGGTATATAGATACAGATGTATTAGTCCTACAATGTAAGGGTTGACACTACATCAGTCACCACTTCTTTCAGTGATGAAACAAAAATGAGCAAGGCAAACATTCTATTTTGGAGGCAGCTTGATTGATTGATAAACAATGGTTATTGTTCCATGTTTGCCATATTTCAACAATGGCTTCAGTTTTTACTTTTTTTCCTCCAACAATAGCCCCTCTCACTTCATAAAACAAGCTTGTCTTTGTGTCTTGTTTGGTACCAGCAAAAGAAAGGTTATTGTTAAAAGTTATACAAAAAGTTTTAAGAAACACCATTAGATTTTGGATGAGGATCGTGTATAAGAGGTTGAAGCCTTAATTGGCAGCTAAAATTGCATTACCATCAAAGAAGGAGCTATATTTGCTCATACATTAATCATATTATATAATTGTGTTCCAGAATACGAGCAACAAAACAATTTAACGTTCATACATAGCTAGATAAATGTATGTGCAGTCTTGGGAACATTGTAAAATCTGCACATATACAATGTTGTATCTCCTGAATGACATGTACTTTAACATGCACTACTTAGAGATGGCAATGGGGAAGCTAATGTTTCATTCCGTAAATACTTGCTAGCCAGCATTATCAGTGGTTCAGGCATTCCTGGTGCACCCAGCTAAGGCAAGTGGCATGGACATGGTATGTTGTTTGCATGCCAACGACACAGGGAAACAGAATTGCTGGAATTCTTTTGAGGGTACGTAAATGTACTGCCCACAATATCAGGAGGTTAGTAACCAACTAAGAGTATTTACTTTGTAAGCAGGCTTTCTGGTTTAAACCAGCAGCTACTGCTCTAGGCCATTGACTCAATTTATTGATAGCATAAATTATAACTGGATGCCATGCACTGATTTTGAAATTTTTATAACTGTTTTGGGAGTAACACTTTGTTGTATCTGATACACCTGTCAAAATTCTGATTGCAACTCCTAATAGTTGTTAGATTATAGATGTATACATGAGGACCAAGCTACTCTTTTGAACATCAAAATCAAATACAACTTCTCAACAACTAATCAACCTAAAAGCATGTCAGAATATGCCCAAAATCATGAAAATGATGTACATTGATACATGCTGGATTAGGCTAGAACTTTATCTTGCTGTTTTCACCTGTAAAGTTCTACAGTGTTAAAAGTTGAGGTGGGTACAGTACACAAAGCCATAGTGACCCATCGATACAACCCCCCACCATGACAATTACTCGGATAATGGCTACGGATAAGATAAGGGCAGGGATTGCAATAAAACGTCTACCGGGGCCAGACCAAATCCCTCAACAATTAGAAACCCAATGCAGCGTCCATTACTTTTCTGTAATCCCTGACACCTGTGCCTGTTACCTTTCAGTCACAAGGACTGGGTAGAAAGGTGGAGTGAAAAGGAATTGATAAGGATCTAGACAAGGGCACCAGCTGTAAGGATGTTGTGAAAGGTAAAGACCGTGTTATGTAGTGGTCACACTCATTAGTAAAGACCCAGGAGGGCAAACTTGAAGGAACTTATCAGAAACATTATGACTTATGCTGATAGGATAGTGTGTGCTTTACCCCTCCTAAGCAACCCATAGTTTTCAGGGCTCAAAATACTGTGCACCTTACTAAGTTAGTGCACTCAAATTTGAAGCTGTGCACCAAATTTTTTTTCTGTGGGTGCACCAGTGTACCTAAAAATTTGTGTAGGTTTACATATTGAAAGATGTGTAGTAGTATACAGCATATCCTTAGCATCCAAGTGTCAAAAGAATAATAGAATCATTCTTGTACTTACTCAAAGAATGAGACATGATAGGTTTTTGCTAAATATTCTACTGATTTTAGTTTGTATGGTGCACCAAAAAAAAATTTTGTGCACCCAATTTTTTAGGTTGGGTGCACCAGTGCACCTATTCCCAAAAATTAATTTCGAGCCCTCGGTTTTGAATTTTGAGTCAAAGTAGCGGGCAATACAGGTAGAGGGCAAAGTCCCGATTAGGATTTGTCTTGAGTCTATGTTCCAATAACATTTGGATTGCTTTTATGTCTGAGCTGTGTTTACTTTTAATCCACCTTACAGCAAAATGTACTGGTTCTATAGAAACTATCAAAGATCAAGATTACATTGGAAGAAAGAATAAATACACTTTGCCTGAAGTGTTAATATGGATTTCTGACATCCTATCCAACAGACTTTGTGTTTGAAAGTGTTTATGAACAATGTTGGCATCTCATGTAAGAGATGATCTTCAATAGCATGTACTGAAACTAGGATGTTAATCCCACCAGTTTTACATTATACAAACAATGGCTTAGACCATATATGATTAATTGCAGTTACAGTAGATAGTTTTGCCAGAAAAACTATGCTAAAGACACTTTACCCAACATCATGCCTCCCTGCTATGAATGCATCTATGCATGTTAAGTTGAACTTGAATTTCTTAGAACAGTAATTTCAGTACTACAAGAAAGGAGTTGGAGATTTAAATTTAATGGTTACTTAGACAAGCAACTCTGAAGGAACAATACTGTCTTTTATACAGAAATACAAATACTTTTGAACAAATATAAGGGTCTTGCCATTAAGTATTGATCCAGTTGTTTGGAAAGTAGCCATTCTAAAGCCATTACGTCTATCAATAAGGCAGTGTTTGAGGGTCAAGTATCCCTGGTACTGAGATCAAAGAAATTCTGCATCTCCCAGAAACACTGTTATGCCATCGTCTACCTGCTTACCTGTTGAAATATGATCAATTGCCGAGTTTTAAACCTTTGGTCGGTATGACATAACTACATGTCTATCACAGCAACTTTACACTGCGGCTGGAATTGCATTGAAAAAATTTATTGATTGCTGTTGACAATAATAGGGCAATAATGATTTAATTCACTGCCTCTCAGATTTTCAGAGGTACATGTAGTATTGTACAGTTTGGACCAACAAGATGAGAAAAGGGTTCAAAATTTGATATATCAAAATTGAAGTAGCAATTGATTAAGATTTTGTGAATAAGACCATATATGACTTTATTATGAGAGCCTAAAAAGGCTATTATAATTTTGATATTATCTGTAAGTTGATTGACAAGGAACATCCAATATCATCAAAAGTCATTCTCCTTGTACCTAAAATTTTAGGTTGAATAGCCTATAAAACATTTTATAGCTACAACGAAGGTGATTTATTCCTCATTAACACCAATGCTAATCTACTCTAGAAGCAGTGTATTAGTTTCCTAGGTTTCACACCTGATAAAAACTTTTATTAAACAATGAATCATTCATAAATGCCAGAGATAAGTGAGTTTATTACTTATTTATCTTATTCAGATAAACGCAAAGCTTAATAAGACATTAAACAACTGAGAAGTGAACATATATTTGATCATGCAGGCACTTATATAATGACAAATAAGTGTCAGAATTTGAGTAGTGATTAGGTATAACAATATGCATACAAACCAATTGATAACACATACAACAAACTATATTTTTATGATGGTCTTGTCCCATTAAGCATCATTACCCAATAGTAAAATATTTTAAGTACAATGTTAATCACTGAAAGGTAAATGTTATATGTATATATTATATGTATATGTACAAGTCATATGATGAAGTACTATTCTATGAAAAGCTAGGCCAATGCTTTATAAATTATATACCAGTAAAACACTGCTGCTGCCATAGATTGTACTTGGGTTGTCAACAAAGCAGGATTTGCTAATTAATTAGAAGTCTACTTCTATCAAATACTTCGAGTAACAACAGAATTGACATTACCTAATTAGGAGACCAACAGTTTCATCCCATAATTTTTTTATTACTCAAGTCCCAGTATATATAAATGAACCTATGTATATTAGAAGTAGTGACTAGATAATACACACTATACAAAAACAAGAAATAATGTAAGGTAGTCACAAACTCACTTCTATCAGTCTTGCTGCAATGCTGCCCAGTACATGTACTAGAAAATCTCTTGACCAAACTCTACTGTCCTTGTACATACGTAGCATACATGTGCCTGCTTTCATCCGAAGTTCGGAACTATTCTACATTTAAGAGCGTCATTTATTCCTGTATCAGCAAAGCATTGCTAGGATTACTAGAAATCCAGAGAATCACAATGTTCCTTGCTGCAGACATGTCCTTTCAGCACTACGTGCTAAATGTCAGAACTCCTACCGGGGTATCTAGTGCAGACAGGCTGAGATAAAGGGGTGTTTATGCACACAGTATGCCATCTGGCAGGAGTTGTGAGACCAGCAGGTGACACATGTTCAGTGAGATCCCATCTGCTACAACACATAAAGTCTGATGCGTAACATGCTGGGATTAATCATTCAGGGGCTCTTTAATATCACGAGGCATTGGAACCTAATAGAGGGGAAGCTCTAGGACAGAATAGCCATATGTTCAGAGATTGCTGGTACGGCTGTGCAGATATTTTTCGCTTCCTGTCTCAATTTTCTTCCTACCTACAACCTAGACTTTTGGCTACATCATGTTCAATGTAATCAATGTTTTTTTTTGGTCCAAAAAGATATAGTGTTCTCTTATGTTCCATGATATATATATATCAAGGGGGTTAGAAACCTCCTTGTATACTAGTGCTCTAAGAGAAATTAGGTGAGATCTTTTTAAATTGATGTCAGACTTGTGGTAATCTTGCCTTAATTGCTACTAATTGATCAATTAGTTGTTTACATTAGTTACATACTTTCCATACCTAACTTCAATCAAGGAATCTGACTTGATAGCAAATCTAGGGTTGGCATATGTATAAGCAGTGCCTCTCTGTGTGTGTCTCTCTCTCCCTCCCTAGGTTACTAATAGACTTATAAATGAGATATTTCAGTATGTCTAGGACAGTAAATCAGACACTCTTAAGTACAGTAGATACTCATTATCTTAATTTTCATTGAAAATTTGCACAACTCTTTCTAGAGCAATCTCAGTTCGACAAAACAAGGAAGCTACGTAATTAGTTTTGTCTTGAGGCTCCGAGCTTTTGACTGGTGACCACTGAATGGTCCGCAGTGTTTCTTTACAGCAGAAAAGACCTTTGATCCTAAATAGAGAACAGCAGGAAACCGAGATGCAAACAGGTTTCCATTCTCCTGTAGAAAAGGCTTGGCAAACAGCCCTGAGTTACTCCGGCGAGAGGGGCACAAGAGACGGTTCTTTGTCCTGTCATGCACCAGATGCAATCTGCAAACACTTCCCCACTCTTTGACCAGTTCTAGCTACAGCCTTTGTGGTGATACACCCCTATATACCTGACACATGGCATTAACTTACGTACTTACTTACTTAAGCCTGATTAAGTTGTTAAAAATGTCAACCACCTCAGACACTGACCATAGTATGCTTGTACTGTAGACACACAAAGTAGACTGTTTGTAGCACATATATATATGGCTTCTTTGGTTTAAGCAAATTCTACCCAAAAAAATTAAACCTTGAAACCTGAATACACATACACCAAAGGCAGACTGCTAGCAATCTGTACTTACCAATGTCGTAAGGGATTCATATTGTACTTGTATAATAACAATGGATTCTTTATATTAAAATCAATAAGTCAATATCATATAATGATGATTTTTGATAGGTTATGGGGGGACAGGTGAGCTCAAGACAGGTGTTTTAACAGCGATGATTGACGACTTCCTAACCAGTCTACACAACCAGACAATACCCTTTGTTCTTTGTCTCGGCCTAGTCTCATATCTAAAGTAGAAAAGACAAATGAGAATTGGAAAACACAGCCATAACAGAAATTATTAGAACCCTGAAATCCAAAATAGGATAGCATGGCTGTTATTATTCAATACATACAGATATGTGGTATATGGTTAGTGATACTTTACCATTCAAGGGACAATTCTGACTGTTTCAGTGTTTGGCTGTAAGGTTGCATGTTACGTTATATAGTATTTCCAATATTCCAGAGTGTTCTCAAATGAGTACTAAGGGCCAACAGCCATCATACGCTTGCGCAAAGTACCAGAGCAAAAGCACCAGTGAGGACAAAACCAACAACGCACCACGAAGAGAAAAGCACCTAGCGACCACGTCTAGCAAGTAAAATAGACTCTAAACAAGGACAACAACAACAACAACACAAGTACTACACATGCAATTTAGGCCGCTTATGTGCATATGGTATCAGTGATTTTTGGCAATGCTACAACTTACAGGGATAGAGATGGTGCTATGGTATTCCCTTTTATTTAAGTTCATGGGTGCTATGGTATTTCCTTTTAAGTTCATGGGTCAAAACCTCCATTCAGCCAGTTTGCCCCTAATTGTTGGTCTCAAATATACCCCCACCCCAAAGTCATCAAGCACACAATCATGCTTAGTGCAGTACACAAATAGTGCTTTAT
The DNA here is from genome assembly GCF_001625305.1 of Branchiostoma belcheri. Lineage (NCBI taxonomy): Eukaryota > Metazoa > Chordata > Leptocardii > Amphioxiformes > Branchiostomatidae > Branchiostoma > Branchiostoma belcheri. The sequence continues at coordinate 5,184,022 of NW_017804131.1, forward strand.
TTGCTGTCTGGCTGTATTCAGCCGCATGATGCTTTTTACTTCACCGGACAGGTTGATCCTTTACATTTATAGTTTGCCAAGAAACGTCACACGTGTGAGTTTGTTCTGTACTCTTCTCACTTCCTGGGCCTGACCTTTCGATGATCCCCTTGTATTTTTACCGTTATGTTTTATTGCCAACACATTTCAGACATGAATGGAACGCTGTCTAAACTGTTTGTCGACAAATACGCGGTCCCAAGGACAAACAAACAAGACATAATTCGTTAGGGGGGTAGAATTTTGCTGAGTGAGACGCTCTTGAAGTGGCAAAACTGAGCAACGCGTTGAGAAGTCTTGAGCCCGGCGAAAAAATCAACATTTTTGGGGTGGGGGGTAAATAGTACACTGTAAACATCACGCCGGTTTAAGGTATTTCGCACGGTGGTTATAATTTCAGTTGTGCATTTTGGAGAAGGGGTTAGAATTCGAGAAGCAGTACTACAGCAGACGAGGTTACTTTGCATGAGAAACAAAGAGAAAGGATCGGAAATGTTTTGTTGTTGTAATTGACGCCGAGACGCGACGCCGTATCGACAACAAAAAATCTGCCCTCGCTAAATCGGCAAGTCTTCCATTTTAACACTTTCAATCTAGCTGAGTGGTATTTTCATACACACAGAGTACATGTGGATTAAAGTTGGGCTACCATGGACTTAAAATTTCGTTACGGTACGAGCATATTGTAACGTAAACCACTCTCCCGGTATTGACTCGTGTACTGAAACCATGGAGGTAGAAACAAGACTGGCAATGAAAACATACGTTGCCATGGCGACGGTGGTTGCTGTTAGGGTTATTGTTTGCATGGCACTGCCATCATTTCATGATTTTTTTCTAGACAGATACAGTACACTCCTCCCCTGAGTGCATAGTGAACGAGCCCCGGGGTCACAGAAAGTATGACCATCTGGGGCAGGCAGGTCTTCAGGGTTCCAGGAATGCGGGCATAGATGTGGGTCAGAGAAATGCCTGTGGACATTCCGCATACCTGTGGACAGGAATCCGCTTGCCTGTGGACAAAAATGCCTGTACAATTCCTAGAATTCTTATTTTATCTATTTAGAAATAGTAGCAATGTCGCCTGTAGAGCAGAATTAGGTAGATGCTTGGTCCAAATGGGCACAACCTCACACTCCCTTCAAATGGATGCTCTCCTCTTACAGCAAAGCCTTCCAACAAATACCCGTAGACTAACTTTACTGCAACGTGTTAAACTTAAAGACATACCGGTATTAGATCACAATGGATACTCCTCTTTGTGGCATTCCGAATCAACATTGTGACCCTGAACATGTTGGGGGAAATGCTGAGAAAGACTCTGACTTACAGATATACACATGTCTTCTTCAGTTTACAAGTCTTTACAAGAGAGAAGTCAAACCCTTCAGACATAGTTTTAGACATAGCTATAATTTTAGACAAATACCTTTCATTTGTAGATTTTAGTTATTTTATACACTGCTCTTCTTTTATGCTTGTAACTGGCAATTAGCCTCCGGGGCCGGGGCATGAACAGGAATATGAATCAGCATGTGTCTGCTCAGTTGTGAATCTGTTCAATTTCCACAATATCGCAAGGGTTTCCTGGAATTTCACTTCGTAGGAAAGTGGTCCAGAATGTAGGACATACACTTGAAAGGCATGTGGGGAATCCTGGAATGTGGACCAGAATGTCAGAATGTAGGACATTTGAAAGGCATGTGGAGAATCCTGGAATGTGGACCAGAATGTCAGAATGTAGGACATACACTTGAAAGGCATGTGGGAAAGGAATGTGGGTATGATTGTAGGTATGTGAGAAAAGCAGACTGATTGTCGGCTGAAAAGAGCTTTGGCTTGGTTTGAGGCAGTCATCACAGGGAGGTACAGATTTGCGGCCTGAGTTCAGCGATTATAAGCCTGGTAACCAGTCTCAGCGGGTCAGCTTAGAGGTGTTTTCCGATCCCATCAGGGAAACACGGCGGTCTGTTTCACCACTACAAGGGCTAGTTTTCAGTTCTGTGTGGTTGTCCAAATGGGGACCTTCCACGTGCTTCTTACGGCCTGGCAATCCTTAGAAGGTAATACAACATCCAATGTATTTATGAATAAAAAGAGCCCTATAGGACACCTGTGTCGATCGTAAAAAGTAAAAATCTTCCTCTGTTGTCGGAACTGTGATAGATTTGTGTGATTTTAATTTTAGGTGAAACGTAATTCTGTTATAAAGGACTATTAAATGTACAGGAAATAATCTGCCATTGAGAATGATTACCCGGGGAATAATTGTCCTATAACAAAATTGATCTAGTCGAAGGATTTGGTTTTGCTTACCTAACGTTAACAACCTATCAAGTTGAACGTCAATATCTGATGTCCACAAGAAATATTATATTAAACTACATATGAGACCTCACCTATCGAAAATGTACACAACCAATTCTGTAAAAATGTTCTTGGTGTATTTAGAAATAGTAAGCAATGTCGCATGTAGAGCAGAATTAGGTAGACTTCCTTTAGATACAGATATTTGTATATACTAGTAGTTAAATTCTGGTAATGCTTGGTCCAAATGGACACAACCTCACACTCCCTTCAAACGGATGCTCTCTCTTACAGCAAAGCCTACAAATACCCGTAGACAAACGTGTTAAAGACATACCGGTATTAGATCATAACGGATACTCCTCTTTGTGGCATTCTGATAACTCACATTGTGACCCTGAACATGTTGGGGAAATGCTGAGAAGAAGACTTACAGATATAAAGTTACACATGTCTTCTACAGTTATAAAAGAGAAGTCAAAACCCTTCAGACTATAGTTTTAGACTTAGACGTAGCTATAATTTTAGACAACTACCTTTCATTATGTGGATTTTAGTTATTTTATATACTGTTCTTCAATGTTCTTTTATGTTTGTAACTGGCAATTAACCTCCGGGCATGAATTTGCAATAAACTTCTCAATTATTATATAGAGAAAGATATAGTAGTACCTGTTCAAATGCAGCAGAGTTGAAGACTGTCGATGATACGTAGGGGAAGATGTTCTACACTAATTCAGAAAACTCACTTACTGCTTACATCATTAACATCATGGGAGCTATAGCTATATGAGCTAGATAATGTTGCATGGGAGTGGACAGGGATGTAAATCAGCATGTGTCTGCTCAGTTGTGAATCTGTACAATTTCCATAATGTCCCAAGGGTTTCCTGGAATTTCACTACGTAGGAATGTGGGCATAGATGTGTGTCAGCAAAATCCCAGACATGCCTGTAGACATTCCATTCCTGTGGGAAAAAATGCCTGTGCAATTCCTAGAATTCTTGCAAACTGCACACAATACTGTACTGTGAATGTGGGTATGATTGTAGGTATGTGAGGAAAGCAGACTGATTGTCGGCTGGAAAGAGAGATCACTTTGGTTTGGTTTGAGGCAGTCATCACGAGGGAGGTACAGATTTGCGGCCTGAGTTCAGAGATTATAAGCCTGGTAACCAGTCTCAGCGGGTCAGCTTAGAGGTGTTTTCCGATCCCATCAGGGAAACACGGCGGTCTGTTTCACCACTACAAGGGCTAGTTTTCAGTTATGTGTGGTTGTCCAAATGGGGACCTTCCACGTCCTTCTTACGGCCTGGCAATCCTTAGAAGGTAATACAACATCCAATGTATTTATGAATAAAAAGAGCCCTATAGGACACCTGTGTCGATCGTAGAAAGTAAAAATCTTCCTCTGTTGTTGGAACTGTGATAGATTTGTGTGATTTTAATTTTAGGTGAAACGTAATTCTGTTATAAAGGACTATTAAATGTACAGGAAATAATCTGCCATTGAGAATGATTACCCGGGGAATAATTGTCCTATAACAAAAATTGATCTAGTCGAAGGATTTGGTTTTGCTTACCTAACGTTAACAACCTATTAAGTTGAACGTCAATATCTGATGTCCACAAGAAATATTATATTAAACTACATATATGAGACCTCACCTATCGAAAATGTACACAACCAATTCTGTAAAAATGTTCTTGGTGTATTTAGAAATAGTAAGCAATGTCGCCTGTAGAGCAGAATTAGGTAGACTTCCTTTAGATACAGATATTTGTATATAGATATACTAGTAGTTAAATTCTGGTTATGCTTGGTCCAAATGGACACAACCTCACACTCCCTTACAAACGGATGCTCTCTCTTACAGCAAAGCCTACAAATACCCGTAGACAAACTTAATTGCAACGTGTTAAAGACATACCGGTATTAGATCATAATGGATACTCCTCTTTGTGGCATTCTGATAACTCACATTGTGACCCTGAACATGTTGGGGAAATGCTGAGAAGGAGACTTACAGATATAACGTTACACATGTCTTCTACAGTTATAAAAGAGAAGTCAAACCCTTCAGACATAGTTTTAGACTTAGACGTAGCTATAATTTTAGACAACTACCTTTCATTATGTGGATTTTAGTTATTTTATATACTGTTCTTCAATGTTCTTTTATGTTTGTAACTGGCAATTAACCTCCGGGCATGAATTTGCAATAAACTTCTCAATTATTATAGAGAGAAAGATATAGTACCTGTTCAAATGCAGCAGAGTTGAAGACTGTCGATGATACGTAGGGGAAGATGTTCTACACTAATTCAGAAAACTCACTTACTGCTTACATCATTAACATCATGGGAGCTATAGCTATATGAGCTAGATAATGTTGCATGGGAGTGGACAGGGATGTAAATCAGCATGTGTCTGCTCAGTTGTGAATCTGTACAATTTTCACAATGTCCCAGGGGTTTCTTGGAAATTCACTACATAGGAATGTGGGCATAGATGTGTGTCAGCAAAATCCCAGACATGCCTGTAGACATTCCATTCCTGTGGAAAAAAAATGCCTGTGCAATTCCTAGAATTCTTGCAAACTGCACACAATACTGTACCATTAGGCTCCCCCCTGAGGCGTCGCCAAAAAGGAACTACCTCCATGCCGAAACCTATGCCAACAAGCGCAACAGGTACAATTTTCATCGACCATTTTATAAGCGTATGAGCATAGAATAAAACAATATTTTCTGCTGGAACATGAGGAATCACAAGTGCGAACTGATCTGCTGAATTTCTGCAGCGCTGAAGTAAAGCTTACCTGACTTGATGGCGTCTTTACTGTTCGACCGGCCCGACACCACAACAAAATTCGTCCGATCCGCCATGTTGGGACGCAGCCTCGCTCTCGTTACGGGACGTTGGGGCTGATTTGCATAAATAATCGGTCGTTGACCCCAGACGGACCCGCTTTCACCTGTCGGCAGGTGCCTTGGGCCAGCTAGTCTCCAAGCAGATGATACGGTGGCAAGGCAGTATCCATTGGCCAGAGGAGTGTCCATTAGCCATCGGCCAATTTACTAGTATCCTAAATATCTGTGACAGTGTGTGACTTGCGAATTGCGTATCAATTTTAATAAACCGAATAAACCAAGGCATTTTTAAAACACTTGATGAGAAAAATGCACCTGAAATCAAAGTCTACAAAGTATTCTTTCTTGATCGACAAATTTTCCAAACTCTCGAAACGTTGTCACACTTTGGATGATTATGATGCCCTATGTGGACTATAGCTATTCGTTGTACACAATGGGATCGCACTGGTATACCCCCACAACGTAACACACTACAACAACATTGAAAATCATGCTCAAGGATGCGAGTTGACTCAAGAATCCTCTGACGCTTTTCCTGATCGTTCATCGTAAAAATGTCATTAAAACTAGAAAGGCCGACATTTGCTTGGAAGCAAATACAGCATATTTCAGTCCATATCCCTCCCACGCAAAAGTTGACTATTCCAAACTTAATCGTTCATCGTAAAAATGTCATTAAAATGACACTTTTGTACCCCGAAGGTAGGTCAAATAACACAGAGTAACAATGCGTCAAGACTATACAGTTTGTAAATTACAGCCTTGACTACCTTACGCCGGTGATTTTTTTGAGGGTTGAAAAGGGGGTGTCAGGACAGACGGCGCCACACTTCAAACTTTATGACGTAAAAACACGGTGGCTGACGCCAGGTAAAGAGAGGGTAAGAGGGCTAATTTTTCAGGACACAATGGGGCTTTAGAAGGGAGGTTTTGTGTTGTGGTATTCCCGTTACATGTCGCTTGTACCTACTCTCCAAGCAGAGGTTTGGGTTTTGGGTTATTTTTGGCGTGTTTTTAGACTTTTTTATCGGGGTTTCTTTGGCTTTGCAGTGCACTGGAATTCCAGTCACGTCAAATATAACCCAAAACCTAAACATCTGCTTGGAGAGTAGCTGAGGCCATGGGTTTGACGATAGACACAATCTCCAAGCAAATGTTGTTTTTTTCTCAGGTTTTTCAAGTCTCTTCTCTTATAACTTGGTTCGTGTCGACATAAAACGTGAGCTATGAGCGTTTCTATCACAATTGAATAATAATGCCTCACTGAATAGCACCCAGCTCTATCCAGCGAGTTTGCGGGACTTTCTGCGGGCATCTTATCTCAGAACACCTGCCTCTATCAATGTCCCACAGCGGGAAACAAGCGATGACCACACGGATCGTGCACACAGTAGCCCGCTGACAAAGCAGAGCTCGCGGGTAGTTCTAGTTTCCCTCCCCTTGGACAAACGTTCCCTGTAGGGAGTCGCAGACGACAGCTGCACACCAACAAGTGCCTGCTGACCCCCGTGCTTCAGAATCGTGCCCTGGTATGCCCCGCTTCGCCTTAATCCTTTCAGCTGTCCTGACCTGAAAAGTTGAGACCGGCGAGGCAGAAGTGTCGGGACCGAATGCAGGGACAATGCTCGTACAAAGGAATGCCACCGCGGACCGAAAATTGGGGCATAGAGCTACCGGCCGGCTGTTCTTTTGCGGAGAACAAGTCTGAATTAAATGTGCTAATTTGTTATTTTCAGTGTCTGAAAAACAAGGCTAGTACTTTTCAATCGTATCCAATGCTAGACTAATTCATATTAAATCGTTTAAATGTGAAACACGCGTCCAAAGGCTTCGTCTCAGACCACACATATGCAGCTACCTTTCTACTGCTCCGCAGCAACTTTCTAAACAGAGCTATAACGGTATAGGTTTCTCAACGCGGTCTGCTGAATGGCAACCGATGACAGCCTAAAACACTGAGGGCAGTCTTGAGTGGCGTGCATGTCAAGAACACCAACGGTCGTTTGTGAAGTCAAACTAAGTTCCTAAACAACACGCTAGGCGTCGCTGTCGATGTCATTGAGAACTGCCATACTTCGCCAATGTTTCAGGTGTCATCACGCGAATGTTTTGTTGATACGCGTATATCTTTCATCAAAACTGTCAAAATGTGAAATTGTCACACGATGTAACGTTAGTTGTGAAATAAGATAAAAATGGAACCCTTGTCTGTGATGCTATATGTATGTAGCTAGTAGAAAATCCATAATTGTACATGTAGATCGCAATTGTGATTGCGCTTTAGCACAAAGAATGACTAATAATTGCAACTACTCTTCCTGTTCTGTCTGGATCGCCATCTGTGAGTTCCCACCTCACTGGAACACCTGGAAAAACACCTGTCACGTTTCTCGGTGAGTCAGTCCGTGTGTCAGGAAATCCCCCATTAGTCTTGCATTCAACCCGTGGCCTGTGGGCTTCAACCAAAGGCTTCACAATGGAATTCTGTGTAGCACATCCTGGATCCTGCACATTTGGTACTCTCCAAGAAGAGGTTTGGGTTTGGGGTTATTTTTAGCGTCTTTTTAAGCTTTTTTATCGGGGTTTCCCTTTTGCACTGAATTTTTTTCCCCACCAAACGTTAAACCCAAACCTCTGCTTGGAGAGTACACATTTGGCATTAAAGGTTTGACGTAACCATGTACTCGTGTGTGATACGTACGTTCTCATTTGTATAGGTGTGATACATACACGTATGATACAATCATGCAAGTTCATCTGTGTTGGTAGTTACGTGTTTAAAGCTAAAAATTTTTCCTCCAACTCTTATTTTAGAACAAAAGTTTTAGTTTTAGACATACACGCATAATGTTAATCCTTGGGTAATGCTATAGTATATCTTCTGCATATGGATCAGATATCTATATTTGTCTGTTATTTCAGCTATCTGCACAGTAAAATACCATTGTCTTCTGGGAACGTGTCACCAATTTGGATTATAAGAATGATGATGATGATGATGATGAAAATTGATTTCTTTCAACTATGAATTGACTGTTTTAATGGCACACAGACAGATTTAATTCGCTAGGGCGAAATTTCGCTATTTTCATCATGATGCATCAAAATAACACTCTACCGACTCATCTGTGTACAAACTCTGACCATGAACACGAAACTTGAAACTTGAGCAGAACAGAAGAGATGACATCATTGCTGAACACTGCAGTCTTATACAAACTTCCGGTGTACAGTTTCCATCAACACACGGTGTTTCACTGCCCTCACCATTCCTTGGACTCGGTACCGTGAACTGTAGAACAACTACTTCAACAACTTCAAAACAACGACGTATCTGCTGTGGTCGGTCTGCAAATCGTAGAATAATAGCCTAGGAAAACTGGTTGCCATTGTACTCGGAAGTCAGCTTCACATTTATTCTTTGAAAAGGGCTTTCTATAATCATAGACAAGTATGATGTAATGTTAGTGGTATTTTCCGACTCAGAGACGGTGCTATATTCTGCAAAGTCATTGTCAAGAATTGCGTTGTTTACTATTTTTTTACATCTATTGGTTCCATATTTATAATCATTACTAGCTGTCATATTGGTTGGTTGCTTGGTTGTTTGGTTGTTTGTTTGTTTGTTTGTTTGTTTGTTTGTTGGTTGGTTGGTTGGTTTGTTTTGGTTGGTTGGTTGGTTGGTTGGTTGGTTGGTTGGTTGGTTGGTTGGTTGGTTGGTTGGTTGGTTGGTTGGTTGGTTGGTTGGTTAGAATGACAACGCCTATAATTATTCATCCCATATTTCATACGTTTCACCAAGTAAGCAGTATGTTTGATACCATGTTAGCAGCCATCAGTAAACTGTGATGACAAAACTAACAGGTGTGTTGTAATGTGCCCCAGGTCTCGCTCGTGACAACATTTGCGTGGGTGCGGTAAACCACGAAATATAAGATCCCTTCTGCGCCAACAACTAAAATAACTCGGGATTAAGTCATCTTTTCTGGTGGTTATTGTCAAGATAACTCTGTTAGTCACGCGGACTTTGAGAAAATCCAGGGCTAGGGGAGACTGAAAGTAAAAGTAGAATTTCGTTAGTATCACTATTGTAACAGTTTTAGACATGTCCTCTTGTTACCACAGTGATATTGTGGGGAACAAGATAGTAATAACTTTGGCTGAGACCCTTTGGCCTTTTCGTGATTGGTTGTGGAAACCAAGACAATTCAATGGGAAACTTGTTAAGTTGATTGGAAGTCTTGTAACTCAACCACTGTGCTATTCAATTTATAGCTCTGTTGGTTTCTTGTATAACAGATAATATCATCATATTATGAAGTAACAAATTTGGCAGTGATTTGATTAAAGGACTATTGACCGATCCGTGATGCAATTTCTCCATATCATGAAGTATCTCTCTCTTAGCCAAGGTTTCTTGCAGGTGTGGGGCAATATATTTCAAAAGAAATGGTTTCGAATTTTGAAGTATCAACGAATATGACAAGTACGTCCGTCTAAAGTTAGAGTATTTCAAAGATCCTGGCATGGTTTGGAACATTCTTCCCCCCATAAGGCCACACCAATTTAATTTGTTTTTTCTCGGATTTTTTCAGAAAAAATCAGGAGCGACATTGCGAAAAAAACAGACCAAGGTACCCCATGATAGCCGGAAATGTTACAATATGAGCCATGAAGTGAACATACCAGGCTGGTTTATAATTAAAACAATAGATTTTGAACTTTTGATGAAACAAAATTGCATTGTTACATTGAAAAACTTAAGAACTAAGAAGAAATGGACTTTTTTCAACCATTGGGGACAAAATATGTCTTTAATTGAGCATTTTGCAGTTACTTTAGAACAAAAATGTTTTTGTTGTTGCAATTTGGAAAAAAAATGGACAGGGCGATCCGAGAAGCAACAAATTAAATTGGTGTGGCCTAAACATCTCACAGTTCGAGACGAATCCTAAGCTTCACACTAAACCAAGACTTATTGAGTCCTCAGTAATAGACGGAACCCGAGAAGGGAGCTATCAGGAAGGATTATCAAGGTCAGCTTGAGGTCAACAGCTGTAAGATCAAGTCTTGATAGAAACTTCAAGTGACGAAACGGTTAACCACTACCTCCAAGACGAAAATAAACAGACTCCTTTTGTTTGGGACAAGGAATTGTTATTAATTATAAGCCCGTGTTAAAATGAAAGTCTCAAAAATGGATAAAAGAGTAAGGCCACAGCAAGTAAATGTTATGGATGACATCCTCTGCAGACTCCAAATCTAATGGGCCGAAAAAAAAGGTTCCCACATTTTCAAATTTTGGCTCAATCATTGTATAAATGGTTTTGATTCAGTGGGAACATCACATATACACAGCCAGCATGACATATCACTGCATCAAAGTAAGAAACAAAACATTAAATCAGAGTCTTTTCTTGTCTCCTCTCTTCATAGGTATCTGTCATCCACGTAACGGCATGGCAACAGACATCTTTGTCCATTTTCGACATGTTGACCACCGTCGGAGGGCAACATTTTTTTTTCAAAATCAGGCGAAAATTAATGCGCACGCTGATGTCATCCATAAAAATTACTTGCTGTGGCCTAAAACATCTTCTGTGACTGCATGCCCCCACTATAGTATAGTGTTGCGCACGTTGTCGTCGCGGCTGCTTCGATTTTGACAAGCTAAAAAATTTAAGGTTTTGTCCTAAAATGAAGTGATTCGTATCTATGACCAATGTCTATTGCTAAAACGCCACTTTCTAGTCTGTTCTCTGTAGAGTAGAATTTACCTTCTTTATTCGGTGAACTTTCCGAAAAGGCATATGTTGTATATCTAGAGAGGGCCAGTGCGGCCGTTTGTTTTCTTTAACTGTTTTTGACGTGACAGAACACATGCATGTGTCGCCATTTCCGCCGTGTCCTTGGTCTTATCAAAAGTGTTGAAAGCTACCAGTGAGGTATGATGAACCAAGATGGATAGCTACTCTCCTATGAGAGGTTTAGGCTTTGGCTTTATAATATGTTTGACGTGTTTTAGGCGTTTTTATCGTTTTTGTACTGGTACCTTTTTTTTACTGTCCTGCCAATTTGATACTGTACTGAACTTCACCGAAAGATCTGCTTGGAGATTATAAGCAGTCAAGTCAAGTCAATTGCAAAGTCAATGTTTATTGCACAACGATTGTAACAGGTAACAATATTACTAGCTCTTCACTGAGTTTATCAAAATTCTCTATATCGGTTCAACGGGTACTCAGGTCTGACAGAATGTTGAATAGACACTTGAACTGCTGACTAAGAACTAGTGCATCTCTACACGTACTGGCGTTCTAAGCTACACTATACTATATTCATAAAGGGTACGATGAGCAGTTGTATATATACTATACAGGTTCTTATAGTACTATACAGAGTGTCGACTAAATTACTGGCTAAGATAGGCTACACTAGACAAGATGGCGGTGTTGCCGGATGTGGCGCGTATTTTACGACTGACAGGGCACAGACAGAAGCGACACCTGGAGGGCATTCCTGAGTGACAGGTGCGGTTTACGCTGTCCAGCCTCGCGAAACAGGGGAATGAGAGGTCAGAAAGTCAACTGTCCCTCCCAAGGTAAGGGTATCATGTTAGGGTGTCCACAAGCTATATACATACATTTTGAAAAGCAAAAGTCATATTTTCACAAAGTCATACTTTTCAACCCAACTCTGGCTTCGTAAAGGTGCCAACGTTGAAAGTGCAAGTTATTCTCCTGACGTATTTGAATTCCGGATAGGTTACTAGTATTATGAGCTTATAGTACTACATGCTCCAGCACATGTAAATACACGTATCTACGGTTGGGCAACTTTTTCGACGAAACAGCTAGCGACACCAGTGTGTCAAACAGATATATAGTATACAAGTAAAATGGTAAAAGGTCTAAGGTAAGGGCTAAGGTAAGTAAAATGTAGTACTAGTATTTGCATTATAAGATTAAAGTCCTAAACTCTTTCCTATTGTTAGGCCTTTGTCTCAAGTAATATTTAGAGACGGAAAATTAAAGATATGATTTCAATACATATATAGTCTTTATAGTATCTACTCCATCAAGCTAGAAAGCAATTATATGTACGATTAAAGGAGTACTAACCTCCAGAAGGAGGTGCTATATTTCGACAGGCATTTATTTTTGGAAGTGAAAAATGCATATTATTTTACACTATACAATTAAATGCCCATTTTGCGAGCAAGTCTTAAAACGCATCGAATCCTGGACAAACTCTCCAAATACCCTCAAAACTATCCCAGAATACACCACGCTACCCCATTGGTGTCTATGTTTTAAACAAAAAGTTACGTTGCAGACCTCATTTCGGGGGCGATAAGAAAAATTCGTACCGTTTTGTGTTCTTTGGTATCTCACCAACCATTGCCCTTCTTGGTGTCCTTATCGCCCCTCATTTATGCCGCAAATATTGACGATGAAAAAAACGGCGTAATCGAGTTATCTTTTTCATAAGTGGCGTAATCTAATTATCTGTTCAAGTTATACTTACATGCAAATAAGTTGAGGAAATCAAAACACACAGGATGAAACTGGTGCCCACTGTATTCGACATCCTGATATTATAATATCCAAGCCACAGGTCAAGCAAAGTAAAGCAAGTAATTTGTCAATAATCAGCTTGTTAATGTGCTTGTCTCCTACCATTTTCGCCAAAAAATGTTTATGTTGACCTGAAGTGTATGTGTATTGCGTAAGCCAGAGTTCCCGGATGTATCAATTGTGGTTCAGCATGGGGGAAAATGATATTAATATCACTTTACAAACATGCGCCGCGCAACTCGTACAAGCGAAATTATGTAAAAAGTCGGCTAGTTATGTATTCATTGCAGCATGATGTATCGGAAAATAGCACTTCCTTCTGGAGGTTAGTACTCCTTTAATGTCATATTAGCTTGTCACACAATGCAGACTTTTGATAATAACGCTAACGCATCTTCAATCTTGAGCGCTATAAACGTGCAATTTTCCACCAAAAGGGCAAGCAGGACATTCCTCCGTGGTAGGAATGCGTGAAACTCACCACGTGAACCTTTGACAAAAAGTACCTCACAAGTGCATCGTACACCAAACAAACGTTACTACAGTAAAACGCGGTGTTTCCTAAATAAGAGTGCCATTAAAAAGAACTCTGGAACCAACCACGCAAGACCACAGCTTATACGCCTTCCAAGGAGGATACAAAATATTGACCCAGCCATCCTCCAGAGAGCACCATGACATGTAAACAGTTACCCTCCCATATTGACTCACTCTCACCTGAGTTAGGTGGAAAACAGACGACTGAACTTCCGCTAAGGCACTACGAACCCCGCCATACAATCATTCTGAGGAAAATTATCGTCTGCGCTACCTAATAGTTGATAACCATTGTGTCTCATTTGCTAGCTCGACTCAATTGTTCCAACAAATTGGAAGAGTAGATTGCCACTTTGGGACTGTGATAGAGAACACAATTATACATGTACGTCCCACTGTTACCACCGTCATAATGACAATATGCAGCAAAGGGTGTTTCTATACCACTGTGACAAATATGGTGAGGCAGCCAAACATGTTTAGCGCCAGACGTTCAATACGGTAAAAGGCTGCGAACGATAGCCTTTTACCCGCAAAGCCATAGAAGGGTGATATTGTTCGTCACCCCTGACCTACAACATATACATTGTTGTACATACACACAAGAGGACCCGGCCCTCGTATATACAATCTATATACATTCACACAGTACCATTCACACATTACCTTCTTCCAGCACCCGCACCATAGCCGTGAGCACCATGTCTTCGGTGTTCTGTGGTTCTCCCCTCCCGCCCTTCCCCTCGCCTGACATGTCGGTTCCGGCTCGGCCGTCCTGCTTGCTTGCCCCGTGCATTCCCCTGGTCCCTCCCGGTCCGTCCACATTCCACGGCGCGGGCTCCGCACCGCCCTGTGTTGTGTCGACAGCCGTCGGTCGTCGCTTGTAGGCCGATGCCGTTGTTATCCGTATACGTATAGGCCAACGCTCGGGCCGACTCATTTAATAGCGAGTGAAAATCCACCGACGTCTTACTCTCAGGTAGACGATAGAACCCAGAGGCGTTCTTCTACCTTCCAACCATTTAGTAGAATTAAACCAAATGAGCTTGGAATCACCAGTTGGCGCAGGCAAAATTAAGGCGTATTGCTGTCTTCAAAGGGATTCCTTAAACACCTCGTTGCATACCTGGCCACTCGAAGGTACGTTGTCAAAGTTGACAGCCTTGTTGTGCGCTGGATTTTCAGAGAACTGGGCTGGTTCTCCGTCCTAGATCCGGGTGGCCTGAAGCAATGTGGTTGTGTTGTCAACTCCGTGACTATATCGCGACTGGTGTAACCATATCAGTAGTCTACACACGTCCTCACATTTGAATTAGAACGGCAACACAACAGGTTTACGCCCTCGAGTCAACCTAACATTTCTCTCCGACGTTCTGGGCGATCTTGAGAGAGAAACACTTCCGCACTGTAACATCCACACTTCAGGAATACACTTCCGAATCTCCAGCAGTTGGACTTGGTGCAGATCCGACCCAACTCCGCAAGGTTTTGTCGTTGTGAAGACCGTGAAGCGAGCTCTCTTCGTGGGCTTATACTAACGACCGTGGTCACGAGAATGCGCCAACAGCGAATGTTTCCACCACAGCCCGCCCACCCTCGGGGCATGAATGACGCTCCAACCCGGGCCTAATAGCATCCTGATCGGTTTGGAGGACAGCGCACACAGACCTCCCATTGTTAGAAGCGACATTATGCTTCCCGTGATGGAAGAGCACCTTGAGGGGGCAAATTGGCACGTTGCGGTAAAGCGAACTCGCCGGCTATCAATTTTAGCACAAATTTGTCAGCTATATGCCTCTGGCTAAGGATGAATACTAGTAGTCTACCGTAACAAAAATAAAGGAACACCGAAAAATGCAGAAAAAAAAGTTATCCAAATTATCAAATGTCAACTTTACGTATCATGTTTCATTTTATTTTTAGTGTAGTTGTCTTTTCTTAGTTCATTTTGATTGATGGTGTTTTACTAGTATTCATTTTCTAAAGACATACAGATACTAGGGAATTGCTGACATTGTTCCTGCTTCGTACAAGGTGGTGTCAAAATCATGTTTTAGAGCCATTTTATTTTGCACAAAACTATTACTTTTTAAGATTTATTAATAACAGTAATCATAACATTGTCTTTTCCCCATTCCCATAACCAGTGAGGACATTAATACAGCAGTTGTGAGTACGTGATGCTATTTTACTATTGGTCACTGACTCAGAACTTTATTGAAGCATAAAGCTAGCTTCAAACGTGCCGATACGCAGTGTCTTGAATATCATGATAAATTCTATTTCGCGTTTTGTGTCTTTTATGTGTCTTTACGGTGCTCCTGCCTGTTTTACCACTTTCCATCTTTCAAAAACCCTCATAACTTCAAAGCAATTAATATTCATCCTTACATTTTCCCCTGGGTATCTCACAAACAAAAGATAACAGTATTGTAAACTATGACGTCATGCCACGTTTACCTGACATCACCGTTGCGCAACAGGTACGAAACACGCGACAATGGGTGGTTAATTACTTACTCTTATGTTTAGACAACTTAATTATCCGAATCCGTGTTAGTATAGTGGTGAGTATCCCCGCCTGTCACGCGGGAGACCGGGGTTCGATTCCCCGACACGGAGGATATATTTTTTAGATTTATACCACTGAAATACGATTATACGTTATCCTATACATACAAAAAGGCCATTTTTACAAGCGAGTTAAAGTACATTCCCAGTAATTTTTTTATCCAGCATTCATGCCATGAATACATATAACTGCTATTGCGAATTCTGTTATGACCACTGAGGTATGACTCTGGTGAGTCGCAATATATTGAACAATCATTAGATATCGGTTGGCCATTCTCTCTGCCGCATCTCACCCAGTCCGTGTTAGTATAGTGGTGAGTATCCCCGCCTGTCACGCGGGAGACCGGGGTTCGATTCCCCGACACGGAGGAATCATATTTTTAGCTGCATTTAGATTGTAGAATATACCGACTTCTTCAAAATAAAAACACAAACTTGGTTTCTTGTTTTTCAAAAGTTACTTTTGTATCAGATTATTATAATTAAGTTGATTTTTTCCATTGTTTCATTTATTGTTATATATATCGTTAGTAATTGATCACAAATTATTGTACTGCGATCTGAAAGTTACGCAATCAATGACTAAATATATTGTCATGCTATTTCGTCCAATGTTCATCATCTGAATCCGTGTTAGTATAGTGGTGAGTATCCCCGCCTGTCACGCGGGAGACCGGGGTTCGATTCCCCGACACGGAGAGTTTTTAGCTGCATTTAGATTTATATTTATTAAGCCGTAGAGGTAGAATTGGCCTTGTTCAAACCGTTTATACCAAATACCGACTTCTTCAAAATAAAAACACAAAATTGGTTTCTTGTTTTTCAAAAGTAACTTTTAAGTCGATTCTTTCCATTCTTTTCATTATTGTTATATATATATCATTAGTAATTGATCACAAATTATTGTACTGCGATCTGAAAGTTACGCAATCAATGACTGAATGTATTGTCATGCAATTTTGTTCGCTGTATCACATCCGAATCCGTGTTAGTATAGTGGTGAGTATCCCCGCCTGTCACGCGGGAGACCGGGGTTCGATTCCCCGACACGGAGGTGATATGATTTTTATGTTATACCAGTGTATATCGACATTCATGCTGCAACACTACTGAAAATTTTTACAGAAAACTGATACTGCTAGGATCATGGTAATTATGACCTTATTTACGTAATCAATTAGGCTTGGTTATTTATCCCATTTATTTGCTACCAAAAATTTGCTGGCACCCCCTCTAACCCATTTTTTTTACCAAATGCCGACGTGGTCTCGCCAGAGGCGGGGAAGCTCGTCCTAGAACGGACACATTATTTGACCATTACTGCTCTTTACGTTGCTGCCGGGTAAAAGTTGGTATTGCATATAAATAATTAAAAGAAATATCACCCCGTAATCCATGACCAGGCGAAGTTATATTGAAATCACATTGCGTTCAGACGCAAATCGCGATGCGGGAAAACCGATTCGAAACCACCTCTAGAAGTGGTTTGGGATCGAGGCGCTTTCAATGTGATTTGGAGCGTTCAGATGGAGCCACTTGAAACCGGCTTC
Organism: Branchiostoma belcheri; assembly: GCF_001625305.1. NCBI lineage: Eukaryota > Metazoa > Chordata > Leptocardii > Amphioxiformes > Branchiostomatidae > Branchiostoma > Branchiostoma belcheri. Next base: position 5,201,483 of record NW_017804131.1, read on the forward strand.
GGGGTAAACCACATGTAAAGCGCCTTCACTGACTTCACATGAACACGGCCTAAGTCGACGTAAGGATGCTGTTTCAATGTTGAACACCGTGATGCCATGTTGTTTAACTCTTATGGTCTCATTGATGATTTTTTATACATTAGGAACCATGCAAAAAACATTTACATAAACTCTACATATTTCATGGTAACATGAGTGTGTTCCCTATGATCCTACATTAAATCAGTTGATATCGTTCATGCTATGTTAAGCACACTTACTCTACATCTCATAAAAAATTGCCAACGACTTCTATACCACAATCCCTTTTTATGTGAATTACAAACTGCACTTAGCGGCTGCCCGCAAGAGGCCCTCCCGCGCTGCAAACCTACGACCGCACAGCTCACAACATTGGACTGTGCACGTCCGGTCCGACCTAGCGCGCGGCTGCCGACAATTACGTCCTAATTTCATCAGTTACAAACAAGCTTTCACTGCTTACATCCGTTGGGCTGAAAATTCTCACCAATAAAAACACGTTCATACAGCCGTTTAGTTGTTTGACTTGGTACTAGTATACTCGGAGTAAAACATGAACGAGACCTTATCGTTCGAATCCGTGTTAGTATAGTGGTGAGTATCCCCGCCTGTCACGCGGGAGACCGGGGTTCGATTCCCCGACACGGAGGATATAATTTTTATGGTTCCAATCCAGCGGTTACACCGGTTATCAGTGGGGAGATGCATTGCGACCCAAGCGTCCTAAAGGGTAGCTCGTGACAATCTACACAATTTATAACAACTTATTATCTCCAAGTAGATTCGGTGGGGCAAGGTGACTTTATGTTGGTCTCTTGTATCTTTTGGCTGCCCCACTGAATCTGCTTGGAGATTATGAATTTCTGGCAACGCTAAACGGTAGATTTTGGAAGGCCGGGAACCTGCCGGACTGACCAAACATTTCAGAACACCGACAACGTAACGCTTAACGCACGGTAAACTAGTGACGTGCATTCGAGCTAGTTTTCTCATTATTGGTAAAACTAGGCTAATCTTTAAGACGATCCTAGGGTGGCAAAAGACAACATCAAATTGGCCAGGCAGTAGGCGAAAAAAAATCCGGCCAGTGACGTATACGACATGCTGGCTTTTTGCGTCACTGTACGTATGTAACTCGGCTCCGGTAGCCTGGGTGTCATCCTACACAGTTACTATCCAGAACTACGATGGACTACCCAGGCCTAGGGCCTTGTCAGAGCCTGGAAGGACGTGATCTTTTTTTTTAGAACAATCGGAAATCAATGCGCGCGCGGATGTCATCCATAAAATTAAGTCGGTGTGGCCTAAGAGCGAGAGGTACTTGGGAAAATTATGAGGATTATGAAGTGACGGACAGGTACTTACCTAATGCCCATATCGTTATCAATGAAAAGAAATAAGTTCCAACAGTAGCCAACTTGGATAGCAAAGTAATTCGCGATTGTTCGTGTGGTAGCTGTGACTTACAAAACAACTTTAAGGGATGAAGTAACTCTATTCTACCTGCTTGACGAAAAGGAAATTTCTATTTGCAACAATTAAGACAAATAGTTGACATGAGAAAAAATTATTCTGTCCACCGCTGTTGCCAGGAGCTTGAGCCCAAACAAATCAACATGTAATCCGACCAGAAGCGAAGTTGAAGTTGGTGCGCTTATTCCACTTTTATAGCTCTGATCTTGCCAGGAAATAGTGTACAATGTACTAATAGGCCCATTTTCAGTCAGAGCAACGTTGGGTAATGCCCTTCGTTCAAAAGTAACGAACGTGGCAAAATAGGACTTAAGTTCACGAGTACCTTTCACAGAGGGACTCACTGGTGAGAAAATTCCTAGCAAAAACTTTCCCAACAGATTATGTACATTGTTAGCTACATTGTACGTTGTTGTCATATAAAAGGGCCTGGCACCGAACGCGCAGCCCAGACTCTCCCATACCAAGACTCAGACTCTGTCATCTCCGAGTGTGTTGCAGAGACACTCTGAGTGATACAGTCAAATTTTCCTTGGTGCCTGCCTGTTTAGAACAAGCCAGGTGTCGACCATGGGGAAGTTCCCCATGATCCTACTGCCTGTGTTCGCTATTGCCGTGGCAGGGCATACCCCGACAGAACCAGAATTTTCCGCGACCTCGTCAGAACCGGGACGCATTCTCCCAGACTGGACGATGGCACGACTTCGCTACGACGGCTGCAGGTAAGCGTAGAACTCTACTGTTGTGTCTACTGTGTGAGATTCAAGAGTTTGTTCGGATTGTCATTTTTTTGCTGAAATTACTTTGTGGGGTCGTGTGGCGGGTTGAGTACTCGACTCGGAATCAAGAGGTCCTGGGTTCGAGTCCTGATATGCCACCGATCTTGTGCCCTTGGGGAAGACACGACTTTCCTCACTTCGCCCTGGTGAAAATGAGTATTGTCTTGTCCCCTGTGTTGGTGGCGGCATTAATATAAGTTGAAAAAACTTAAGTGTGCCGTCACCACGTCTTGTGATTAGATGTTGGAATATAAAAAAAATTGACTTTTTTTCTCGCCGTGCAAGACTCCCTCCTCGGCAAATCACCCCGGGCTGTACTCCCTCCACACTACAACTCGCGTCGCTCCCCGGAAAAAAATAACGCCGCCGCCGCACAAGTCCGTGTATTGCGCAAAATAAGAATTTTTCATTTCTATTTGTGAGCACATTTGTACACACAAATACGTACATAAATTTCTCCGTCGGTATGTTCAAGAAAAATTGTAAAAAGTTACGATTTCAATAGAGTATAAAAGGAAGCCAGAAACTTAGCAAAAGCATAATTCTTTACAAGGATTGTGAAATTTTTGTATGAACGCCGGTTAGTTTTTTTTTTATTCCAACATGTAATCCCCAGACGTGGTGACGGCACACTCAAGTTTTTTTTATTTCATCTTATGTTAATGCCGCCACCAACACAGGGGACAAATACAGGACAGGACAATACTCATTTTCACCTGAGCGAAGTGAGGAAAGTCGTGTAAAGTGCCTTTCCCAAGGGCACAGGATCGGTGGCATGTCAGGACTCGAACCCGGGACCTCTAGGTTCCGAGTCGCGCGACGGTTAGTTCAGCGTCAAACATACGCTGGATACTTAATTCTGACTCATACCCCTTCACAGGAGAGCCGCAATGAACCGTGGTACCGTCTGAATGAAAATTCTTTGTATATTCCTGGATATTTAAAGCGCATTGTAGAAATGTTCACTACATTACGAATAGTTGTGCCCATTCTTGAGGTCCGCGCGGCCCGAATGTTTTGAGCGCGTTCAAAACTTCGGTAAATTGATGTCTTTTATCGTATTTCCCTGTCAACTTAAACAAACAGAAATAAGAAATCGTTTTCATTCCTTGACAAAGACTGGGTGAGTCCATTTTGTTGTGTTGGAAATTACAGTTTAAAATTGCTTCATAAACAGAAATAAGTTCCAGTTTCTCTGTTTTTCAGGATCCATGCGGAGTTTGAACCGAAGGATTTGTCTGGTAGGATGTGTGAACAGAAGGGGGAACTGACTGACATTGACAACAAGACCCAGTCGGTACTGAACTTCCAACTTGCGGGGACTGAAGGTAAGAGTCAGCTAGACTAACCACCGTCATTCCTAGTTCATGCGTCGAGCCGCAAAACAAAAGCAATGTTTATCTAGCCTCCTTCGCAGTCTTGTTGGGCGTCGGCGTTATTTTTCTCCGAGGCTCCGAGGCTCTGGTCGACTGCAGTTCAGTACACCTCCGGAGGTCGCAATGTAAAATATATATTTGTTTTCAGTTATTTTGTAGATTATACCGTGAATTTCAACATATTGGCCGTGTTTCTCTAGTGCACCCTAGTATAATTTTTACCACGTCGAAGTGTGTCACCTTGGGTGTCCCATGGGGCGAAAACTGTTCTGCCACCACAATACACAGGTGTCTACGAGCATGCTATCAGAGGGCGACGTTCGTATGTTTAATCATCATCATCATAATCATCATCATCCACTGCGTTAACGTTCTGCGTCTACAGTCGTATGGAAATAACCTGTAGCCGCATTCAGTCTTTCTTAATCTCTTTCCACCGTGTCCTCGATCTGCCTCGCGAGCTCTCTTTATAGCTCCTTGAGTTTCCCTTCACTCGTATGTTTGATAGTCACATGGAATGGTCCATGATTCATATGTCGAGGTGGATTTGGAATCGGAATTCGGGTCGGGATCCGATTTGGTACAGTTGGCGACTTTACCGGTACCGTTAAACACTCCGATTGTGGTTAGGGTTTTAGGAGTTGTATGGTTCTTGGGATTTCTTTGAGTACTAACCGATAGCAGTTTTTGGCGACGCCTCAGGGGCGGAGGCATTTTTTTTTACAATATATTACGATCAATATGTTCCACGAATGCATTCCCTATTATACGTCGTCAGAAATCAATTTATTAACAGGATGTCGCACGTGTTTCAGTAGGTTCGTTTTTTTCCCTTTCTGTCGTCTTAGACGGTCCAAGATTAAAAATGATTTTTAATATCCGTGGACGATCAATGAAAATGGAATTTTTTTCATTAAGTACCTCCAGGTCTTTTTCTCTTCCTTTATTTAATCCGTCCACGGAATTTTACTTGTATTTTTACCCAACCTTCGTCATCAAGAGGTACTAGTACAGGGGTACCAAAGAATTCACCAGAATTTTACGGAATTCATACGATCCTTACTAGAAACATACGAAGTTTACGGAATACATACTATCCATTACGCGGAAACATACGAAGTTAACGGAATACATACTATCCATTACGCGGAAACATACGATGTTTACGGAATACATACTATCCATTACGCGGAAACATACGATGTTTACGGAATACATACTATCCATTACGCGGAAACATACGGTGTTTACTATTTTGGGATCATTTGGTGACTTGCCGCAGCGATCACCGGTTCCACCGATTCCAGGCATCGCCCTGCTATTTGGTCTAAAATACAGGCTACTATGTCGTGAAAGAAGTCCCCATAAGTGCACTTTGGGGTTTAGCAGGGCAGGATAAGCCCTTAAAATTCTTTGAAACCAAGATATTCTAGGGAAAACATCGCTGTTATAGTCCTCCATCTTGAATTTGCTGCCGATGTCACATGAACGTGGTGCAAGTCATCAAATTAGTAAGGATCATATATATTCCGTAAAATTCGTATGTTTCTAGTAATTGATCGTATGTATTCCGTAAACTTCGTATGTTTCCTAGTAAGGATCGTATGAATTCCGTAAAATTCTGATAAATTCTTTGGCACCCCTGTAGTAGTAAAATCTGACGCATCACAGATACATGTTAGCAAAACTTTTGACAGGATATTTTCCGTTTGCGTTAGCGCCATCACTGCAGTCCTGTCCAGATGGCTACTCCAAGTACGACAGGAAATGCTACAAGTTCTCAACTGACAAAATGGCGTTTAAGGCAGCCAAAGATGCTTGTCAACGGGATGGCGGAATGTTAGCAACCATCGATGCCCAAGACACCAACGACCTGGTTGTGAAGGAAATGAGGTTAATAAGGTTCTCTTCTCAGTTTTAAGATATAAAGGCTACTTCAGGAATAAATCACATAAGGCCATGTTGATTTGATTATATGGATGACATCCGCGCGCACATGAATTTTTTCGTCCGTTAAAAAAAATTCAACCATACTGTAAATCGTGCAAAACAGTTGCAAAACAGTTTCTTAGCCTGGTCAACGACCCGTTAGGAGTTCAGCCGGGGTTTCTAATTCCTGCCGCACCGTACTGGTAACCAGGCTAATAGTTTTCATAATCTCCACTTCAGGGCTGGCGGAGATTCGTACTGGATTGGTCTGAATGACGTACGGGAGGAAGGGAGCTTCGTGTGGAGTGATGAGGCGAAATCTCCTGCCGGTAGGAACATGGTTTTCATGCATCTCTTTTACAGATTTACTTATAATCTGAATTCTAATATACAATATTAGAAGTGGGGTCGTGTGGCGTAGCGGCAGAGTGCGCGACTCGGAACCTAGAGGTCCCGGGCTCGAGTCCTGACATGCCACCGATCTTGTGCCTTGGGAAAGGCACTTTGCACGACTTTCCTCACTTAGCTCAGGTGTAAATGAGTATTGTCCTGTCATGTATTTGTCCCGTGTTGGTGGTGGCATTAATATAAGTTGATAAAACCTGAGTGTGCCGTCACCACGTCTGGTGATTACATGTTGGAATAAAAAAAAAGACTATCGATAGCAAGTACCGCGATGATGCGCCCGGTGTGCCAATATGGGCAAGGGTATTGGACTCACGCCGGCGAGTGCCAACTTGGAGCTAGATATGTATGAGAGACCGTGTGGCATTTGCTTGGGCTGTTGGTCATCAATTCTAATGATTGCCCCTTTTTTTTAAACTTAAAGTGTACACGAACTGGCACCCGGACCAACCTGACAACGGTGGCGGGGAGGATTGTGTAGAAATGACGAAGAACCAAGACTGGAATGACCTACCTTGTTCATCAAAGTTGAACTTCATTTGCGAAAAAGGTAATCTTCTGCCCATGATACCTCCTTTTTAATCCTCTTTGATAATGACGTTGTTAACTTCACTTTTCTACCGTTATATGGGCCCTGTCACACTTTTGCGAATAGCCATTGCGTTTGAGTTGCCTACAGACATTTCTGCCGTACGCACAATACGTAACGTTACTGTAACGCACTTGTAGCGTATAAATAACGAATTCAGCGCATAGATTGCATTTGACATCCGTATGGCGTTCAAATGCATTGCGAAGGCCAAGCGTATTCCGGACGCACTCGGCGTATTCCCACCGGATGCCTAACGCACTTCCGACGAATGCCAAGCGTCTTGTGTACGTATCCCCTGCTGCTTCCTGCTGTTTCATTCGCAGGGAGTCATTCATGGGCCGCCCTCAACTCAGATAAAATGTGTTTGTTTCCATTTCGCCCTAGCCCTGGTCAATTTCCTGTAATATCTTGTCAGGTAAATTGAATACACGTACCCAGTCTTTATACAATTTGTAACAAACATAACAGTTAGACTGTTGATAGCCTTGATGAATTGGGGATGGCAAGAAATGCCCTCCCTTAATAATTTGAAAACACCCATACTTGCAATACAGACAATTTACAATTGCGCATACACACAGATAGCATGGACACTACAGATATGTGCGAACACTACAATCTACCGACACAAAAACATGCAACTGGCACATTATTCCAAAGTACAGGCAACAAAAAGCAAATATTTATGTTAAATTTAGATATATTAATGCGATATGGATATGGAGGCGGTACAGGGGTGTTCTTTTGAGTTAAAAAGTGTCAAAATGCATTTTGTAAAACAAATTGCACCCTAGGAAAGACGTTTTCTAAAAAATCATCTACTTTTCAGCAAAACATATTAGAAAGAGCCAATCATAACATATTAAACATATTATTTTTGTCACATCTTACGTAAAATGCTCCAGGAGGTCTGTTAACCATGGGGTCTAGAGGAGCCGGTACCCCGGGTGTTGCCAAGGTGTTTGGCAATTCGCTATCTAGATTGGTACGCAACTTTTGCGCTTCTCATTAGTTACAGATACGTACAATGCGCTGTCCTGTTGCAATACGAACGGTACTAAAGCGCTGTAAGTACGCAATGCATCCGTCCATTGCACGCAGCTTATGCACAGGTGCAGTTCCAGGTGCAGATCAGCGTATGAGCCGCGTGTCCCCCACAAACACATAGCGAACTCATACCGTGCTTGACCGATGTATTGCGTATTAAAAACGCATTACCTGCGTAACAGCGTACGCAGCGTAGTTTTGGGCATGCTCAAAACTACGCTGCGTACTGAGCCGGGCGGTGCGTGTGCTGTGCGTATGCCGGCGTTCACAAAACTTACACAAAACGACTGAGATGCATATGAAGTGCGCAGTTTGCGTACGGCTGCGTATGAAAAAAATGTCCGTACGCAACTCATACGCAAGTCTATTCGCAGATGTGTGACAGGGCCCAATCCTTCATGCCTACCCATTTGCTCGCGACCCTAGATTAGGGCATGTTGATTTGATTACTGGTATTTGGATGACATCCGCGCGCGCATAAATTTTCGGCCGTTTCCAAAAAAAAGTTTTCAACCATACTGTAAATCGTACAAAACAGTTGCAAAATAAGAAAATATATACCGTAAGTTGCAAAAAAATATCGGAAAACGACACCAATGTCGTAGAATGCCAAAATCAAACGAAAAGGCGAAAATGTAAAGAAATGAATTTGAATAGTAGATTATTCGTCATTCCATACTCTGTGTCATTTGTTCAACCTTCATTACCACGTAGATTTCATGTTGAAAGCAACTTTTTTTCCGAACTTTTTTTTATTCGCACGCTCGCATCAGTTCTGTGGTTCCCAGAGGATGTCATCCATATAATCAAATCAACATGGCCTTACGATCCTACCAATTGTTATACGTTTCCTGGTATCGTTGTTCTTCAGAAAAGACTCAGTTGACGTGCCCGCCTCTGTACGGAGTGAATTCGTTTAGAGGCAAGTGTTATAGATACTCTGTGCGAAGAGTGACCTTCAACGAGGCTAAGACCATCTGCGGGACAGAAGGGGGTCGACTTGCTGTCCTCAAGGACCAAGCAACAGACGTCTTCATCAGGAAGAGAATCAGGTTGGTATACTTGTGCCTTTCAGATATGAAAATATCTGTTTAAAGTTAGAACTTTTGGTCCAACACAAAAATTCTCTCACCTAGAGCTTTCGACCAGTCACTCTGGTCTTCCTCAGTAGACTGACCCAGTGAGGATAGTCACGTGGCTTCTTTGAAGTGTGACGTCAACACTGGGTCAAAGGTATCTGGTAGACAATGTCGGCCCCCGTCGCGGTTAATTGAAGTGTGGTGGATATAAAAATATCCTCAGCTTTGTTCCATTCTGTCCTAATGAGATTGAAGACGAAAAATATTCTAATATGGATTGTCCGCTATATGATGACAAACACACAAAGCTGTTTAACCTCCTTTCCGCTTGCTCAACGGAATTTGTTACTCCGGGAAGGAGGTCAGGACCTCCGGACGGAGTGTTGTGATCGGCTGATTTTTCATGTTCGCAGTCAAAACACTGGGTTCTCTTTGTGTAATCGGCACGCAATTTTATACGCCGTCTGCGGGCATGCCCGTGTTGATGCACGAATGTGTATTTTTGCCGTTGCTGCTTTCGCGGTCAATGTAATATCGCAGACGCACCCCTACAATTACGAGGCGAATTGGAATGGTCCAGAAAAACGCGTTGTTTGGAATAGCAGTGGGGGGGGGTAAAAGTTCATGCAGATACGGGGTGGTTTTGATAAGTGGTTCCAGATGTTTTTGCCCATGGTTAAGAGATGCCAAGTTTTTTGGAAGATGTTCGCAGCCAAAACGCAATCTTCCGTACGTCGCATTTCTGTGTAATTTCGCATGTGGTGTTGCATTATGTCCGGGATGATGCACGTCTTTTTATTTTTACCGTAGCTGTTTTGATATTGGAGTAAATGGTTATTTTCGAAACATCCCCATGCCGTTGAAATGTTGTCGTCCGTTTATGTCACCGGTAGTAAGTCGCGGCGGGGCTGATGGTCAACATTAGGAAATGTTAATACCGATAACGTAATCCTATCGATTTCAAACTGGTCGGGTGTGGCGACCTAGTGGCGGCGTGTATTTAGTCACGTAGCAACTGGCCGGTCGTCCTAGCAACGACACATGGCCAATATTTTTGGGTTGTGCCGCTCCATAGTGTTAGTGGAGCAGCTCTTTGTAAACATGGACAATATTTTTGAGCAACCCATCAATGTGTTCTGCCTCGTGGTCGGATGTGGTCTGGGGCTGGTAAACCGCACATACAGTACTAGTAGATCGGGTAATTTTATGATTTGCTAGTTGTAGAGGCGTCGTGTAGTATGAGCCGGTATATGAAGAAGTAGCCTGTGTTACACAATCATGCTTTCGGCCGGATTGATGTGCAACTGTTACTAATTGCAGGGACTGCGCTAATGCCGACCAGTCGCGCTGTCCTGATACACCGCGAATGTGCGAGTGTTCCCTGTAGACAGTCCCGGGAGTCATTTTTTTCGCACATTCCAGGAGCCAAACCAAAATACGTTCATGAACCGAGTCCAAAAAACCGAAACGTGAAAATCGGATGATCGGACCTGATGTACATTTCTCTTTCTGTAGATTGTACACACAATACACACATCTTTAGATAATCTGGCCATGGCAGGTAAAAAAAAAGTAACCCTGAATCATACTAGATTAGCGTAAATGCATGTTTATGCGTTCAAAACAAGAAAAGAATTTGTTTCTCGGTATTAATCTCTTGAAACACGGCGCTGAATATTGAAGCAAAAATATTTCGGGCATCGAGCGCCCTTCCCCAAATCCCGCGTCACGTGTCGGCATTTCGCATCTCTGATTGGTTGTTGCGACTTAAGATGACTGAGCCGACGCGCGTTTAAACAATTTTTCTTTGTTCGATTTATTTTCTTCACAGAGAATTGTCGCCAATGGCTACTTCTTTTTGTTGCAATATATAATACTTCACGGAGAATTGTCGCCTATGGCTTCTTGTTACATTTCATGCTATGGATAAATTCAATTTCATTCTACAAGGTAATAACCCTTACAGTGTACAAATAGGTGAATACATCAAAGAATGCTTAGACCTAAGAACAAGCTTAGTAGTGTAAGTTCATTCACCTATAGTACGTAGGTCGATTCTGTCGTAACCATGGTTAAGGACCTTACGAACGTCGTTGTAGTTTTGTGTTGTCAATAAAGTTCTATAACTTTATTGTATAAACAAACTACTTCAGGAGGGCCAGCATCAGGAGTTATGAATAAAAGTCAGATAGGATGATGAGATAAAGCAGTGATTATTCTGTACTTTTTGCGCAGGAGTTTGCCCCACCGACGTGTTCTCAACTACTGGATCGGTCTAAGTGACGACCAGGAGGAGGGGACGTTTGTGTGGAGTGATGGAACCGAACTGACTGCATCTGGTAACTATCACTCAGCTACTAACTTTATACAGTTTCTTTACCTTAGTTGTTGTAACAATGAAGTTCACATCAAGCCATTGACGGATCAAGACGACAGGTCATTCCGACGGCTTTTACAGTGGTCGTGGGGTCGTGTGGCGCAGTCGGTAGCGCTTTCGGCTCACACCCCAGAGGTCGCGGGTTCGCGAGGTCGCCCATGTCACCGATCTTGTGCCCTTGGGAAAGGCACTTTTCACGACTTTCTTCACTTCACTCAGGTGAAAATGAGTACCTAGCTTCGGTAAATGGAGGTCCCGTGTTTGGGAGAGCCCCATGCACGTTAAAGAACCCACTGCACTTATCGAAAAGAGTAGGGGACGTTCCCGGTGTGAGTGGTTCAAACCTTACAGTCTGGTCTTACGCAGCTTGTACAAAACTGGTGTGTTACGCCTAAAGGCGGTTTACCGGTTATGCGAAACAACCAAACAAACAAACAAACAAACAAACAGTACCTGATATGTATCTACTCGTAGATTCGCATTGATTTCTGTCGCTTCATAATGTCGCAAACACTTATCAATCGGTGGCAATTTCACCTCCCAAAGTCATTTGGACCCTAACAGAAATCAGAAAGATTTCGCCTTCCCTTTTGCCAGATGTAAGTCCAAAGACAATGGCGAGGAGGATGTAATGGCCAAAGAACCTTCTCAAGTATATAACATCACTTTGTTATTCTGCATATGTGTTAGTACAATTTGCTAACTGGGATCATCTATCATAAGTATAGGTTTATTGCAAATTCTTTCCCGGTGGCTAACTTCAAGTATTATGGCAATGACGGAGACAGACAATGAATAACAGTGTCTTGTGTTACTACGAGTACTAGTCTAAATGCTGACTGTAAATTTCACTTATTGTGTTTGACTGGGTTCTTTTTCTGTAGTAGAAGTCGAAATACAGCCTCTACCAGGCTTGGGGAGACGGCTGGAAAGAGTACAGAAATCGTTGGCATGCTTATCTCTCTATTTGGCCGATTTCTACTCTTTCCAGCCGCCTCCCCAAGCCTGGTAGAGGCTAGTCGAAATATCCCCATCAATGTATGAAACATTTACACCTGGCATGACTTGGTATTGTTCACAGGAATGCTCAGTAGGATGATACTATGAAATTCAGACACAACATAGAGTATTTACAAGTCAACCTCTATCCAATGCAGGTTACACGCACTGGAGCCAAGGCAAGCCCGACAACGCTGAAGTTGAACGCGGCGAAGACTGTGTGGAGATCCGTCAGGACATGAACTACACCTGGAATGATGTGGACTGTGGGGAGAAACGACGCTTTGTCTGTGAAAAAGGTACCACAAATTAGGACAGTGTTTCTAAAGAATGGTACAAAAGAAGAACACATGTATGAATTCACTGACTCAATCATGATCCACAGGCACTAACCTCTGCACATGCAGAACGCCCTGCACCTGCATTCAGACAGGCAGTTCACAGGATTATGGTCATAAGATAGACAGGCATGCAACCCTCCTCTGTTTCTCTTAGATAGCAGATGTCAAACATTTTTACTTCCACCTGAAGTCAGATACTAGTATGTTATGAAGAGCTTGTTCCTCGCAGCTAAGAAGATCTCCACTCTTGCATTCATTTGTGCTTTAAGCTACTGCAGAAAGATCATAAGAGGTTACCGAACAAATGGTATATTAAAAAACTCTGGCGCTTTATTCACCGTGATCTTATATAGATGCAATTTTATTCAAACTTGTAGGCCACGAACAACTTCACACCACGCCCGGGCCGCACGACTGCGCGTGGCTGGATCAGGAGCTGCAGAAACAGACCCAGGACATCGCAGAGCTCACAGCTCAACTTCAACAGAAGGAGGAGGAGATCAAATACCTTTCTACTGAACTTCAACTGAGGGAGGAGGATATCCAACACCTTTCTACTGCACTTCAACTGGGGGAGGAGGGTATCCAAGACCTTTCTACTCGACTTCAACAGAAGGAGGGGGAGATCCAAGACCTTTCTACTCGACTTCAACAGAAGGAGGAGGAGATCCAAGACCTTTCTACTCGACTTCAACAGAAGGAGGAGGAGATCCAAGACCTTTCTACTGGACTTCAACAGAAGGAGGGGGAGATCCAAGACCTTTCTACTGGACTTGAACAGAAGGAGGAGGAGATCCAAGACCTTTCTACTGGACTTCAACAGAAGGAGGAGGAGATTCAACAGAAGGAGAGAGAGATCCAAGTCCTTTCTATTACACTTGAACATATGGAGAGGGATATGGAAAACCGTTTTACTGAATTTGTACATACGAAGATCCAACACTTTACTACTTTACTTCGACAGCAGGAGGAGGAGATCCAAGACCTTTCTACTCGACTTCAACAGAAGGAGGAGGAGGTCCAAGCCCTTACAACTCAACTTCAACAGCCTTCACCAGGTGTCGAGGCAGTGACGCCATCAGAAGGTAATGAAAAAGTTGCTATTTAGAAAACGAAGATGCCCACCTAGTCTATCAAAATGCAATCTGTCTTTCCTTGACAAGTCAGCACTTCAGAGCTGGTTTCCTATATTGCAAGAAGCCATGAAAAGTGTTTCTACATTTATATTTCTAGCGATGTGGGAAATACCCATTAAAAGACCTATAAAGTGTGACGGGTATGTTGTAGAAATGTGTGCGGCTTTTAGAAGGGTAAGATGCAAGCTGAGACCGTAAGCTGAAAGATGTTAGCTAGAGTTTGGTGTTGGTGATCTCCACAGATTTTGACAAGGAATTGATGCAAGAGGACCTGCATGCCCCTTTCCGTTTAAGCGTTATCGGTGTATTTACCTCCATGAAAAGTGGAGGTATTGTTTTTGGTGTTTGTTTGTGTGTGTGTGTGTGTGTGTGTGTGTGTGTACGTGTGTGTGTGTGGTTGTCTGTCTGTCTATGTGTGTGTTTGTGTTTCCGGACATTTGCGGCCAGCTCATAACTTTTGAACCTTTGGATGGATTGTCAAGATATTTAGTATGTGGGTAGGTGTTGGGTAGGCAAGATCGAATTTGGGCCTCTTGGTGGCTGACCTTGGTACTGCAGCAGAACTTTCAGTTTTTGTATCGGCTCATAAGATAGACAGGCATGCAACCCTCCTCTGTTTCTCTTAGATACATGTAGCAGATGTCAAACATTTTTACTTCGACCTGAAGTCAGATACTAGTATGTTATTAAGAGTTTGTTCCTCTCAGAAGATCCACTCTTAAATCCATTTGTGCTTTAAGCTACTGGAAGAATATCATAAGAGGTTACCTAACAAATGGAGCCTCCTTCGCAGACTTGTTGTGCGGCGGCATTATTTTTTTGGAGACGCGGCGACGCGAGTTTTGCCGCGGAGGGACGATTTTGCGCCAAGGGAGGTTTTGCCATGGAGAGAAGGTTCTTCGCTTGTTGGAGCGGGAAACCTTCTCTCCGTGGCAAAGATTATTGACTGCAACGGTAACTAGTAACTGCGACGGCGATAGTCATAGTAATCTTATAGATGCAATTTTATTCAAACTTGTAGGCCACGAACAACTTCACACCACGCCCGGGCCGCACGGCTGTGCGTGGCTGGACCAGGAGCTACAGGAGAAAGATAGAGAGCTTCAGGAACAGACACAGGACATCGCAGAGCTCACAGCCCGACTTCAACAGAGGGAATGGCTTATTAGACGGTTGCGGGGGGAGATCAAAGAGCTTTCAACTCGACTCGAAGAGAAGGAAGTGGAGATCCAACACCTTTATACTGAGCTTATACCCGTGATGGAGGGGGAGATCAGAGAGCTTTCAGCTCGACTCCAACAGAAGGAGGGGGAGATCCAAGACCTTTCTACTCGACTTCAACAGAAGGAGGAGGCGGTCCAAGCCCTTACAACTCAACCTCAACAGCCTTCACCAGGTGTCGAGGCAGTGACGCCATCAGAAGGTAACGAAAAAGTTGCGATTTAGAAAACGAAGAAAGCCTATGCCTACCAAAAGCCTATCAAAATGTAATTCAACACAATCTGTCTTTCCTTGACAAGTCAGTACTTCAGAGCTGGTTTCCTATATTGCAAGTGTTTCTACATTTATATTTCTAGCGATGTGGGAAATACCCATTAAAAGACCTAAAGTGTGACGGGTATGTTGTAGGCATGTGTGCGGCTTTTAGAAGGGTAAGATGCAAGCTGAGACCGTAAGCTGAAAGATGTTAGCTAGAGTTTAGTGTTGGTGATCTCCACAGATTTTGACAAGGAATTGATGCAAGAGGACCTGCATGCCCCTTTCCGTTTAAGCGTTATCGGTGTATTTACCTCCATGAAAAGTGGAGGTATTGTTTTTGGTGTTTGTTTGTGTGTGTGTGTGTGTGTGTGTACGTGTGTGTGTGTGGCTGTCTGTCTGTCTATGTGTGTGTTTGTTTGTTTGTGTTTCCGGACATTTGCGGCCAGCTCATAACTTTTGAACCTTTGGATGGATTGTCAAGATATTTAGTATGTGGGTAGGTGTTGGGTAGGCAAGATCGATTTTGGGCCTCCAGGTGGCTGACCTTGGTACTGCAGCAGAACTTTCAGTTTTTGTATCGGCTCATAAGATAGACAGGCATGCAACCTCCTCTGTTTCTCTTAGATACATGTAGCAGATGTCAAACATTTTTACTTCGACCTGAAGTCAGATACTAGTATGTTACGAAGAGCTTGTTCCTCTCAGAAGATCCACTCTTAAATTCATGTGCTTTAAACTACTGGAAGAACATCATAAGAGGTTACCTAACAAATGGAGCCTCCTTCGCAGACTTGTTGTGCGGCGGCATTATTTTTTCTGTGAGCGATCCGAGTTTTGCCGCGGAGGGACGATATTGCCGCCGAGGGAGATTTTGCCATGGAGAGAAGGTTTCCCGCTTGTTGGAGTGGGAAACCTTATCTCCGTGGGAAAAATTATTGACTGCAACGGTAACTAGTAACTGCGACGGCGATAGTCATAGTAATCTTATAGATGCAATTTTATTTAAACTTGTAGGCCACGAACAACTTCACACCACGCCCGGGCCGCACGACTGCGCGTGGCTGGACCAGGAGCTTCAGAAACAGACCCAGGACATCGCAGAGCTCACAGCTCAACTTCAACAGAGGGAAGGGGAGATCCAAGACCGTTTTGTTCGGCTTATTATACGGTTGCAGGAGGATTTCAGAGAGCAATCAAGTGTACTCCAAGATAAGGAAGTGGAGATCCAACACCTTTATACTGAGCTTATACCCGTGATGGAGGGGGAGATCAGAGAGCTTTCAGCTCGACTTCAACAGAAGGAGGAGGAGATCCAAGCCCTTACAACTCGACCTCAACAGCCTTCACCAGATGTCGAGGCAGTGACGCCATCAGAAGGTAACGAAAAAGTTGAGATTTAGAAAGCGAAGAAAGCTTATGCCTACCTAGTCTATCAAAATGTAATTCAACACAATCTGTCTTTCCTTGACAAGTCAGTACTTCAGAGCTGGTTTCCTAAATTGCAAGAAGCCATGAAAAGTGTTTCCACATTTATATTTCTAGCGATGTGGGAAATACCCGTTAAAAGCCCTAAAGTGTGACGGGTATATGTTGTAGGCATGTGTGCGGCTTTTAGAATGCTGGGTAAGATGTAGGATTAACGTGTTTTCCCATTCCAATTATGCAGCACTTGAAATTCCACACAGCGTTTGTTTGCCAATACCTCCGTCTTAACTTTGATATGATCATTCAGAAAACTGCCAGTTGGAGAATGGGGCATCCTACCGAGGAAACGTCGCTGTGACTAAAACAGGGAGGACGTGTCAACGCTGGGACAGTCAGACACCTCATCAACACGACAGGACGCCCGCTAACTTCCCGTCATCCGGACTGGAGGAGAACTACTGCCGGAATCCTGACGGCGAACCCGGAGTTTGGTGCTACACCGGGGATCCCGGCAAGAGATTTGAGCTGTGTGCCGTGCCAACCTGTGACCGTAAGCTGAGAGATGTTAGCTAGAGTTTAGTGTTGGTGATCTCCACAGATTTTGACAAGGAATTGATGCAAGAGGACCTGCATGCCCTTTTCCGTATAAGCGTTATGTGCTGTTTTCATTCACCGTTATTCCTAGCCGGCCCACCCTAATTCAACGTTCAGCGTTATCGGTATATTTACCTCCACGAAAAATGGAGGTATTGTTTTTGGCGTGTCTCTGTGTGTGTGTGTGTGTGTGTGTCTGTCTGTCTATGTGTTTGTGTTTCCTGACATTTGCGGCTAGCATAAACCTTTGGATGGATTGTAATTATATTTAGTATGTGGGTAGGTGTTGGGTAGGCAAGGTCGATTTTGGGCCTCCTGGTGGCTGACCTTGGTACTGCAGCAGAACTTCTAGTTTTTGTATCGGCTCATGTTTATGTCTATCCACACACACACACACAGAATCACACTCAAACACACACACAAACTCACACACATTCACACATACACACTCAAACACACACTCACTCACACACACACACGCACACACACACACTCACACACACACACTCACTCACTCACACACACGCACACACGCACACACACACAGAGAGAGAGAGAGAGAGAGAGAGAGACAGACAGAGAGACAGACAGACATTGTTCATAGAGGTAAATGTAAAACTTCACGGAGAATTGTCGCCAACGGACACTTGTTTTAGCTTGTATTTTGTATTATCAGTTTCTCATCCACATTACCCCGTCTTTGACAGGAAGCGAAAGCCGGGAGTACACTACCCTGGGCTGCTGGAGGGACACATCTGAGCGCGCCATTCCGACCCTCGAGGGCACAGATCCGCTACTGGATGGCGGCCACTATTACGAACGTACCCGCGCCATTGAGAAGTGTTACCAGGTAGCACGTTCTCGTGGGTTTACCGTGTTTGCTGTACAGAATGGCGGGCAGTGTTTCGGGTCTGCTAACGGCCACAACACCTACAACAAGTACGGGCCTACCACAGCCTGCGCTGCGGACGGCGAAGGCGGGCCTTGGGCAAACCAAGTCTACAAGATTAAAGGTCAGACTCCATTAAATAGTATAGAAGGGATATCTAATTTAAATAAATTTGTTTATATTCCCGTGTCAGCTTGATGGACATGCGTTTTCTACAAGAGGATTTTCATTTGTGTCCTGGACTTATTACCTGGACTCCCCGGAGCGACCAGGTGTTGGCGAGTATTATTGATTACAGTGCATGTGAAAATCCTGTATGCGTTTTTACACTCACTTCAGAGCAATCTTTTATGTTGTATATATGTAGCATTACGGGTAACATTGCCGTTAATGTGACGCCTGATATTGTCAGTAGCCATTGTCAACCGCATACTTCCCGAAGGTTTGGAATCCCAGACTTGTTGCATGTTTGAAGTGTTCCACGGGTGTCACCGATCTCTCAAATCAAGTTCTGTAAAGTTCCTTTCCCAGGGGCGCAAGATCGGTTTCATGGCAGGATTTGAACCCGAGACTCTTCAAATCTTTTTAACTGGTTCTGAGTCAAACACGACGCGCCACACGACCCCACTAAAAATACTTCCCATTGAAAGTTTATCATAAATGTTTGATCATGTGTTTTTGATTTGCATCACTACAGAAAATTCGCCCGAAGAGTGCCTGATGGACCCGTCGAAGTGGCGCGAAGACTTTCGTTGCGGTCAGGGTTACCCTGCAGAGAATGGTCACCCCGCTGAATGTGACCCTGATGGGGGACGGCCATGCTGCTCCTCGGCAAACTGGTGCGGCAGCACGGCAGACCACTGTGACTGCCCGGGCTGTGTCGACTACAGGACAGGTCTGTACTGCACACACACACACGCACACACACACACACACACACACACACACACACACACACACACACACACACACACACACACACGTACACACACACAGAAACACACACACAGACAGAAACACGCACGCACACGCACGCATGGGCACACACGCACGCACGCACGCACACGACACACATATACGCACGCACGCACGCACGCACGCACACACACACACACACACACACACACACACTCAATCACACACACACACACGCACGCACACACACTCATTTCAGAATTCCTTTTTTCTACAAACAGCAAGCTGGGCAACAGCCGTCGACATCACACTTGACTTGTGTGAACTTTAGTATGCTAGAGTATGCATCCAGGTTGTATTTCTCGTGTGTTCTATCAGAAAAGCTAAAAGACGAGAAAATATTTCTCTCAAGCAACTCACTCTTTACAGGGTCAGACACACAGTTTTAGCAAGAACCGGCTCCGTACTAAAACAATAATTTCAAACCCCCTCTTTGCATAGACCAAACATAATTTTGAAATACTACATTCCTCAATTGAAAACTTTTATGGTGCATTTTCTGTTAGTTAGAACTTTGCATTTTTACCTATTACATGTCGGACAAATCCGCCAGACGGGTCACACTCATCACGCCCAAACCGAAAGCATACCCTTCTGACAAAGGCAATAAACATGTTTCTTGCAGCGGATAACATCGCTGAAGGGAAGCCGGCGTTCCAAACCTCGGTGGTGTGGGGTAAGGTTGCCGGCCTGGCTGTGGACGGGAACACCAACGGGGACTATTACCAAAACTCCTGTCAGCACAATTTCAATGATCCGGGAGAAACCAACCCGATGTGGTGGGTGGATCTCGGACAATCCTTTACGATTGACAGGTACGTGTAAGCAAGGATGAAGAAACCTCCTTGACCTTGGTGTAAGTCATCGTGTTTTCGAAATGAAACATAACCCTCTACTTTACAAGCTTCAAATTGTGACTTTAAATTTTGAAAAATTCGTTTTTCTTATGCGCTTTGATCATGCTTTATAAAACAAACCCATTTCAAACTTCAAATTCTTAACATCACAAAGAGTCGAAAGGAAGCTTTAAGCCGAACCTCTGTATTAGAGCCAATGTTGTTAGATCAGTATCGAAAGTCCTGTTTGTACTTTATACCTTTGCATCTGTTGAGCTGTACTTTAGCCCGACAGGGCATGAATGTGCAATAAAGGTTATTGAAAAATACTAAAAAATCATACCCTCTAAACAGGGATCACTGTCAGAAGTACGTACAAAAGCAATTTCCAGGTGCCCCAGAGGTAGTCTCGAAGCACTTTCTTTGCTTTTGGTGAGCACTAACACGGTAGCCTGAGTGTCAATCTTGTTAGCTTTCGTTCGCTCCCCAAGATCCGCTAGCGGACGAAACCTAACAAGGCTGACACTCAGGCTACTAACACGGACGAATTGGGGTGTGCATCGATGTAGCTTGTGATGTGTACATATAGCTCTTGTATATTTCAATACTGTCAACAGGGTGGTCATCTTCAACCGCCAGGACTGCTGTCCAGAACGAATAAACCCCTTCAACGTCCACATCGGGGATTCCGACCAGGTCAGCGAGAACCCCAAGTGTGGAGGTGACCACCACATCGCCGAGAACCAGCCGTCCATTTCCGTCTCATGTCAGGGGATGTCCGGGCGGTACGTCGGGGTCCGTCTGCCAGGATACTACCGAACTCTTACTCTGTGCGAGGTCCAAGTGTTTGCAGGTAGACCTTTACAATATAGTCATCTATGTTCGCCTGGCCCGGTAGTTATGGCTCCCACCGTTGAGTCCTTCCGGGCCAGGCTGGAGGCCGACCGCCTTAAACCAAGGCCTCCCCCCCCCCTAAAGTCGCCCCATCAGGGGCTATATGGGGGTGTAGCCGGGGCTCACATAACATCTTTGAGCCCCGGCAAAGATGAAGATACTAATAGACTGCTGGACGTATACCAACCAGTAAGTATCTAATACCAGCCCTAAACATAACACATCCATTCGTTTTGGCAGCTCCTGCCACCACTAAAGTTTTACACATTTTTCAACGAATTGCAGCCCACTCTCCGGAACATTTGACACCGTGACAAACATATTTTCTTCAAGTGTATACGTTTACATACCTGTCCTCTATCACAAATTGACAGTATCTGACAGTTACGCTATTTGAAGCGTCCATAAAAGGAACCAGCAAGTTATTACTAGCCTCTACCATGCTTGGGGAGGCGGCTGGAAAGAGTAGCCAAATAGAGAGATACGCATGCCAAGGGAGTTTGTCCGTTGAGAGTAATCTCCAAGCAGATCGATCCCTCTCGGTGGCAAAAAGACAGTATCAAATTGGCCAGGCAGTATCCATTAGCCAGAGAAGCTCCATTAGCCACCGACGGGTGGGGATCAGGACAAAAAAAACGGCCATATATAAAAAGGTAACGATCATTCCCCACAACCTCTGCTTGGAGAGTACTTCACACAGCCGATCGTGTAAAAGTGTAATTTAGCTACTTGGCACCTATAAGATAGCGATTAGTGGACTTCAAAGAAATGGCGACTCCGCACAGGCTTGGGGTGCGGCGAAATGTTCTCTTAACGGACAAACTCCCTTGGCATGCTTATCTCTCTATTTTGTCCGATTTCTACTCTTTCCAAGCCTGGTAGAGGCTAAGTTATTACTGGTATTCTTTTTTCGGACGATTGTCAGGTAGCTAACTAACTAACCGACATGTCTGCCTGTCCTTCCTGATAGGAGCAGCTCCTGAGTGAGGGGATCTCGAAACTCCGCCAGCGTCGCTCCATGAGGAAACTTAGCCATCATCCGACCCCTGCAGTAAGATAAAAGTGATCATCTGGCAAGAATGATTGATCTCTTATTTGTTTGTTTGTTTGTTTATTTGCACAACAGCAATAAAAATTATACATAATGCACTAAGAATAAATAAAACAGGTGCAGGAGGAGGGAAAAAGCTTATTTAGCTTATGCTAAGCCCTCCTCCTCTATACTAACCAAAACTAAACATAATTGAATTGAAATAATACATACATACATAATGAATTGTTATCAAAATAATTCAAACATGGGCAAAATGATCTCTATAGCTAGATCTGGAATTAATGGATTATCGATTTTATGGATTGTTATAACCAGTTTAAAAGGCTTTTAGTATTCTTACACAGTGTGTTATGCACCATGGTTTCCCACGGTTTTTAAATGTCTTTTATGCATCACTTTTTATTGTGCACAATCACAAGGCACATTAAGTCGTGACGATGATAAGGTACCGTATATATCGTATCATAAAGAAGTACACAAATGATGTCACCAGTGCACTATTGTTTGACTTTGTCATCTACATCTGTAATAATTCTAAGGCCATGTTGATTTGATTATATGGATGACATCCTCCGGGAGCCCCAAAACTGATGCGCGCGTGCGAATAAAAAAAAGTTTTAGTCAAAAAAAAAGTTAAACTTTTCTATTA
>NW_017804131.1:5223852-5304018 GCF_001625305.1 Branchiostoma belcheri
AACAAAAAAAGGTCCTTTCATTATGAAATCTACGTGGTCATGAGGGTTGAGCAAATGGCACAGAATATGGTTTGGCGAATAATCTAGTCTTCAAGTTCATTTCTTTACAATTTCGTATTTTTTCGTTTGATTTTGGCATTCTACGACATTGGTATAGTTTTTATTAATTTTTTTGGTAACTTATGGTACATTTTTGCTCATTTTGCAACTGTTTTGTACGATTTACAGTATGGTTGAAATTTTTTTTTTTGGAAACGGCCAAAAATTCATGCGCGCGTGGATGTCATCCATATAATCAAATCAACATGGCCTAACCTTGAGCTCGAGAAAGGCTTCTCCTGGTTACACACGTTTTGATCAGTATTCAATTCCATGAAATAAAATCACATGAGTTGTTGATAATTCATCTGATGTAAAGAGTGTTTTTTATAGAGTAATCATTATGGCTGTGATTTTTATGTGTCATTTGTATTTAATTTATTCGCATGGTTATAAATTGAAAAAGTAAACAATTTACATGAAACAAATAATGTGCAGGAGGGGGCAGAAAACCTTCCGGGCTTGTACAATGCCCTCCTCCTTCCTAACTTAATCGCGAAATGAAAGATGTAAGATCAATATTAATGTAAAGGAATTAACAGAAAAACTATAATGAAAACTAATACATATAAATGAATATCATAACTAATATAGTAATTAAAAATTAATTGATGAATACAAAGATAATGCAAAGTCATAGCACATTATGTCATAAGGCCATGTTGATTTGATTATATGGATGACGCGCGCATGAATTTTCGGCCGTTTCCAAAAAAAAAAAGTTTTCAACCATACTATAAATCGTACAAAACAGCCGCAAAATGAGCAAATATAAACCGTAAGTTGCAAAAAAAATATTTAAAAACGGTACCAATGTCGTAGAATGCCAAAATCAGACGAAAAATACAAAAATGTAAAGAAATGAATTTGAAGAGTAGATTATTCGCTATGTGTCCTTCATGACCACGTAGATTTCATAATGAAAACAACTTTTTTTTGGCCAAACTTTTTTTTATTCGCACGCTCGCATCAGTTTTGGGGTTCCCAAAGGATGTCATCCATATAATCAAATCAACATGGCCTAACCTATACTCAAAAGCAAGGTTTGCCGATGACCGCCTGGTTGTATGTAGAGCTATCTACAGAACGACTCACAACTTCTGCAAAAAGATCTGAACACCCTGGAAGAATGCCAAAGCAAATGGCTATAATAATCACGAAATATGCTATATTATGAACATATAACAATCAAACGAAACCCACATGTCATCGTCTTTTATATCATACAAACGTATTAATAGTTTATACGAATTTGTCACAAATTACGATTTTCTTAGCTGACATCTGACTGAGAGTGCTGCTTCAGTGCGTTAACATCGTGATGCCATGCTGTCCAGTACCTATCATACAAATCCGTGTTAGTATAGTGGTGAGTATCCCCGCCTGTCACGCGGGAGACCGGGGTTCGATTCCCCGACACGGAGAATATATTTTTGCTACGGTTCTGAACAATTTTTAAAAATCTTATTGTCTCATAGACATTTCACCGTCCACAACAACATGTAATGCAAGTACATTTTATGGTGTATATTCATAAAAAAATACCAAAGGTTACATACATCATTATTTCGTCATTAAAATAGACTAATTCTCATAGATGAACGATTGCACTTAGCTCCAAGACACTGACCAAATATGGCTGCTGACTGTAATTTTTTTGACGGAAAAATATTTTTAAAAAGTACCCCAACGTTTAGATAATTCCATTAACCAATCATTAGTTATATACGGTTTGAATATTGCCTCCATCAACGTTGGTGACCAATGGCAGCCAGGATCTAGATCTGTTCAAACATTCTTGGGGGCTCGCAAGCCCTTTTCCGTAGAGCGTAATCGGCCGTTTTAATTCTACATAGAGCGTAGACGGACCGCTGTAATATTTTTGCGTAGAGTATTTGGCATTTTGATTCTACGTAATGCGTTGTAGCCACTTGGAATTTATCGTAAAGCGTAATCGAGAGGTTTCCGAATTCAGCGTAGAGCGTTGTCGGGACCCCCCTTGCAGACCCTCATTCTTATCAATGTTTGGTAAAGTCGACACTGGGCCGGTGAAATGTACTTTGAGACTGTCCCTGACTGGCCGCCGCAGCAACGGCCTACAGTTCAACCTAGCTTCCTCAGAGTTGAGCTTTACGTATACTTTTGCAATCATGAAGGCAACGATCCTTGTATTTGTCGCTTGTGTCGTTTCTGTGGGGTATGGCGTCCCAAACGACATCCTGCGGGAAACAGGGACACACTCCTGCTCGTGCCAGGACATTGGGAGGCTGGAGGTAAGTACACGTATATACAAGTTCTTTCAATGCAGATTTCGTCAGTGTATATACCAGGGATAATTAATATTATTATTTGATTAGTGAAACTTGCCACTGGCAACGACTATGATATCTCCGAAAGCCCCGATATTTTTTTTCTGTTGACCAGTCTATCGACAAAATACTTGAACTTTGAAATCACAATATGCTTTATTCCTGACCTTTGAAACCTTTCTGTCGCACATATTATCAGCGTGTTCTCAGGTATATGTCGCTATACATAGATGGAGTAGGTGTTGTGTTGTAATTTTTCCTTATTTCTACAAAGGACGCGGTCGGAGACCTCACCCACACGATCAGTATCCTAGCAGATCGACTGTCCCAGATGGAGACCACCCTCATGGCCACTCAAACTTTGGCTTCCCTGGACCACGGTCTCGGTACCGAGCTCAACCCCGCCTCCTCCTGCCTTCACATCAAACAGAACAACCCCTCCAGCCAGGACGGAGCCTACTTCCTCATCGGGAAGGGCGGAACCATCTACCAGACCTACTGCGACATGACCACGGCCGGAGGCGGCTGGACGCTGGTCTCCAGCGTGCACGAGGACGACATGTACGGCAAGTGTACGGCCGGGGATCGCTGGTCCAGCACTCGCGGGAACAACCGCAACTATCCCGGCGGAGACGGCAACTGGGCCAACGTGCACACCTTCGGCTCCATGGGGTCGGCCACTACCGACGACTACAAGAACCCAGGCTACTTCAGCATCAGCGCCTCCAACGTCATGCTGTGGCACGTCCCGAACAACGTACCACCGAAGGACTACAAAACCGCCGCCTACCTTCGGTACCGCACCTCCGATGATTTCCTGAATGGCTACGGAGGCAACCTGTACTCGCTCTTCAAAGATCACTTCCCCATTGGCTACAACCTCGGCACGTACACCCTCGACAACGGCCCGGCCATCCCCATTGTGTACGAACTGGGTAACGATACTCTAGTAGAGTCTCTGTTGCCTCCGAACGTTGTTTCCCTACATGAAGCCGTCCCAGGGTTCGTGCAGTTTCGGGTGTTCACCAACACTCGCTCTTGCACTGCGGTTTGTCCAGGTGTGAACTACGTCGGCGGCAACTCCGAGACAGTGTGTATCGGCGGAGGGGGGTACTGGGCAGAAGGTCTGTCTCAGTGCGGCGACTACCTGTGGAAGGCCTTCAGCGGCTACGGTACCGGTATCGGCTGGAGCTCAACTCGACTTGTCACGGAGTCCGTCATCATGTTCTTTTATCGCTGATGAAGAGAGTGCGAAACATATCAAGGTCCACTCAGTGAGCTGGAGTCAGAAAGCCTCACACTAGTTAGTGGGCTACATCAGCAGGATATCTGTGAGATACACGTCGCAACTGTATCTTTTGATGCCTGTGTCCAGCAAAACATGAATAAAGGAACCACATTTCATCGGTTGTTTCTATAAATGTGTGGAATCATGTCTGAATTACCTACAAATCTAGTCTGGTTACCAGACCTATTATAGCTCCCGAGTCCTACATCCTCTCCGCAAATACATCAAATACATGTAGAGAAGAGGAGAGGATGTGGGCTATTTGCGGAGAGGACGTAGGACTCGGGAGCCATAATAAGTCTGGTAACTAGGCTACTACAATTCCAGGATCCCACTGAGAAGGCATATAAAGTCGAATATGCAGAGTTGACGTCTCGCAGTTTGATCACCAACACAATGGTAGAAATGTATACGTAACATATTCGACATTAGGTGACCTAGCCTGGTGCAAAAAGATACATAAGATCGTAGCTGTATGGTCTACTTGTCGACCTACTTCTGCGACTCTCAACAATCAACCTTTGGACTAGCTTTGATCAGTGAGACCACTGAACCAGCTACAACATAACTGTTCATTATGTACTCCCTGGCCATCACAACTGCGCAAACACTATCAATTTTGTTAGTTCTGCTTATGAAGTCAAATCACAAAATTAAAGGGGAAGAGGGTAACATATTCATAGAATGGAGGAATCCTCCAAATTATCAAGCCCTTAACGGCATCATCTCCCATTCTGAGATACATGATATCACTGGGACTGTCTCGATCTGAGGAACGCGAATTTAATTAAGTGAATAATCCTAGCTATACTCGACATTACGGTCTAAATGCTGACTCGTGCCTGTTTGTGATTGATGAATCGCGGCCTTACAACTTGCAACTTACCTGATTTAATTAACTACCTCAAGAACCGTGGTTGCACAAGAATGACAAGGACACTAACGTCACGATGAAGTCAGTTCCGCAAATCATACTGGAATAGATTACGGTAATATATATGCATATTCTCCACGCCTAACAGCTTTATAGGTATTGTACATCGTCCCAAATCCCTCCTATATCCATGCACAAGGCAGGGTTATGATTTATGATAGATAAAAGACACGAAAAATAACCTTCAGAAGTTCTGGCCGCTGACCTAATCTTTGACCTGTTACAACAACCCAGTGGTTGTATAACTCTCGTCATTAATCAAGAAGTCATGTTGCACATGAAGCCTGTTTTCGTAGGTATTTGTGATTTTTTGACCAATGGGCGACAAGATCCGTTCAAACATCCGGCTTGTCACCGCTTTAGAAAAGTTGCTACTGAGGCGATTTCTGCCAGTAGCTGCCTGGTCATTCCACCAGCGGTCAGCACTGCAATCTGACGCCTGAAACGTTTGGTTGTACCGGCCTCAGCGCCAGAAGTCACGTCATGATGAAGACGATAACTATTCTATTCGCGTTTTCTGTGGTTTCTGTTGGACTCGGGCAGGTGCCAACGGGCTCACCGTCTTGCCCCTGTCCTGACGTCCAAACGCTGACCGTGAACGTGAAAGATTTGCAGGATACAGTCAACTTTCAGCAGGTACAAACAGTTTTAATGCAATCTCGTCCCCTAGCTTACTGTTTGGTAAAAACAAATGACTGTGTAGACTTTTATAACGTGAATTCCTGTGCTGGCTCATAGTTTATCGACGAACTAGGTTAAACTATGTATTCAACATCTTTTCACTGAAAGTGCCACTAAGCTCCTACGGCGCAATTGAAAATATACAGGGTCATTCGTTAGTATCCTCTTCTAACTTCTGTGCCATTTTCATTCTACTCAGGACATAATCAGGAACCTCACCCACACCGTCAGTACACTGGCTGGTCGCCTGTCCCAGATGGAGAACACCGTTGTGGTCACACAGACCCTGGCTAGCCTGGACCATGGTCTCGGTACCGAGCTCAACCCCGCCTCCTCCTGCCTTCACATCAAACAAAACAACCCCTCCAGCCAGGACGGAGCCTACTTCCTCATCGGGAAGGGCGGAACTATCTACCAGACCTACTGCGACATGACCACGGCCGGAGGCGGCTGGACGCTGGTCTCCAGCGTGCACGAGGACGACATGTACGGCAAGTGTACGGCCGGGGATCGCTGGTCCAGCACCCGCGGGAACAACCGCAACTATCCCGGCGGAGACGGCAACTGGGCCAACGTGCACACCTTCGGCTCCATGGGGTCGGCCACTACCGACGACTACAAGAACCCAGGCTACTTCAGCATCAGCGCCTCCAACGTCATGCTGTGGCACGTCCCGAACAACGTGCCGCCGAAGGACTACAAAACCGCCGCCTACCTTCGCTATCGCACCTCCAATGATTTCCTTGATACCTACGGAGGCAACCTGTACTCACTCTTCAAAGAACACTTCCCCATCGGCTACAACCTCGGCACGTACACCCACGACAACGGCCCGGCCATCCCCATTGTGTACGATCAGGGTGACAACAACTTGGTCCAGTCAATGCTGCCTCCGGAAATCGTTTCACACAATGAAGCCGTCCCAGGGTTCGTCCAGTTTCGCGTTTTCACCAACCAAAAAGCGTGCCTGGCTGTGTGTGCAGGCGTCGACTTCGTCGGTATCAACGCGGAGCACGTGTGTATCGGTGGGGGATACGATCCACACCACGGCGGAAGGCAATGCGGTGACTACGCGTCCAAGGACTGGGATGGCTACGGCACGGGCGTCGGTATGAGCTCCACTCAGCTTGTAACGGAGTCTGTCATCATGTTCTTTTACCGTTAAGAAATGGCACACGATGGTAGGGCAATATGTCCATGTTTCACACGAAATGTATCCATGTGACATATACGATACAGTGCTAGTCATCCTTGTGTACTTTCTCTTTTAATAAATATACTCCATAGACCATTCAAACATGTTCCTGACACCTGTACTCACTTTACTTATAATTATCTATCATACCATTTGTATTAAAGATGTTATATTTGATCCTAAAAGGCAATATTCTTTCAGATCAATGGTCCTAATATCACCAGTCATTTAGCATGATGGAAATGCTGCAATAACCTTCAATAAAACAATAAAAAATAGACCATCATTGTCGAGATTTTCTTTAATTATGGTAGTGAATTGATATTGATATATGTCAACAGAGCCGTGCTGTATGTCTTGCTTATAAAATTAGTGGGTCACCCTTTTCTGCACTTCGACAAGATTTTAAGTACTGCAAAGAGCCTTCTCATGATTGTCTAACGTTATAATCTTCATCTGGTGGTATGCGAGATTTGTAAGTTTGCAACTTCATGATTCAACAGGGTTCTAATATATCAAGGTAGTCACTGTGTTTCCCAGTCAGTCATACCATGTAGCATACTCTACAGAATAGGAGCATTGCACAAAAGAATTTTTCAGGAAAGATGTGAATTTCAGGTCCTGGTATGCTTTTAGGAAAAGTAGTCTAAGGCAAAAACCTGTGTTGGCATTGTACTCCCTGTATTTCCCTTTTCTAGCTAAGCCTTTGCACATTATACTTTATACAAGTATGTGACCTTTAAGTCAGCCTTTAAAATCTTACATTTTATATGTACCAGCACATAGATCCAAAGATAGATTTAAGTCCATTACAATGGTGGGAATAGCATAATGGAAAGATAATAGAAATAGGTAACAGAATTCCAAACACACTGTACATTAAACATACAAGTATATTACACGTCAAATATAAAAACAAGAAAAATTGTTGAGTACAGAGCAGTATTCTCCAAGCAGAAATCAATTTTGATTTCTCAATTGCTGTGTCCTCTCTCCTTTAGCTAGCCTGGGTACCATCCTATTTGTATGCTGGGGCTCTCATACCAGGCATACAGATATTGGTACCCAGGCTATGCTTCACTATGACAAGCTACATGATGGCACACTTGTCCGTGTTGTGTCCTCTCTCCTTCAGCATGACCTCATACTCCTCCACCTGCTGCAGGTAGCTCACAGGTGGCCAGCGATGCTCCTCCACATGCTCCAGGTTCTCACCTGTAAGAAAATAACAATGACAATAGTAGAAGTTGTATTATACAACTGTCAGGCTTAACTTGGTTCCTGTACAGAAAAACTTTTAACAAGTAAAAGTTTAGTAAAACAGTTCTCTGTAGGATAGAGCTAGAAGGCAGCTAGAAATTACATTACTGAACTGAACTGAGATATTACTCTGATTTTACTCTGACTGAAATTAAATTGATGAGTGGTATTTGCTTCAGTTACTTTGTGGAAGAAAATGGTCAGTTATGTCAAGAAGGTTGAGGGGTTGGTTATGTACATTCTTACAGTGCACTAATGTCACAGTAATACAACAGATTTTGGTGGATTCTTGTGCATTATGTGGATCAAACTCACCTTGTAGCAGACTGAACTCTGGCCTCTTACTAATCGCAGTGTAGTTGGTGGAGATGAAATGTAGACACCAGGAGGACAGCTGGGGTGCATTGTGCATCTGTAGGTGTAAAATATAACAATTTAGCATTTCTTTTAATGACTCTACATATTTGTGATAGTCACATTTGTGTCTCTGACACTGACAAATTTCTAGAATAAGTTTAATGACACAAATTATTGTACATGTACCACTAAGGCAAATGATTTCATTTCTACTGCTGGCTCTATCAAAAATTATAAGACTATATTTAAAGGTAGCCCTATTTTTGTGGCACGTATGATTTACAAATGATTTAGGGATTCTGTATCTGTATGTACAGCAGGTATAACACCCTTCGGCATACCACACCAGATTCCCAGCCAGGCATGTGACTTGTTACACCTAACCTTTGAACATCTAACTCTAAATGTTGTTTAAAGCTATATAATGATTGTCAGAAAAGGAATCAAGAAAGATGTAAAATGAGCAGCCTGACGTCCCAACCTGTGCCAAGACGAGTAGACCAATCACATCAGTGGAAGACTTCTCGATACTCTCTCTTGTGTCTCGGTCCACATCCTTTGTAGTGTACAGTTCACACATGCTGATGAGCCGCGTCTGTCCGTACTGGTCAGCCAGCGGCAGGATGTCCAGCGGTCCCACCTCCTCGATGGGTGCGTGGTCAGTGTAGAGGTACTCCAGGAGAGCCAGGAACACATCTGCAGATGTCCCTGTCACTGGAACCTGTGGTAAGTGTCAGTTGAAATATTCCCTTTTCATCTTTTTACATTCATGAATATCTGTAACGGTTATGACTATTGTAAAGGGGGAGTAGTGTAACAGTGGGGGGTTTATAGGCGCTACCAACTGACCTGGCCGACGGGTCTAGACCTTTTCGGCCAAGCGGTTAGAGCATCTGGTTATGAAGCTGTTGCTCGGGAGGTCGTGGGTTCGAACCCCGGCCCGGGACCAGTAGGGTTTTTACTGGCTCCTGTTTCTTACAGTGGTTCCCACACTGGCCCTGGGAGTTCTGCTGGAGCAAAGAGTGCCGCTCCAGGGATGTCGAATTCGGAAGATTCGAGGACGAATCTTGAAAAAGAAAAGGGGGAGTAGTGTAACAGTGGGGAGTTTATAGGCGCTACCAACTGACCCGGCCGATGGGTCTAGACCTTTTCGGCCGAGTGGTTAGAGCGTCTGGTTATGAAGCTGGTGCTCGGGAGGTCGTGGGTTCGAACCCCGGCCTGGGACCAGAAGGGTTTTTACTGGCTCCTCCTGTTTCTTACATATCAAGTGTTACACAGAGACTTAAGACAGTGAAAAGTTCACAACTGCAGGTCTCAATGCAAATTCTGTTAAGATTTTACAATTGTGTAAAGCGTACCTTAGAACTTGAGCTCTCAGAAAAGCTGCCTCCAAACATGACCCCCATAACCTCTGACCTACAGGTCAAGATGGCCTTATGCGCATGGACTGTGGTACCTGGAAACACATAGGTGACATAAAAATCAATGCTTAATTATGCAACTAAGTGGATATGTACTAGTATGCATCCTTCCATCTCAAGAGATGATGGTAGCATCTGATGTGCCTGTCATAGAAACCTGTGGTGAGGACATATTAATCTACTAAAAACACAGCATGGCTAAGGGTCGCAATATGATTGTAGTTGATTGATTTACTTGTTTTATTTTAAATCCTCTACTACATACCAAGGCGGAATAGACTGACTAATCCCGCTCCTGGCGGCCGGCCGCCCCAAAGTTGCCGCCCCCCTTGGGGTGGGGGTCATTAACCTCCGGCCGAGAACTTGTGTAACACAGGCTACAAGGCGGAACAGCATAATATTCTACACTTGTCCATTTGAACTAGCTTAGAAGTTTTTGAATTTTTGCCATGACTTGACACCTTCCTTTTTGACATGTCATTTTAGTCAACTTTTAAATACAAACTGTAGAAAACTCCTCAAAACCTACCTTCTACAACAAAGCTGACATCAGAGAGCTCTGGCTTGTTAAAGAACAGCTCTTTGATCCTCTGTCCCGTGGTATCATTCAGGTAGGTGCCGATGCTGGGGTTCAGGAACTCCTCTTTACGGCTGATGTTATCGCACACCTGGCTGAGGTACGGCAGGTGGAACAGTTCAGCTGCAGCTGTGAGTCTGGTCAGGTTCTCTTCTGTCGGAGCTTCAGTCAGGACTGGAAGGCCTACAGGAACATAACAGTCAAATAAAATACTTTATTAATTTACAGAAAGATTACTTTTAGCTCGCTTCTTCTCCAAACAAATAAGGTCAATGACCTGAACTAGATGTCTGTCACCATGGTAACTACTGTTGGGTTACATCATGTTGCAATTTAGAACAGGAGGGATTTTGACTCCTGTCACCATATGTATGAAATTGTGTGTTAGAGTAAGAATTAATAGAGCAGACCATTTGCAAAGGTAAACATTATGCATTTCCTTTGCAAATGTTACCTTTCTAGGTACATTATGCTCAAACTAGAAGTTACTCAAAGTCAAGATGGCTAAGTGAGCTTGATGCAAGTCTTTCGAAAATTATCTTAGGACCTACTTGTATACATGCATGTAGGATTTTCTAGAAACATTAATAAACATGTAACTAAGACATACTGATCGTACCCAAGTCTGTATCTGTATCTTTATCTGTATAGCCGGTATAACCGCCTTTCGGCGTAACACACCAGCTTTGCAGGCACGCGGCGCGGCGGCAGCTGGCTATATAACACCGATCGACTTGTTACACCTAACCCTTGAACTTCTAGCTCTAGACTATAGTCATGGGATATTTAAAAAATTACTAATGTGCCTTGATACTATGAGCATTAATATTTATACGGTACCTGAGTACAGAAATTCCAGGATATGTGTGAAGATCTCGAGACTGATGTCTTCTCTCAGGGTAACCACAGTCCCTGATGTCCCCTCTTCAATCCCAGCAACCCCTGCACAGCCAGCAGCAAAGTTTGGGGTACTCTTGGACGATTTGCCTTTCTGAAAACATATTGTTCAACAATAAGGTACGTTTGACTCTGGTCAATGCTATTGCCATTATATGCTGTAGCCATTTGAGATAGAAGCAACAACAAAACATTTAGAAGAAACTTAGAAACTTTATTGTGATACCACACATACACGAGTATTTACAATCAATGTTTTGTGTTCTACTAAGAACATTATACAGAACGTCCTTGGTTTTACTAGTCAGTCATTCTTATATACAAAACATTGATATCTCTTACAAAAACGTAATCTGCAGGTTTTTTTACCAACCTTATTTGATGATTGAACCCCAAAGAGGTTCTGGAAGAATTCAGAGGCACTGCAGAGGACCAGTTTGTGTGCTGGGACACGGTGTGACCCCTCCACCACAAAGGTCACGTCACTGTAGTCACCTGACTTCAGCAGCTGAGTCATGTGATCAGCAATGGTGGAGGTCTCAATCTCAATCCACGGAGCCTGACCTTTTGATACAGATACAAAGAAATGAGGTTGTTGAGTTTCTGTTTCAGTCCTAAAAAAATTAGGGTCGGTAGGTAGGGATTATATTTGTTCTATCTTTCCTTTTTTTTTTTAGACTTTAAATTTAAATTTGGTGATCTCTAGTGATACATTTACACAATTATACAGTTTATCAAGGTGAAACTTCCATTAGGACACTGAGGAATCAGATCATGGCTCTAGAGAAGCTCGGTCAGGCTCAAAAATGCTAGGGTTGGCTAGTTTTTTCTAGGGTCGGTCGGGAAACAGGAAACACAACATTTTTTTCCTAATCCTAGGCCTTACCCTGGATTCCAATCTTGTTTAATAGCTTTAGTTCTCTTCCAACAGTCACTACCATGCCAACCAGACAGGGTAGCGACTGTGGAAGTGGACTAAAGCTAACAAGACTGGAATCCAGGGTACAGACAAATATGTCATAGGACCAGACTCACCAACTCATCCAGATAAAGAATAAAGCTACTCATGGAAAGGACAGCAAAAATGTTGATAATTTATGTAAAACATCATTGGTTTTCAACACAAAAAGTTCAAATTTTGTCATTTGGGAATAGATCTGGGGCACCCAACTTTTTTTACTCTTATAATTCAATTTATAATCCTATTCAACGAATATTCTGGGCTTATATTGCAGCTATGTAAAAATATGTTCCTCCTCATAATCTTAAAGAACAAAGACAACAAATCCATGGATAGAAGGGTAATAGAACCCCTGTATATTTCCATGATCATATTTATGGTTTTATGAAACAAAGGAGCAGTTCAGACACATACCAGCAGGAGGCATAACAGGAGGAGGTGGGAGAGAGTTGGACTTTTTCCCTTTCAGCCAGGAAGGGAACCACTTGCCGAGGGAGCCTCCTTTTTTTTGCTGCGCTTTTGAACTCTGGCCTCCAAGTTGTATCTGTGATGATTGACAAAAAGACATAAATCTGCTACCTACATAGATAGAATGTTTCCAGAACTCATCTTCTAAAAAAAGTTTTCACTCACTCTCACAGAAAAATAAGAGATTGTATCATGGTTGTCATGTTGATCACTGTAACTAAAAATGGTTTGCAATTTTGTTGGACATTATGCTGTTTTTTTACTGACATCTAGACATAGAAAAGGACACAAGTTACAGTCCTTATAGACTGGAAACTCACATTGTCCAAAATACAAGGGCAGGACACAGTAAGATACAACAGACTGAGATGGTACGGCCACCTCCTGAGAATGGACAGGGACAAATGGCCAAAGAGGATCCTCACACTAGATGTGGAGGGTCCAAACGCCCGTGGTCGCCCTAGGAGGAAATGGTTCGACAAGATACGGGAGGACCTCCACCACCTGAACTTGGACAAGATCAACCCACAGGACAGAGACAAGTGGCGTGCTGCCATCAAGCCCCAGTTGTACTGTGCAAGCACGTCTAACCCTCGGAAGACAGGGAACAACGGACGATAAACCGGACAGTGAGTGAGTGAGTGACAATGTACTTACTGCATGGTTCATGAGCTCTTTCAGTCCTACATGCTTCAGTGAGCTGGTCTCGTGGTAAGGAACATTCAAACTCATGGCAAGTTGCTGCCCCTCCTGCCAGGAGACACACCTAGATGCTGTGTCAGTGCGAAGATCTGCAAAGGAAAAAAATATATACTGTTTTTTCTCATGTAATTATGATTTCTGACACTAATGTATGGTCTCGTGAATTGTTGCACTGTATGTAAATGATTGGAATCAAGACATGAACCATACTGGGTTCTGCTTCAACCATCAATATTTGAAGACGAAAGCACCCTATGTAGTCACACAACTTCCAAAGATAATAAAAATTTTCAGTAGTGGAGACAGCAGGAGCAAAATGAAATGATTTTAAGTATCATTACCAGTTTTTGTGGCCACTAGACTGATGCGTGCATCAAGACAGTAACCGTGGACCTCTGGGTACCATTTTTGTTGAATATTTTCAAAGGAACTTCTGTTGTCAACATCAAAGTATGACCAAGAAGGCAAGAAGATATCTGTCAATTGATATGCTAACACTAACAAGATGATCATAGTTCTGCTGTTTGAACATATACATGCACAAATTACTTCATAAGAACAGCAAGAATATACATAATGATATGTACCAGTTTTTGTGCCTACAAGGATGATAGGTATGTCGGGACAGAAATGTCTGACTTCTGGAAACCACTTTTCAGAGATGTTCTCGAAAGAAGCCCTGTTGTCAATGTCAAAGCACATCAGGAAGATGTCAGTCTGTGGGTAGGACAGTGGGCGGAGACGATCGTAGTCCTCCTGAAGAGCAAACAGCAGATGTAAATTCACTCACTCACTCACTCACTCACTCACTCACTCACTCACTCACTCACTAACTCGAAATGCCACCTGCATATGCAGGTTAGTGTATTCAAACTGTATATTTATTAAAATTGGGGCTGTGTAGGTATTTCTGAGTTTCTATCAAGTGTATATAATGTAGATCTTTAGATGTATTACACCTAAAAACCACAGTATTGACTGGTACCAACTACTATTTTGAATGAAGTATAAAAGAACCTTCAAACAACTTCTGAATAGTTTTTAGCATGATCCATCCAATATATTACATGCACTTTCTAAATTATATGAGTGCAATGCAGAAAAATGCAGAAAAAATTTTTCATGATGTTGCAATTTATTGATGACCTGTTGAATAAAATATATCTTTCAAGTTGAAGTTTGACTTGGAATTCAACATAAGATAAAGGACAAACACCTGAAATCAGACAAAAGGAGCTGCTCACCTGTCCAGCCGTATCCCAGAATGCAACGTTGTATGGTTTCCCTTCCACCATGATGTTGGAAGCATAGTTGTCGAACACAGTGGGAACATATTCACTGGGGAATGCCTCTGTGTTGTAAGTGATGAGGAGGCAGCTCTTCCCTACCCCTCCATCTCCAACAATCACCAACTTGATACTTTGTATACTCATTGTTTCACTGATGAAATAAGGTAAATAGAAGAACAGGTGGTCAGGGTCCCTACTAATAGGGAAAATTTTGATATACGTTAATTTTATGTATTAAGGCTACACAATGTCCTTGGGTGACATCTATGGCAACCATACACAGAAAAGCTTGCTGTGCGGAATGCAATACCCGAAACCCCCATAACCGCCCTTGGACAGGACCAGAGTCAGCAGTTTATGCAGACTGGACCGGGCAGATGATTCCGTATACCCATGCACCAAGCTAAATGCAGCTCTTGCAAGACATTTGAAGTCACCTGTTTACAATACAATGTGGAACTGAAAATTGTATCTTAGATTCTTACTGAACACAACATAAAAACGTATCTGTCTTGCTGGACAAGATAACTTGTTACAATTAAGGACATTACACATGCAGCATAAAGATACCTATAAGACAATTTTTTGCCCAATTTGATTACGTAGTTATCTATGGATCTATGGATCCTCCAATGTATGAAATGTCTTACCCTCAGGATCCGCCTACAGTTCCCCACCTAATCTGGAACGTAACAACACACTCACTGACATTTGAAGGAACAACTTGGAGCTTTTATAGCCGACTCAGTCATAGGCTAAAAATAGCAACCAATCAATGGCCATGCAGTAATGTCTAAATATGGCAACCGATCCTTGCTACCAGCGGCAGTGACGAATCTTTCGTTTTGGGGCGGTATAAAAGAGTTTGAATCGGGAAAGAGCTGCATGATTTGCGGCATTTCGCAGCAGTAGACAACAGAAGACACCCAGATGAGTTCTTGTTAGTTCTCTCGGCAACTAGTACAAACTACGATGCCAGGGGGGAACGCTCCGAAAATGGACTATTCTGACATAAATTTGTTGAACAAACTCTACCAAACAACACATTGTGAACCATTCACATATAAAAATAAAGACAATAGATACCCGTTAATCTTAAATTATTGACATTAACCGCTATTTTTATTTACACATATTGATGTAAATTTGAAGCCCCCTCCTTTTGCTAATGTATGCATCCACTGACCTCTCTTACGAAATTTGATGCAATCCCCGATTACGTCATCACAAGATGGCCGCCACCATGGATATAAGCACGCTGGATCCTGTTCCTGGCCAGTTTGACGACGCTGACGAACCTTCTGCCGACAGTTGTCCACCTAAAACAAGCTCTGCGACAATGGAAACGTTTCCAGGACAAATGGGCGAGCTTTCCGTGACAGACGACGGTCAGCAAAACGAGGAATGGGAGGAAAGCGATGAGGAGTATGCCGACTGGGATTGGGAAGACCACTCCGGGGATTTCACAAAAAGGTACAACGCCGCACAACACAACTCTGCACAGATGAACCCCAACAAGCCCAACCCAGGGAAAGTTTCCTTTCAGCCAACAGACAAGGCCCTGACGAAATTCGCCAGCAAGATCACTGTTGAGAAATACTCCGGTCCCAAACTGCGCGGAGCAGCAGCGAGTGCTCTACTGGAGGGGGTTAGGAAGTCAGACTCTGATAGGTACAGGGTCAAAGACAGGCAAGACAGAGCGACAGTGGAGCAGGTGCTAGACCCTCGCACCAGAATGATCCTGTTCAAGATGTTGAACAGAGGCATCATCCAGCAAATCAACGGCTGTATCAGTACTGGGAAGGAGGCAAATGTTTACCACGCCACCAGCAAGGATGGAAGTGACAAGGCCATCAAGGTGTACAAAACGTCCATTTTGGTCTTCAAGGACAGAGACAGGTACGTCACGGGCGAGTTCCGGTTCCGGCATGGTTACTGCAAGCACAACCCTCGGAAGATGGTGAAGACGTGGGCAGAGAAGGAGATGAGGAATCTTACGAGGATGTACCAGGCAGACATCCCCTGTCCGGAACCTATCATCCTCAGAAGCCATGTGCTAGTCATGGGGTTCATAGGGAAGGATGGGTGGCCCGCTCCACTACTGAAGGACGTTCAGCTGTCCGTGAGTAAGGCACGCGAGTTGTACCTCCAGGTTATCCAGCTCATGAGGACCATGTTCCACGACTGTCGCTTGGTCCACGCCGATCTCAGCGAGTTCAACATGCTGTACCTCGACGGACAGGTGTTCATCATCGACGTGTCCCAGTCCGTTGAGCACGACCATCCGCATGCGCTCGAGTTCCTACGAAAGGACTGCACCAACATCAACGACTACTTCGTGAAGAACGGTGTCGCTGTGATGACAGTTAAAGAACTGTTCAACTTCGTGACAGACATCAACATTAACAGGGACAACATAGACGAGTATGTTGACAAGGCCATGGAGGTAGCCTCCAGACGGACTATTCAAGAAGTCAAGGAACAAGACAAGGTTGACGAGGAGGTCTTCAAGAAAGTGTTCATCCCGCGAACCTTGGAGGAGGTAGCAGACTTCGAGAGGGACATCAACGCAAAGCAGGGAGGAGATGAGTTAGAAATCCACTACCAAGCGCTGACTGGATTGAAGGATGACCTGACGGGACCCTTAACAAAACCTTCCCTCCTGGAGGAAGAAGAAGACCAGAATGAGGAGGACGGAGAGGACTCAGAAAACGGTAGCGGGTCAGAGTCGGAGGGTGAGAAGGATAAACCAGAGAACACACAGTACACCAGACAGAGGGGAGAGTCTCCAGACAGCAGGAGGGCACGGAAGAAGCTGGTGAAGGAGGAAAATCGAGAAAAGAGGAAGCAAAAGATGCCCAAACACATCAAGAAACGCAAAGAGAAAATTGCTAAGCAGAAGCACGGAAGGAACTGAATGTGATACTTTGTGTAATTTTAGATATATTTAGCATGTTGAAACTGAGCTAGGTTATGGTTTTATCTACATACCTGTCTGTTTAATAGTCTGTTTCATGTAGGTGTCCATTGAAGAAATTCTACAATCCATTCTCTTACTGAATTCATGAAGTTCACATGGAGGAAGTATATGATACCTACAATGTTAAATTAACAATTATGTTTATAACAAGTTCAATCACACATTGATCTTCAGTTTTTGTAAGAAGGAAACCAGGAGAGGCAAAGGTCATATGTATTACAATATACATATCTACTACAAAATTTAAGCTATTGAAGTGTACATTGGAAAACAAAATGGTTAAAACAATTAATCTTGATTATGAATACACTTGCATACTTGGAAAATAAAGTATCCTTCCTCAATAATGCAGTCTTGTAATTTTGTATAGGGACTATCATGCTGTGCATCAAGGTTGGTCATGGGGGCTTTGTATAGGCAAATGCAGCCAGGAATTGCAAGATTGCTGTTCTTCAGCATCTCTAGATAAAAAAAACTGTTATCGTTTCACTATATGTTCAGTTGCTACAACCAGTCATTTGGCAGCATCGTAAAGTAAACCAATCAAATGCATTTGTTTCATGTTTTGGCTTACAAGTAAGGCAAACACCTTACATAATCTTGACTCGGAGCTTACATAGATCAAAGGCCGTCCAAAGGTTGATAGATGTTTGAGGCACACAGCTAGGTTAGAAAGATTGGGCTGTTTTATTGGCGACGCCTCAGGGGCGGAGGCATTTATATTGTATACGATGATTCACTGACAACACAGCAGTACAGTCTTGCAATTCAGTCTATAAAGGGGTCGACTAGGTTACCATATATATATTACACTTGGTGAATTCAACGTGTTTTTCACCATTGCCAAGAGCCTGCCATTGTACACACACACAAGACAGTTGGTCCTTATAAAAATAACAAAACCCATACTCATGTTCTTGCATGCATTTATTTCTGAGATAGATATCTAAAGATACAATCAGAAATCTGTATCTTACAGAGACATCTTTGTTATGCCGCTTGCCGGAAATTCGCGGACTTCAGCGATAAAAGAACATGATGACGGACTCAGTGACAAGCCGGTTTGAGCTCCAGCCATAACCGTTACCATAGCCATCCCAGTCCTTGGACGCGTAGTCACCGCACTGCCTAGGATTGCCTTCCGCCCAGTATCCACCCCCACCGATACACACGTGCTCCGAGTTGCCGCCGACGAAGTTGACACCTGGACAGACCGCATGGCAGGCAGTCTCGTGGTTGAACACCCGAAACTGCACGAAACCGGGGACAGCTTCTTGTCGTGAAATGACTTCCGGAGGCAACAGTGACTCGACAAAGCTATTGTTGCCCACTTCGTACACAATGGGGATGGCCGGACCATTGTCGTGGGTGAATGTGCCGAGATTGTGGCCAATGGGGAAGTGGTCTTTGAAGAGTGTGTACAGGTTGCCTCCAAAGTCCTCCAGGAATTCGGTGGAGGTGCGGTACCGTAGGTAGGCGGCGGTTTTGTAGTCCTTCGGTGGCACGTTGTTCGGGACGTGCCACAGCATGACGTTGGAGGCGCTGATGCTGAAGTAGCCTGGGTTCTTGTAGTCGTCGGTAGTGGCCGACCCCATGGAGCCGAAGGTGTGCACGTTGGCCCAGTTGCCGTCTCCGCCGGGATAGTTGTGGTTGTTCCCGCGGGTGCTGGACCAGCGATCCCCGGCCGTACACTTGCCGTACATGTCGTCCTCGTGCACGCTGGAGACCAGCGTCCAGCCGCCTCCGGCCGTGGTCATGTCGCAGTAGGTCTGGTAGATGGTTCCGCCCTTCCCGATGAGGAAGTAGGCTCCGTCCTGGCTGGAGGGGTTGTTCTGTTTGATCTGAAGGCATGAGAAGGCGGGGTTGAGCTCGCCACCCAGACTGTGGTCCACGTTAGTCTGGGTCTGAGTAGCCACGACGTTGGCTTCCATCTGGGAGAGACGAGCCTCGAGGCTCTCGACTGCCGCCTGGAAGAATCAGAGACATTGCACAAAGCATAAGTCACTATTTATATTTACCTTGAACATAACTTCATTTCAGAAACAATGCTGTCAAGAATCATTGTTACTCTTCCGAGCAACCTTCTTCCCTTTTCACCTCAGTGTTAGATTTTTCGGTTCCACCCATATTACTAGAAATTTCCTCCCACCATGTCCACTGTCTGCCGTGTACTCGGTGAAACGGTGGATAATTGCCTGTTCTATTTATAATCAGGCGTCTAGATGCAATCTAACAAAGTTCCATTGCGTCGGCACATACCCCGAGATATGCTAGTTCCTCCCGACAAGTGCAGTTTTGCGCTCTTACATCCCGCAAGCCGCACGCAAAGGCGACAACGGACCAAACAAGTAGGGCAGTCCTGATCATGGTGGCAGCTATGCACGGAACACGTTAAGTATGGAAACCTCTGTCCACACTGAGGCACAACGTGCCAGCACACTGTTTTATACACTAGTCGCCATCAAAAGATGACAAGATGTGTAAACCTTTGCTCTTATTGGCTGTTTTGTGACATCAGACCATAACAAGCTTTCAAAGTTCTTTCCTGGCGGTCGCAAACTTAAAAAAAAAACAATGATCTTATGTAATAGTCTTTCAGGGACAGTTTGAAAACTATGATGTATACATCCGTGAGTTTGGTACACTCTTTTATCCTAAATCGTACATGTGACAACACTAGTAAATGGAAAAGTTGTAAACATAACCTATCGGCCTACATTTTTATGTAATAGTACGTGAAAAGGCGTAAACATAATCTACCGGTCGATGTCTTATCTTTCGGTACAAAAAAAAAACTTTTAGATGAATTGTTGTCACCAGCGATCCTGCCATGAAAAGGACTGTGTTCCCGAATTTGTGCCGATCAAAAAAAAAAGCGATTTAACTATTATGCATCCAAGCAACAAGGCTTGTGTGCTGGAATCTGGATTTTATGCAGTTTAAAACCCTA
Source organism: Branchiostoma belcheri (assembly GCF_001625305.1). Classification (NCBI taxonomy): domain Eukaryota; kingdom Metazoa; phylum Chordata; class Leptocardii; order Amphioxiformes; family Branchiostomatidae; genus Branchiostoma; species Branchiostoma belcheri. The sequence goes on from NW_017804131.1 coordinate 5,244,221, forward strand.
CATTATTTTACGCACTGTCGACACCCTTTCTGCGTGTGTTTATATAGCCTTTTATGTAACATGTATACGTATACAGGTTACCTAAGTCCGCGTATAGACACATTGGGATAAACAACTTCTTATATACACTTCAAAAGATGGGCTGACTAGAGTTTGTCCCTCTAGTCTTTTAGTCGTATCGAGGTGATGACACGTACGTAACTGCAATGTATCCAGAACTGCAACATTCCTTTAAACGTGATTCTCAATGATTGGCATATTAAAATTTATAAAAATCACAAAGACAAAGTCATTAACTGATACAGTTGTTTATTTCTACCGTCATTTATAATTGGAAACAGGTACATCGAAAGACACAAGTGGAAACCTGTAACTTAAAAGATATCTACTGATATCTTTCTGATAAATAACTAGAGTAAGATTTTTTTACTCTCATTGACGTGCTCATACCACGCTCATGACTTTGTCGTCAGATATTTCTTCAGCGGTAAAAGAACATGATGACGGACTCAGTGACAAGCTTGCTCGCGCTCCAGGCGACACCGGTGCCGTAGCCGCTGTAGTCCTTCCACAGGTAGTCGCCGCACTGAGACAGACCCTCTGCCCAGTACCCTCCTCCGCCGATGCACACTTGCTCTGCATTGCCGCCGACGTAGTTGACACCTGGACAAACCGCAGTGCAAGAACGAGTGTTGGTGAACACCCGAAACTGCACGAACCCTGGGACGGCTTCATGTCGTGAAACAACGTTCGGAGGCAAATGAGACTCCATTACAGTATCGTTACCCAGTTCGTACACAATGGGGATGGCTGGGCCGTTGTCGTGAGTGTACGTGCCCAAGCCGTAAGCGATGGGGAAGTAATCTTTGAAGAGCGAGTACAGGTTGCCTCCATAGTCCGCGAGGAAACCGGTGGAGGTGCGGTACCGTAGGTAGGCGGCGGTTTTGTAGTCCTTCGGCGGCACGTTGTTCGGGACGTGCCACAGCATGACGTTGGAGGCGCTGATGCTGAAGTAGCCTGGGTTCTTGTAGTCGTCGGTAGTGGCCGACCCCATGGAGCCGAAGGTGTGCACGTTGGCCCAGTTGCCGTCTCCCTCAGGGTAGTTGATGTTGTTCCCGCGAGTGCTGGTCCAGCGATCCCCGGCCGTACACTTGCCGTACATGTCGTCCTCGTGCACGCTGGAGACCAGCGTCCAGCCGCCTCCGGCCGTGGTCATGTCGCAGTAGGTCTGGTAGATGGTTCCACCCTTCCCGATGAGGAAGTAGGCTCCGTCCAGGCTGGAGGGGTTGTTCTGTTTGATGTGAAGGCAGGAGGAGGCGGGGTTGAGCTCGGTACCGAGACTGTGGTCCAGGCTAGCCAGGGTCTGAGTAGCCAAGACGGTGGCTTCCATCTGGGCCAGGCGATTCTCAAGGTGAGTGACCTGCATCTGTAAGGAATGGAGACAGACGAACTTTTAGTTCATGTGAAACGTCCACAGAGCTCGCAAGTTCCAGATACAGTTCATGAATTCTTATTAACGAGATACCCAATACTGTAGTACATACCTGCAGATCTCCACAGGAGCATTTTAACTTTCCTGAATCCCGGAAGATGTCATTCGGCAAGCCGCGCGCGACGGCAACGATGAACGAAACGAGTATGATGGTTCTCATCATGATGGGGGGGCTGTGAAGACCAAGTTCGAGATGTGAAGCACAGGAAACCTCAGTCCACACTGTAGCTATGTACTGCTAGGCACACTGTTTTATTCCTAAATTGTTAGATCAATGATAACGCCATTGGAAAGGTGTAAACATTAATCGATCTATTGGTTCAGTCGTGTGATCTTAACCACAACAGTCGGCATTTAAAAGCGCTTAATTGAACAAAACAACTTTTTAAAACACTTAAACATCGCGCAGTTTGTGACAGCTTCAAACACAGGACAGACACTCTCAAACAAAGGATTTCCATCACAGCAATGTCAACACCTTGGTCTGTGATGGAAAGTTTACTGGTCGGTCGACTTTAACTCGCGCATAACAATCTTCTCAATCGTTGGCCGAGCAACGTAAAGCCAGTTATTAGGTCTCAAAATTGAGCAGTATACATTGAATATCTCGAATATGCCTTCACATCTACGTATGCTGCTGCCAGCTGGCATTCAACCTAGTTATTTTCCCAAGAAACAACTAGGGGGACAGGGTGATGAGGGATAGGGGATAGGAGGATGGGGGTGATACTAGTAGTTGGATAGGGGGTAGGGAGATAGGGGATAGGAGGATAGGGGTAGGGGGATAGGGGTAGGGGAATAGGGGGCAGGGGAATAGGGGATAGAAGGATAGGGGTATAGGAGGATAGGGGGTAAGGAGATGGGGTGATAGACCAGGGGGATAGGGTGATAGGGGAATAGGGAACTGGGGGATTAAAGGTATGGGATAGGGTGATAGGAGGATAAGGGGATACGGGATAGGGGGTAGGCTGATAGGGGATAGGGGGATGTAACCAGGGCACAGCAAGCGTTTGCATCACGGGATCTACATCTTGATTTAATTCCAAGCAGCCGCTTTCATTACGCCACGAAGTTTGTTTTACCCGGACGTCATCTCCACTTGACTGTGTCACAGCGTGTGTGATTGGTGCGGCGTGGGTCAATGACCTCTCTTCGGTCATCGACCTGTCTTCAAGCATCAACACAAGACAGGGTGACGTCTACGTTCTCAAATATCACAAAACAAAGTTTTCTTGTTACTCCTTCTGTCAGAAGAAGGTCATATTTCTTCTAACGTTTCTGCTATAATGCTTAGTTGGAGTCCGCTATATTATGGAATAGACACAAGCACCAGCAATGCTATCCAAGCACGACTTACTGGCCTACATATAAAGTGGTTGACCTAAGTCAACATAAAAGCCAGTAACAATAGATACTGTTGACCAATATTAGCTTCTATAATGCAAGCCATACGACTACCATGACAACATGCTAAACGTTGTTCTCATTATACATTCACATCACGTCCTGCAGTAACCTGCAGGCAAGGTGCCCCGCTTGGGAGGACACCGCCCTCTTTGATTGACATTCGTACCAGTACACAGTACGCTAGGGTGGCTGGCGTAGCGTCGGGGGCGGTGGCCAACCGACCTAGAGCTAGACAAGACGCGTCGCTTTCGACTCAGGCACCGCCGGGTCTGAGAGCTTCGTCTGTCGGCCTCCTACGTACCCAGCTTAGATCTGGGTATATCGTCGACGATGGCGAGCGAAGAAGACATGACAAGCAGAGAGAGCCTCACAGGTAGGCTGGATTTTTCACACGCCAGTTCTTATACTCACGAACTCTGACATTTAAAGGGACTGGTTGGGTCACTCTGTAGTACCCGATGCGGTGTTTACCGACCCCTTATGCCATGTGTATATAGTGTGTATAGGCTGTTTTGGTCGTGTTGTTGTAAATACGATCTTGTGCATTGAAGTGTTCTGGGTATTGTCGTGTTACTGATGTCTAAATGCAGTGTATTTCGTGAAAAAAAAAACAAGCAAACAAACAAACAAACAGAACGAAGGGAGGACTAATTAATTGTTGTCACCTGGGGCATAATTTTCGTGGCAATTTCTCTTGTCGATACACGTTTGTTGTCTTCGGTCCAATCTACAGTTTTTTTTACATAGTAGATGAATGCTATCAAACAATACATGTGTAACAATGCCAAGGTAGGGCAATAACCTGTCAAATATAGTGAAGATTTGTTGTGGACCAGATACGTTTTGGACCGAAGCCATTTTATGTCAACCGCGTCCAAGACGCGCCCCACAGGGTGACATCACGCTTGACAAGCTGACAGCATGGATAAGCGTGGTTTACCTAGCGCTAGCCCTACACTCACACGGCCCATATTTAAATATTGGGATAATTGTCGATGACTGTGGCAATGTCTTATAATTAGTGTATTTAGTTTGGTTGCTCTCCCTAGGTACACCATCTTCGCTGAATAAATGAAAGATGCAGACACCCAAACGTTTCTTAGTCTCCATATAGCAATATTCTGATAATTACGGAGATGATATATCCAGTATCATATACAACATGATATTAGGTACGCATTTAACAGCATTGATGTCATCAGATGGTATATGTTATCAGATGGTACATGTACGTTCGCGTTATATGTCTCCTTCACAACGCCGATGGGTAAATACCGATGCACTGGAGTACTCACTACTGTTTGTCTACTCTCCTGGCAGATGTTTGGGTTTGGGCTTGTTTTTGGCGTGTTTTTAGGCTTTCGGGGTTTCTTTTTTTGCGCTGGAATTTTTTTCTACATTGGGTTGGCGTAACAAAATCCAGTGCAAAAAAAGAAACCCATATAAAAAGCCTAAAAACAAGCCAAAACCCAAACCTCTGCTTGGAGAGCACCCATTGGCAGACACAGACAGGAAAACAAATCCGTCTGACCCACATTCTCCTCCTGTCTGCTTCTCCAGGTCATTGCCCCCTTGCTATTTTAAACACAAGCACGTTTCCAACACGGCTGTGACCTACAAACGCTATCATACAGCACTCCATATATATATATCCTCCCTTATGTTCAAGTCACGGCGAGGAAAAGTTATAATATACATTTGTTTTGTTGCTTTACGGTCTGCTTCTCCAGGACATTGCCCTCTGCCATTAGGCCACAGCAAGTAATATTTATGGATGACATCAGCGCGCGCATTAATTTTCGCCTGATTTTGGAAAAAAAAAAAAAAGGAATTCTGTTGCCTTCTGACAGTGTACAATATGCCTGTCTGTTGCCATGCCGGAAGGTGGATGGCAGATAATGAAGATTTGAAGACAGGAGACAAGCAGAGGCTCCGATTTAATGTTTTGTTTCTTACTTTGATGCAGTGACATGTGATGTTGGCTGTGTATATGTGATGTTCCCACTGAATCAAAACCATTTGTACAATGATTGAGTCAAAATTTAAAAATGTAGGAACCTTGTTTTTTTCGGCCCGCCTTGTTTTTTACGTCCGCTCGCATTAGATTTGGAGTCTGCGGAGGATGTCATCCATAAAATTTACTTGCTGTGGCCTTATAAACACAAGCACGTTTCCAGCACGGCTGTGACCTACATACGCTAAAGCGCGCCAGTATATCTCTCCGCTCTTATGTTGAAGTCACGGCGAGGAAAAGTTATACACTTGTTTTGTTGTTTCACGTTCCGCTTTTAGCCCATTCTAAACAATCCGCACCTACTTTGCATGTAGGTCATTTTAAAGTGGGCGTTGTCCGCCAGAGGTGTATTTTTAAAGAGCGGGAAGGATATATAGTTTCACCGTAAACCGATCCTTTTGGATGGATAACAAACACCTATCTTGTCTTGCGAACCTATACTGGGTGATTTCTTTCTTTATTTCTTTATTTGAATTTACCACAAGCAAAAACAAGTGGAAGGGAGGACAAAACAGGTGTATCAACGCCTTTACAAGTTGTCCTCCCAAACCTGAAATGATAATACAAAGCAATACGAAACCAAGTCAAACAATAAACATTAGACATCAAAAATCAGTAGACATGAAATATACAATTCGGTAAAAATTATACACAGAATTAATTATGTACAAAAATTATCAAATATCATTATGTACAGAGTAAAAAGCTAATTATGATACTAATGCGGCCTTAAAGCAGTGCATGAGGCACTGCAATTGCAGATGAACTGCAATGCAATGGCTGATGATTATGTCGTGCATATAAACGTATGACATTTAGAACTTGACATGTATTGTATGCAAATCATATATTATTCATGCAGTCCTTATGACGATTACGTGCTCAAGTTGTTCTGTCTCGCGACGGGATATTGACTTTTCACTTGTGAGGAAATATATGATGCACCGTAATATATGCTCAGGTGTTGTTTTGCATAGACATTATGGAGTAATGCTGATACACGGCTCTATGTCATCTATCTGTTAACAAGTGTAAATGTTTATCCATAGAAAATTTAGAGACCCTACACAATTTGTTCATTCAGATGACTGCAAATCAATTAAAGAGATTTTTTCACATGAAAGGGACATATATACATTCACTGAGTCCATAAAACACTGTTTTCGAATCATTATGCGAATCATTCGAATACTGCATACGAATCATTATGATAAACAAAAGCGATCGCGCGCTCAAGTAATTCAACGTGTTAGTATACTTCTATCATATTTTAAAGGGACTAAGTCATCATTACAAAAAGTTAGGTGAGCTCAGAAGCCTTTTTCTTCCCGATTTCAGAGGACCTTTTCTTCATGAGGCCCTCGCCCAGACCTTCTATCCACCGCAAGGGTTTCACTACCACCACGTACTCCTCCTCCACGTCTGTCAAGTCGTCATATTCATCTTTTTCGTCGTCTTCATCATCTACGGAGACGAAGTACCAGCCAAGTTTGGTCAGGACAACATCAACTAGTAAGACAATATAATCCCAAGATCTATTTTTTAATCAAAGTTGATGTCTACCATAGACAAATTTTGTCTATGGTAAACATCAACATATGATTTAGCATGTAAGAAGAAGATTATTATTTTTCTCCAATAAATGCATCACATTTTTTGGTCACAGAAGGTTCTATCTATTGAAACAATAAACAGAAAAGAGATCAATGTATGTGTGTATTCTATGATGCATGCATAGAAATACATATTGAATGTATCGGAAGTATTGTTTTGGGTGGCTCGGCTGTTGGTTTGTGTGTGTGTCTGTTCGAACAGAGCAGGTTGACAGCACTTGGGGAGGAAGATTGACAGGCAGAATTACCACAGGCAGGTCTAGGGTCACAGGAAATGGCTCTGGCCGTGAGCTAGCACGGAAGCCGTGGATTGCATGAAGGACCCTTCAATACTTCCCAGACGTCTGAACTCTGAAGTCTCCTCTTTCTTGTCCCTGTAGGTTCCAGTACGTACTCCAGTGACGAAAGTCCGGCCAGCTCCCCCGGACCGGAGACTGGAACTGCCGAGTTCCTTTCGCCGAGAAGCTGGTTCTACACATCGGCGAAGACATCCGACTACGGCCACCAGTCGGCAGCACTGACGACCGGCGAAACGTCAGGTTCTGCTCGCCAGTCATCAGCGATGGCGACAGAGAAGTCCTCCAACAGGAGGGACTTTTCTCCCGTGCGGGGTTGGACGGAAGGTTGGATGAAGGTCCTGCCGGCGTATGGTCAGGACACAGCTGCGGCAGGCATCGGGGAAAGCTACCTATGGTCCAGGATAGGCCGCGGAGGTCTGCTGTCTGCACTGGGCAACTGGAGGGTGTGGGGCAACAAGGATGAACTACCCAACGGTGGTGACAGGGCTACTTCAACTTCAACCTCCACAGGTACTGTTTGACAATGTTTAACTTTTTCATCATCACACTTTTATTTCAAGCCCAGAGCAGCGGCCAGATTAGTAGATACTAGACATGCTCTTTTTTTTTTTATTCCAACATGTAATCACCAGACGTGGTGACGACACACTCAAGTTTTTTTCAACTTATACTAGTAATGCCGCCACCAACATAGGGGACAAATACATGACAGGACAATACTCATTTACACCTGAGCTAAGTGAGGAAAGTCGTGTAAAGTGCCTTTCCCAAGGGCACAAGATCGGTGGCATGTCAGGACTCGAACCCGGGACTCTCAGTTCCGAGTCGCGCACTCTGCCGCTACGCCACACGACCTCACTAGACATGCTCTGCTCTGCCCTTTTATGGTTAAGTGCTCAAAATCCTACAATCAAATTGGTGAGGGTTAAGAATGATTTGACACACTCATGCGAATACTACTTGAAACGGGATAAGGGAGAAGAAAATAATTCTGACCAAACCCTGCCACCGCCCATTTTCCCACTTTTATATACAAAGCATCATCGAACACCTCAACAGTGAGCAGGGGTTCATCCCTTCATGGTGGCACACACCGCTGGTCAGAAGGGTGGATGAAACGCCAGCGTGTAGAAAACAGACATGTTTCTGCATCAACAGGTATATTTTGGCCGATAAACCAATATTGGTGATGGTTGCGGTCTCTTACAAGTCAAGTCAAGTCAAGTCAAGTCAATCTTTATTGCACAACAATTTTAACGGGTACAATGCATGGCAAACTCTTCAGTACTACATATCTAGCTAGCATCTACTCTCACGTCTACAGTATTACCTACAAGTTCTAAGTATCGAAAATAACAACAATAGTTATGTATCGATAATAACATTTCAAAAGTTAATATAGTACATGTATATATATGGAACATGGCTGACATGACTGTCTTACATGGCTGTCGTCTGACGCAAGAATGCAACAGTACGTCACGGTGAAATGAGAGTGAATGGTGGGAAGGGGGGTGCCTGTTAATTGCTTGCATTAGTTTCGTTGGAGTTTGACTTAATGTCATTGCCTGCTATGCCATTCAACCTGTGCTTGGATAAAATATATCTGATATAACATGTCAGCATCTATAACGTGTTGTACATACTAATAAGCAATTAAAATGTCTATCCCTTGCTTAAAACAAAGGAAAGACGGTGGCCTCCTTTATGTCGAGCATAAAAAAGCAGAAAACGTCCATTGTCGGTCCAGATGGAGGATATGTGAAGGATAGCGGGTCCTTTTACTCTAGGCCATGGTCTGCTGGATGGATGAAACAAAATTTAGGCTATGATTCACCAGGTATAGTTGTAATGTGGTGTCTTGTTATACCCCAAAGGTGGCCGCCTACACCAGGCTTTAGGTGGAAGCTTTCTCGGTTGTAGATGCTGGTAGGAATAAGGACTTAAGGTCGCGATAAAACGGGACCCCCCCCCCGCTCACCGTTGTCTTTTCTAGATTTAATACATGTGATGCACATAGTACCAAGGAAGAGGTCCGGATGGATATGGACAAATACATACATATGTAAAAAAAAACGTTGAAAGGAAACGATAGTTTTCATGATTATTACCCACCCAGTATCACGTACCTCTAACTATTTACTCATTGGTTCCCTTTGCAGAGAAACAAGCCAAAATGGAGACGTCCAGTGAAACAGTGGTGAAGACAGCTGTCAGCCAAACGTCATCTTCGGCTGTCATCACATCACAAAGTGCCGACAGTGCCATGTCTGGTGACCAGTATGACGACGTAGCCCCGGGGAAAGGCTTTGCAGAGTCAGAAGATCATCTTCAGGTATGTGCTTCTCTGTGAAATACATCTACATGTTTCTACAAAAACAAATAGGCAATGTAAGCAAGTATTCTTTGCAAGTACGTCTATTCGAGTATGTGCATGATTGTTGTGAACATCACGGGTACCTGCTGCCTTTCTTTACAGTGCAAGGCGCTTTTACTTTACTTAGTTTATTGAAATTACAAGCTGAGCGGCTTAGCAGGCGTAGTCAAAAGTGAAATATTTGGATTCCTATTACGCTAGGTATAACAATACTGAGCAAATTGAATCGTATATTCTGCACAGGAGGGAGAAGATGAAGTCAAACAGATGGGCGTAACTGTCCAAACATGGAATCAGACCACAAGTACTCAGAACACAGATACCATGGAACAAAGGTCCGGCCAGTCGGTAACACAGCACCGTGAGGTGGGCGAAAATGTCATTCTGGCAGCTTCAGGCAAGGATACAACAACAACCGCGACAGGGGGAGACACTTTGAGCGTCTCTGTGAACCTTGTTGGCGAACAGGGTGAAGAGGAAGTAGAAGGGGAGCAAAAAGACGAAGGATACAAAACTGAAGAAGAATTAGAAGAGAAGATGGTGGTAAGGGAGGATGGAGTTGAGGTTACTGAAGAGATGCAAGCAAATGTTACTGACGAAAGTACAACGGTGACCAGTGTGGAAACGTCAGAAACGACAGACGTTTCTATGACCATTATCAGTGAAAGTCTGGAGCAGGACAAGCAAATCAAGACCACGTATCTTGAAGAGGAAATTGGAGAAAAAGTGGAGGAAGACTATGAAGAGGGAGTAATGAGCCAGGTGACTCTCGAAACGATGCAGAAAGAAGAAACAGTGGCTGATGAGCTCGTAGACGTCTCCCAGACCTCCGTCAGTGAGAGTTTTGACCACACCGTGCAAGCCATGGTCATAACTATTGAAAAGGAGAAGACAGGTTGTGAAGAGGCGGAGGAAGGTCATGATGAAGAAGCAGGAGTAGGTCGGGAAGTGACTGTCGCAGAACAAGAAGACACTGCGGAGGATGGGCTGGCAGAAGGGGTGATGACAGTGATATCTACTGAAAGCACCACTACCATCCTCACGGAAAATCATGCTTCACAGGACACTAATGTGTCTGTTATCTCAACCATGAGCGGTGTGAGTGATGAACAGGAGAAGGAGGCGTACAGTACAGCTGAAGAACAACAACACGGAGATGAAATCTCAAAAGAGATAAACTTAGAAGAAGGTGACACAGTACAAGAAGTAGAAGTAGAAGAGACGGACGAAATCATTAATGAAGCCGCAAGAAAGAGGAGGAGAACCTACAGTGGGGGCCTCATGTCATATATCCTTCCTGACGAGGAGGAAGAAGAAATGGAAGTGGAGACTAGTAGCGAGGAAGAATCCACGGAGACGAGTGAGGAGTCAAGCATGGAGACGACTACTGGTCAAACCGAAACCATCATTGCTAGGGTGCAAGAGGCTTCGTCAGAGAGCATGGAAGTAGAAATATCGACTCAAGGCGACGCCGAGTCATCCCAGACTGGTCAAGGCGAAACGATCATTGCTAGGGTACAAGAAGCTTCCCCAAAGAGTATGGAAGTGGAAATGTCATCCCAGACTGTGACTAGTGAGATGATAGTGATAACCAGCACTGTGCAAGAAAATGGAGAGGTACAAGAAGATGTGATCGCAACCTCCTCAGATGTGGAGATCGTGGGGGAAGCATCTCAAGTTCTTACCTCAGCCAAGGAAGAGTATGTGACGACAGAAGCTAGCGAAGCGACAAACGAGGTAACCGACTTTAAGGAAGCTGAGGAAACACTCGATGAAACGGCTGCAGTTGGTGGATCTGTCGTCACTGGGTCAAGCACAGTTGAGACAACAGGTGCAAGTACTCATACAAAAGTCGTAGAGTCTGCAACGGTGACTTCAGAGGATATCATTGATGAGTCACAAGAGCAACAAAGCACCAAAACGATTAGGCGAGCGAGGGCCACGACTAGCCGCAGATCATACTTTTTGCGCTCGAAGCTGACCCCCAGAGAGGCTAAATTGCGCGCGAGCAAGGCACTTGAACCTGTAACAACTGGACAAGGAGGCAAGAAAGGTGAGGAAACAAATACTCGGAAAAGACAACGAGTACAAGAAGATTCAAACAGCACAACGTCGGCAGAGCATAAAAAGCAGAAAACCGTGATCGAGAAGGCATCAGGAGCTTCAGTAGCAACAGATGTTTCATTGGTTCTCACCAGGGTTGATGAACATTCTGATGAGAAAAATGGTCTACATGGCGATGTAAATGCTGTATCAGAAACAATGGAGGGGACTGTGACTGTGTCTGAAACAGACCCACAAGATGAGCAAGAAAACGACGAAGAAGAGAAAGACGAAAGTGCGTCGGCGTCGTCAGAGGTTCAGACACTAACAGATTTAGAGGTCACAAATGTCACAGAAAATGCAAAAGAGACTGTGACGGATAAGAGCGTCACTGTCGTTTCTGCCCGAGTAATTGCAGAAACACCCAGCAAAGCCGACTACTGGTTCAGGTCTCGTCGTAAGAGGCGTCTGTTTGACGCAGACGATGGCTACACTATAAGCCACACGTCCGCAGCCCAAAAGCACTCCATGCGAGAAGAACACAAGAAATCTTCAAAGTCTGTAGAAGAAACAGATGACCTCTCTCTAAAGAAAGCTGAACAACGCAAGAAGGAAGTCAAATCCTCGGAAAAGCGAACGAAGGGAAGGCCAAGGAAGAAACGTCGGTCATCGGTAAAAGAGGTTGATGAAGACAACAAAGAAGACGTTCTTGCACTTGATGAGGCTTCAACAGTCGTAACAGCTGCTGTCACGGAAAGCAAAGCACAGGATGAGGTTCAGAAAGATACACCTGTCAACAAATCAAATGAAAAGATGGCCACCAAAAGCAAGACTGCAAAGAAGACCGAAGGTGCAAGTAAAGATGTTGATGGGCAAAAGAGGGCATACTGGTTGAGGGGACGGAAAGCTGCCCGCGAACCAAAGGCTGTTGTGCCGCCAGCAGGCCATGCAGACAGCATGGAAACTGTCACCGAGGCACGACAAAACAACACTGGGGGTTCGTTGAAAAAGAAGCAGTACTTTATACTGGCATCAACCAAGTCTTTTACCTCCAGGAGCGTGACTACCACTGCCACAGGTATAGAGAAGACAATCATTGCAGATACCAGCACTGGACATGACGCCGAACAGGATATCCAGAAACAAGTTGAAACATCCACTGCAGTAATTGAAAATCAAGAAGAATGCGCCACCAAGAAAGAAGACGAACTTTCAGCCGGCATATCAGTGGAAAGTCAAGCCGTTACAATGATTGAAGAGGCTGTCGGTGACGAGAAAGAAGATATGCAAACAAAGACCTCTCTGGAGACAATCGATGAGGAAGTTGAAGTTCAAGTGGAGGTGTCTACAGTAACCACGGAGGAAGGTCATACCGAAGATGAGCAAACATCTGTGGCAGAAGTGCAAGAAGAACAAGAGGAGATAGTGGAAGGGGAGGCGGGAGAAGACGACAAAGAAACAGAAGTAAAGGGACAGGAAGAAAACGCAGAAGAGGATGAAGAAGAGGTAGTAGAAGAGGAGGAAGACGATCAAGTACTACAAGAAGTAGTGGTTGAGGGAGTACGAGAGAGAACGGAACAAGACCAAATCGAAAAACAAGAAGAAGCAGAAGTTGAAGAAAAAGAATCAACAGAAGAAGAAGGTGAAGGTAAAGAACAAACACGTCGACAAGGACGCCGAGGGAACTACAGCCTGCGGTCAAGAACAGTTTATTATGGAAGTGGACCAAGTGCACGCGCTGGCTTTCTGGCTGCCATTGCAACAACTTCCTTGTCTTTGTCATCATCAACAACTCATGTCCATGAAGATGACCCGCAGGAAGACACAGACAAGGTCGATGACGGAGACGTAATGGAACAAGAGCAAGATGAAAGTCATTATGAAGAACCAAAAGACAAGGAGAATGAGGAGGAAAGACGAGAACAGCAGCAAGTAGAAGAATTAGCAGAAGATAAAGAAGCGAGAGACTTGAGCGAAAGGGCTGAAGAATCAGGAAAGGCTGATGAAGAAGACGCAATGTGGCAGCAAGAACAAGACGAAAGACAGGAAGAAGAACTAAAAGATGAGGAAAAGAGGGAAGAAGAGGAACAGCAAGTTGAAAAAGAACAAACACCAGCTGTAGAGGAAGAAGAGACAAAAGTCGAGATTCAAGATCAAGACGCAAGCCAGGAAAACGAAGAAGCAGAAGAGGAGTTAACGGAAAGGATAGACGAGGAGGAAGGGGAGCAGGAAATACAGCTTAACAAGCAAGATGAAGAAGTAGAAGCATTAGCGGAAGAAGAAACACAGAAGGAGGCAGACGAGGAGAAGGCAGGTCAACTTGAAGTAGAACATATGCAGGTACCGGCTGAAGAAGCAGCAGTAGTAGAAATGGAAGTAACAGGACAAGACGAATGCGAGGAAGAAGAGCTAAAGGATAAGGAAAAGACGGAGGGCGTTGAGGAGGAAATACAACTTGAAAAAGAGCAAACACCAGCCGTAGAAGAAGAAGCAGTAGCAGAGATACAAGGAGAAGATCAAGACGTAGGCCAGGAAAAAGAAGAATCAGGAGAGGAAGAAAACGAAGCAATAGAAGAAGAGGAGGGGGAAGAGGAAGACGAAGGTGAAGGTGAAGAATCGGAACAAAAGCATGCTGAAACACGAAGACAAGGGCGTCGAGGAAATTATTGGCTGCGGTCGAAAACAGTCTACTACGGCAGTGGGCCAAGTGCACGAAGTGGCTTTCTTACTGCCATCGCCACTACTGCCATGTCAAGTGGAGCAAAAGACAGCAGTAAGAGAACCACAATGACATCAATCGAGGAAGTGGCAACAACTCAGATTATTGAGGGTGACTTGGGTGACGAATCAGAAGAGATGGATGAAGATGCAATGGGACAAGAACAGGACAAGAACCAGGGAGACAAACCATCAGATGAAGTGGTAGACGCAGATGAGGAAGACGAGGAAGAGAAGGAGGAAGGATCGGTAAGAATGGACAGAGGGGAAGCTGAAATTGAAGAAGACGCAAGACAGGAAGAGGAAGGGGTGAAGGAAATACAGCTTAGCGAGCAAGTACCAGCTGAAGAAGAAGCAGTAGTAGTAGTAGAAGTAAAAGTAGCAGAACAAGACGAAAGACAGGAAGAAGAACCAAAGGATGAGGAAAAGGCGGCGGAAGTTGAGGAAATACAAGTTGAAAAAGAGCAAACACCAGCAGTAGAAAAAGAAGAAGCAGAAATACAAGGAGAAGATCAACAAACAGAGGAACGGGAAGAATCAGAAGGGGAAGAGGAAACGGAAACGATAGAAGGGGGTGTGGTGGAAGAAGTCGAAGATGACGGAACAGAACAAAAGCGAGATAAAACACGTAGACATGGGCGCCGAGGGAATTATTGGCTGCGATCGAAAACAGTCTACTACGGCAGTGGGCCAAGTGCACGAAGTGGCTTTCTTACTGCCATCGCCACTACTGCAATGTCTAGTGGTGCAAAAGACAGTAGTAAGAGAACCGCAATGACATCCATCGAGGAAACGGCAACAACTCAGATTATTGAGGATGACTTGGACGACAAATCAGAAGAGTTGGATGAAGAAGTCATGGGACAGGAACAGGACGAAAACCAGAGGGACAAACCATCCGAAGAAGTGATGGAAGCAGATGAGGAAAAGAAGGAGGAAGAAGAGGAGGAAATACAAGTTGAAAAAGAGCAAACATCAGTAATAGAAGAAGATGAAGTAAAGGACCAAGGACAAGATCAGGACACTAGCCAGAAAAAAGACGACTCGGAAGAGAAGGAAAAAGAGGAGATAGAAGAGGAGGAGGGGGGAGAAGACGAGGAGGAGGAGGACGAATTAGAAGAAGGGGAGGAAGAGGTAATGGGGCTAGGAAAGGAGGAAAACCAGGAAAAGAAATCATCAGAAATCATCAAAGAAGCAGATGAGGAAGACGAAGAGGAGGAGGAAGAATCGGTAAATATGGATAGAGAAGAAGACGAAAGACAGGAAGAGGAAGGGGAGAAGGAAATACAGCTTAACGAGCAAGTATCAGATGAAGACGTAGTAGAAATAGAAGTAGCAGGACAAGACAAGAAAGAGGAGCCAGATGAGGAGGAGGCACAAGCTGTAGAGGAGGAAGGTGAAGACGAAGGAGAAAAGTATGAAGGTCGAAAAGAAGTTAGCAGAAGTGCAGGACGTCGAGGGAACTATAACTTACGGTCAAGGGCAGTCTACTATGGCAGTGGACCAAGTGTGCGTGGCGGCTTCCTTGCTGCCATCGCCTGTACTTCCATGTCTAGTGGTAAATCTCAAACCAAGACAGCCGGCGCAGAATTTAAAGGCAGAGTTCAAGGAGACTTGGGGCAAATAAGAAAGAAAACAACAGAAGAAACGACAACACTGAGTGATGAGGATGACTTGGAAGACGAGTCAGGAATCGTAGATCATGATGGTGAAGTTGAACGTGTTGGAAACATCACTGTAGTCTCAGAGCCACATGAGACTGAACTTCAAACAACGACGACATACTTTATCACTAAGATAACCGAAGGAGAAAAGATGTCGGTGGATGTGGACACTGACACCACGTCCCTGACAAGAACGACAGTTTCAACCGTAACCACAACTACTGAAACTTCGACAGATGACAACACGATGTTACAAGACGTTACGTCTACAGCAGGAGGACAGACCGTCATCATCAGTGAGGTCTCTGAAGAACATGCTGACTCTATGATTTCCGGTGCAGCTGCAGTTGTCACTCACGACAAAAGTGAAAGTGACGGAGACGACAGTGACGATGAAGAGATTTCAGATGACGCTGGCGGTGAACAAGTTTCAGAAGATTCCATGGTGACAAACGTTACTAGTACCACCGAGACAGATGTCGCACCTATCGTGGAGATCGATACTACAGCATCAAGCGAAGAAACAGAACAGTCCCAAGAACCCATGGAAACAACGGAGACGATTGAGGAGAGTCTGATTGCCATGGCTGTCGAAGACGATCGTATGCAGAGAGAATCTGAGGCTAAGAAAGGACAGGTGACAATGGCAGAAGTAGAAAGCGACACAGAGCAAGAAGCTGAAACATCCGATAAAGTGACTGAGTCTGAAGAAGATACGATCGAAGAGGGAGAAACAGTGGCCAGGAGGAGAAAGGGCGGCTCCAGGGGAAACTACAGCCTACGTTCTAGGACGGTATACTACGGGAGTGGACCAAGCGCAAGAGGTGGTTTTAGAGCTGCCATGGCTGTCACGGCCATACGGGAAGCTGGAACCGACCGGTCCATAACGTCGAAAGCAAAGGCAGTACTTTTGAAGAAGGCCAAGAAAACAGATGTCAACCAAGCATCTTCAACATCGAGTGAGAATTCAGAGGACTCATATGTTGTAGACCAAGAAGCAGCTGTAATGGAGACTAGCAGTTTCGAAGAAGAAAGTTCTAAAGTTATCCAAGAGTCGTCGGTGGAAGATACCGTGACTGTTGAGAGCTTTGATGATCAGACTGTTGGGCAGCAGACAGACGGAACTTTGGCAGAGATGACTGAACACCAAGCCGCACTCAGTGCAGATTCTGAAGACACGTTGAATGAACAACAGGAATCTGAGGGCAAAGACGCAAACACCTCGGACACAGAGGTCGATACCGGCCTTGATGTCGAGCAAAAGACAGACCAAACTTCAGAAGATGATAGTAACGGCCAAGAAACCCTCCAAACATCAAAGGTTGCGGATGTTTCACAGGTCGAAGCAGTGGAGCTGCCGCCAGTCTCCACAAATGCATCTAAGAAACGCAAACTTGAAGAATCTTCTGTCGAAGAACGCCCCACCAAAGGAGAGAGGAGTCAGAAAGGCCCAAGAGGCAACTACAGTTTGAGGTCAAGGACAGTCTACTACGGCAGTGGACCAAGTGCACGTGGTGGCTTTCTTGCTGCTATCGCGACCGCCACAATGAGCAGCAAACAAGGCCAGTCTGTTACATCAAGATCGGCAAAGAAGTCATCAAGAGTTGTTAAGTCGGTAGACGATACAGGTGAAATTGAGCAGGCGGAAGAAGACAGTGTCATTACCATTCAAGATGACGAAATTGACGACTCGGACATAGTTCACAAGGCTGGGGTGGAAACTGTGGAGACTTCATCATCAACTAAATTTCAAGAAGGAGAAGAAGAAGCTGGAACAGTTTCCACCACGATTGTAGAGGGCATCACAGATGAAGACATTGAGGGAGTCTTGGAGGAGTTGTCAGAAAGTGCTGCAAGTGGGCAGATGTCACTTGAGGATGCTATGGCGGAGGCCGCATCACCCAAGGACATCCTGTCAGAAAACCAAGAAGAGAGCGGGAACGTCACTGAGGTTGAACAGAACACGGTCCACGCAGCACTTTCTGACAAGGAGGCTGTCTCAGCACCACCAAAGGAGGAGACAAGTACGTTGGAGACAGATGACATTGCCAAAGAAGAAAATGATGAGGAAATAAACATCATGTCATCCTCAACATCAAAACGGAGCAGGAAGAAGAGAAAGATCGATGACACCGAAACAGTTGAACTAAGCGAGGTAATTTCAACGGACGTTGAGGAACAGACAGCGAGCACAGCAGACGAAGAAGAATCTGGAGAGATGTCGATGAAGACCAACACTGCTGTGGAGTCCCGCGAATCGGGCGGTCGCTCGTATTGGCTGAGAAAACGAACGATCACGTATGAAACAAAAGCACCTGAAGTGTCAGTCATGGAGTCGTCTACGGTCTACGAAGCAGACAACAACAAGTCTAGCGAGGAGTCAAATAACAAGGCAACGAAACGAGCAGCAAAAGCCGCTCAAGTGGTACCGGTGGCATCCAAGAAGTCTAGAAAGGAAGCCACTGTGGTCCAGACAGAAGGAGAGAGTGGTTCACCATCTGCATCTATCGCAGGAATGTCTGACGTCCTGGAAGAATCCGTCACATCTGAAAGTCAGACTACAACGGAACATGCGATGTCGGGGACCACTTCCGTCAAGGTGACTTCATCTGAGGACAGCCTGAGGCAGAAAACCGGCACCATGGTCACAGAAGAGGGGGAAACAGCGATGCTAGTCTACGAGTCAGGAACAGCCTCTACTTCGACTGAAACGACAGTGGTGACCAACGTTGAGGTGCACTCAGAGGGAATCTGTGACGACACTGGGACTCCTGAGGAAGCGATGACAACCACAACAAAGACTACAACATCGACGACAGGCAGTCGGACCAAAAGAGGACCAAAAACGGTGACAAAATTATCCATTCTGGAGGAGCTTTCAGAAGGAAGTCAAGACGACCAACATGTAAGTACATGACCTGTATTACTATCATGAAAGTTCATCTGTGTTGGTAGTTACATGTTTAAAGTTAAAACCTGTATTACTATTAATTGGTGTGGCCTTTCCTAAAAATCCTAAGATGTCAAAGTTATGAGATCAATGTTAAGGAAATTATCAATGAACATTTGCTTGTCCTTGATTTCTAATTCACATTATAACAAATTCTGTCACTAATTAAGAACAGTATGTGGTAACTAACTTCAACCTCCACAATTTGATTCCCAAGGATGAGAAGACGAGAGAGGCCATCTCAGCATCTAGGACTGAAGAGGCCATGGTGTCATCAACAAGCACATCCACCGCAGACCAGGGGTGTGTTCATTTAGCTGTTACTACATATTCTGATTCTATATATTCTGATACAAGTTGCTAAAAAGTAAGGTCTTGTTTTGTGGTATTCATTGTATCTTTATTCCCATCTAGAGCAACGTCTGAATCTCTAATGTCGACTGGGAAGAGCAAGAAGTCGACCAGTAAGTCCCGGATAGTCAAAACTAATACAGTGACGACTACGGAGAGGAAGGTGACATCTGTGACTGTTTCAAGTTCACACACAACCTTCGTGAACAAGTCTTCCTCTTCAACAACCAACACCGTGAGCAGGGGCTCCTTGGGTGAGGTTTACTCCATGTCTCTTAGAAAATTGGGAGACAAAGGGAGACGTGTGTACACCTGGAACAGTTAAGTGACAAGAGCACGGAGACTAAGACCCTGTTCGGACGAAAGCGGTGGACTCGCATTGTATCCAGATTCCACCGAAGCAGGATTCATATGGCCCTATCTGAACGCTCCAAACTGCGTCCTTTCATCAAACATCAATGATTGTAGTTTAGGCGAATCGTGCTCGGGCACGAATCCGAAGGAACGTGTGGCGTGTAGATCAATTGTGAGGTGCGCCAAATTTACTCCCTTTCGTCTGAACAGGGTCAAACACTGCTACTCCTGATACGGGACCAATCATTTAGGTTTGAAATGTCCCAATAATAGTTGTGGGACCATTGGTTGATTTGTGTTACAAAATACCTACCTCCTTCTGTGTGTTACACGAGTTGATGAAAATGCACCCACTTCATAATAAGATTTTATCACTTACGTGATCCAGCATAGCAGTGGTGTGGTACAATATGGATATACAAGTATTGCCCAGATAATCTGAAATGATATACCCGGTAACGTTACTAGTATATGGGATAGTGGAGGTGGTATCATATCGATTAGGTCATACATGTACTGTTGGAAGAAACACAAATCTAAGGGCACTTGACATCAAAGTAGTGGAATATGATATCTTTACTAACCATAAGTTTAATATTGGTATTTTTTTTATTATCATTATAGACTAGCTAGATACAGGTACATGAATGTTTTGTAGTTGAATGTATGGTAGTGGAAGATTTGTTCTTCTAGAAAATTGTTTTCGGTGTGCGGTGGTGTGGCTTATATCACAACAGAAAGTACATGGAAAATTGTACGACATACTTTGCTTTAATTTGACGTGATACAAAAGTCAGTGACATGTATGACAAAAGACAGTACACAGGAAGTCTTACAAATTTAACAGCAGCAATTTACAAAAATATCTCCTTTAACATGGAGCTCCTCTCAACATGTAAACCGGTGCAATAGCTCAATTGGTAGAGTGCTCGCTTTGTAACCGGGAGGTCGTGAGTTCAAACCCCGGCCGGGTCATACCAAAGACTTTAAAAATGGTACACACTTCTTTCTCTGCTTAGCACTCAGCACATATGAGAAAAAGTGTGGGGAGGTCAAACACACAGGACTACCAGCGGACCAGCCCACTGCTGTAGTGCATTGCACAACTGTGTGTCGCCCAAGGGCTACAGAAATGGATATGGGCACCACCCTACGCTCTGCGTAAGAAGCATGGGAGACCTTTCCTTTCCTTTCCTCTCAACATGTGAGCTCCAAAAGGTCCTTTGTTGTAACACTACATTACAAGTGTGATGGTTGGACTGATTCTTGGTTATATGAATAAAAGGGAAATGTATGTAAAATCCTGTGGTTATCTTTACATTGTAAAAATGTTTCCTTATTGTAGTATGCACCACATTAATTTACTCATCTACAAGCTACAGATACATATAAGTATAACTGTCATAACATATATTCTTGCTGGTTTCCAACTTCAGATACAGCCGTGTTATATAAAGGTTGAATATGGGAGGGGGCATACATAATTGTCACCCTACATATATTGGAAAACCACACGACATAAAAAATAACGAAGATGCAGCATTTTTTCTCTAGCCAAAACCAGCTAGAAAATGTAGGTACTTGTGACACTTCAAATTTGTGTGCACCTGTGTCACAATGGTAAATCCAACAGTATAAGAGTCTTGTGGCATAAATGCTCGTATTTGCTTCTTGCTTCTGAGAGATTTTGCTGGATCTTATGCTGGCTTAGATGGAT
Source organism: Branchiostoma belcheri (assembly GCF_001625305.1). Taxonomy (NCBI): domain Eukaryota; kingdom Metazoa; phylum Chordata; class Leptocardii; order Amphioxiformes; family Branchiostomatidae; genus Branchiostoma; species Branchiostoma belcheri. The sequence goes on from NW_017804131.1 coordinate 5,265,220, forward strand.
CCCTTACTGTAGTAAGCATAAAAAACAGAGGTCAAAGCCAGAGTGTACTCAACTCAGGTCGAAGTAATAATCAAGTCAGGCCCTTATGTTTCCCTAAGTCAGAGTGTATACAAAAGAGCCACCATATTTCTAAGAAGTACCATCATACTGCTTTAAGTAACACATACAAAATAATCAATACCTTTATTGCAATTGATTTCTATGCAATAAAATCTGCCCAACATAAGTAAAACATGTTACGTTGCTGTGCCCTGTAACTATCATACAAACTCACTTCACAGTTTTTTTTTGTTAGAAAGTACCGTAAGACAAGTAGAAAAGTGACAAGTACTTTTTTTTAGAAATACCAGTATTTGTAGATGACAAACATTCAAAATCGTATAAAAGTGTGGGCAGATTTAGTATCCTCCCATGCTATGAAGAAAGACACTTGTACTAAGTTTGCTCATGCTTCAATGGTTTATGGTGGGTTCATATTGGTAATACGAAAACTTGACAAAAAAATGTATCAATGCTGCAAGTAGGTTGCATTTCTACTCACTAGTTGTACCCTGTACAGTATATTTACACCTCCCTTCAACATTGGAGGAGCCCTCTTTGATATCAGAAATAAACCATCCTGGCATCACATTTACATGTATATTACTGCATTTCCCAGTCATTTTGTGGGAAGTTATATTTCAAGCAAGCATTACCTTTTGACACACTTACATGTAACTCCCAATCCCTTGACAAAAAAGCTTAATTTCTGTAATACTGCCTGTAATTGGTGCATAGCAGTTCAGAACCAATTCACATAAAATCGTCGAAATAAAACACACATGTTGCCCATTCTATGCTAATTTCAGTCAAAATGTCATGATTCCAGTGAAAAAAATGCTATGATATGCCTTTTGCAGATTCAAGGTAGAAAAGTGCAGTGATGTGCTATCTTATTCTGCCATGCTGTCCTCAGTTTTCTACTCAATCCAGTTTTGCATATGGTTTACAGCATTATCAAATTCACAAGCAAACATTCTAGTGCATAGAGAGAACAATGTACATGTACATTTTTGTACTATGGAAAAAAACAAAAGTAACACAAAATTTGTGTACAATAATGTTCCCATGAATGGATATGGAATGAGATCTCTATTTACTGGAATGGGCATCCATCTTTTATCAATTCCCCTAAACAGATAAAACAAGTTTTTTAAAAGTTCGTTAAGTATTACGATTGCACTAATAGTAAATACAAAGGTTCCTCTATGGCTGTTCACTTACTTTACATCATCCACACTCTTACTATACATATTACTTCTAGTAATTCAGCCAGCTAGAATGGTCATTGTACATGTAGTTACAAAACTTAGTAGACATCTACCGTTTACAGTATACATTTTCCACAACTAAAGACTTTATCTTTTACTAAAAGGGAGGCCAGGCAGGTTGAGAATGAATTGTAGACTTATTGGAGAAAAACAGTATTAGAAAGTTTTCATATATACAATTACACTTAATTAAAGTGCAGCATTTTGAAGATTTTGTACATTATTCCACAAGCCACTCTCTCACATGCTCCTGGTCCCTCCCTAGGCCCTGAAGAAAACTGGGTACTCTTCTGTAAAGTACCCCTAAGCCGGAATTGTGCAGTCACAGTGTCAAGTTTTAGTCAATCCTGTAACTTACAGTGTAAGTTTCTGTTATGTATATACATCTATCAATATGAATCCTGAAAGGGGGGTATATACATGTAGGAATACATGAAGGGCATTACACAAGGGACTCTTGCCAATTTCAATGTATTCATTTTACCATCAAATCAACATTTTTTTGCAGCCAAATTGCTTGCACTAAAAGAATTATAAAAAAGGAAAATCGTATTTGTGCCCCTAAGGATTCACACTGACACATGCAAAACCCACAACTGGCTTCATTACCATCTTTTGTCTTTCATACTTTACCACAGAATATAATCTCTTACACACAGTAAAAATGTCCCTCCCATACAGTCAGGCACCACAATACTGATCTCCTGTTCATAAGAAACTGTATGTACAGCTAGGCCTCTATGCTACAGTCGCTGTCGTCCTTGACTCTCCCGTTCGCCCCGTTGTTGTTGTTAAACGCTCGCTGCGGTCTCCTGACGTTCCAGTGGAGGCACTCTGCCAGGCTGTCGAACCAGTCGCTGATCTGATCCATCTTGCAAATTGACGGAATCGGAAACTCGGACGTGGTGATTCTTACGCTGTGAAACCAAAATCACAAAATGTTGAAGACATTGAATCTGTATCCGTATCTGTCTAACCACCCTTCAGCGTAACACACCAGAATTGACATGAACCAAGCTCCGTGAATAGTTTCATCAGGTTGGTAAGTCACTGAACAAAAAGACTCTTTTTTTTACGCAACCAAGTGTTTTATTTAGTTGACGTTTCACTGACCGTCTCCATTTCTGTAAATAGCAACATCTGTGCTGTGCAATGTGAACCAGTCAGACTTGCCCTGAGGAAGGTGAGAGACGGTCACCAAAATGTCAGCTGAACTTGGTTGCACAAAAAAGAGTTATCTTATTCATGAAAGTTCAACCAATTTCATTTTTGAAGCTCTAGATCAGTGTGAGTTTAAGCAGATCTTATCACAATAACAGAAATTACTATTGTGATGACAAAACAGTGGTTTCGGCCCACCTGTCTCCCACTTTGATCTCCTGTCTGTTTCTGCCGTCCAGGGAAACCCAGGCGGCACCTCTGGACTCAGGAGACACCATGACCTGGAGATGGAAAACATAACATTCCATGAGAACACACAAACTTGACATCTGACACAATGAACTTAGCATCCCAACAAAAAAAGGAGATGATTTAGAAGAAACCTGCTACAAACTATGGCCCCTGTAAATCCATGGACATTCAAGGAGTTGTGTTATGTACAGTGATGATACATCTGCCAATCAGCACTAGTCTTTCTGTCTGTACTCTGTACACCTGTAATCTATATCTTCATCTATCAATTGAATGAAGACCTTTATTGTACATTTGTGTTCTACAGAACTAAGTACAGGCCGCATGGGTACAGAACATGAACAAAAAACATATACATTACATACATATGAACATATAAGAGTGTAAATAAATGTCTAATTTCTATTCTTTTTGGCTTCATCTTGCTTAGTACTGATTGTATGGATATACAGTCAAACCTGTACTAGCGGTCACCTTTGTATAGTGGTCACTCGGCCATAGCGGTCAGTTTTTGCCGGTCCCTTGAATTTTTCCCATTGACGTAAGCATTAAGAATCGTGTCTATAGCGGTCACTGTTCAACGCGGTCAGCGGTCACCCCATTCCGGTCCCGCCGGCATGTCAACACCGCCGATAGCGGTCGCGGCTGGCCGTAACCCGCTAAGCACCACGGCCGTAACACCACCCCACCTCGGGCTACGACCGTTATGAGCCTTGTGATAATTTTCCGATCGCTACATTACTAAAATGTGAACTGAAAATTAGACTCCATATGTGTATGAAATAAAGGAAAACTGACTTTTGACACGAAGTGTCTGCGGTCGCGGGTGTCTTTGATATCTGCGTTTTCCCCAACACCAGTGCTGTGCGTGCCGCATGGAGCTTTCAATGGACTCGGCCGCTCGGCGAAGATTACGGCAAATTATCTTTACAAAAAAACTTAAGAATATCCATATTTGGTTTCTCGATTCCTTGAAATGCGTAGATATGTGCATAGCTTCCGTTTTTCATGGGCATAATTAAAGAAATTTGGCTCGAAAATGCGTTTCGTATTTTTCCAAGATGGCGCATGTGTTAGCTGCAGAGGGAGGTCAATTGGGGTCATCGGAAGACTCCACTGTTATGGAGGTAGATACACCGAGTTTTATTTAACTTCATTAGCGTCAAATGACGTAATTACATTATGAAAACATTTGAAATACATTACTACAATTAATTTTAGATGTAAATTTAACACTGTAGTGGATATTTTAAAAAAGATATAAGTCTGAAAGGAGAAAATTTTCTGTTGACTACCACATTGGCATAATGGTAGAGGCAGACAACCCACGCGGGGAGAAACCCAAGCCGTAAACAAAGGAGAGTTTTCGCTAAGTTTTCATGTTCAAAAACGACCAAAAACGGAAAGTAACTGGCAACTGACGAACAATTATTTTGCTGTTAACTAAATAGACAGCATCTTGGTACAAAATAACTTATTTACGTGGTTGGAATTCGCTGTGGCGTATGTCGGTCGCGCAAAGCAAGTGTTCACCAAAGAACAAAAACATGGCGATGTCGTTCTCTTCCACTTTTCGACTAACAACAACAACTACTAGTAACGTGGCGATTGCGGAGAAACGATGGCGAAAGCGGAAAGACGGACGCCAAACTTATTCCAAAAGGTGGAAGCTGAGCTTAGATTAAATGATTTTGCAGTCGATAGAAATTTGTTTGGAGTTGAAAGTTTGTTGCTTGATTTGCTTTCTTTTCTTTAGCCACATGTAGTACTAGTATGTAACGTTACACAAGAACAGTAAATGACAACCAGTGATTTTGTATGTTTTAAATTACGTATGTGAATGGTTTCATTGTCCCAGAATAGATTAACTGAATATGTTGAGTGTATGTATCTTTGATGTCAAGTTAATGTTTCCATGCAATATTTCTGTATTTCTTTTTTTTTCAAGCAAGTACAAAATAAAGTACAACTAAAGCAAAAGAACAACAAATTATTGAACTAACACATGTACATATAAAAGGGGTTTACCTTTGCAAATGTATGTATTCATATGTTTCAGAATAAAGACATCACTGTTGGTACTCAAAGCATGTGTCCCTTTTTTTTGGGGGGGGGGGTCAACTAACCGGCTGTTTCTCTATAGTGGTCACCTGGCCATAGTGGTCAAATTTGGCCAGTCCCTTGAGTGACCACTATAGGCAGGTTTGACTGTATGCGGCTGTGAGATTACTTAGAGTAGGTTTATCAAAAGTTAAAAGGAATACAAATTTCTCTTTACTAGTCAAATATCTGGAGTGGGGAAATATACTTAATACATGGCTAAAAATATGAGTCTATCTCTACTATACAAGGGGCAATCTATGGTGAAATGTATATCATCTTCTATTTGGCCTAAACTACAGAATCAATCTACCTGTCTTAATCAACCATGAGTTAAAACCATTGGTTTCATTCCTCACCTTAATCTCCACACCAGCGGGCACCACGATTGGTCTGAAGGAGAGGGAATGTGGACAGATGGGTGTGACCAGGATGGCCGGCACGTTGGGGTGAACCATGGACGCTCCCGCGGCCACAGCGTAGGCCGTGCTACCGGTGGGGGTGGACACTATCAGACCTGCATGTACCAATACAACAGGATCTTTTTACATTTGCTTCTAATAAACTTTTAAAGGTAAACATTTCCATGACTATATGAGTTATGATGGAAATAAAGATATCCCAATAAAGAGGAAAACATTATACATGTATTCTATTAATAAATAAATTATGACACGTTGGTGAAGGTTACACATCCAGGTAATAAGATACGCCAAAAACAGTTACTCAAGCAACTGGATACGATTTTGGAAAAAAACGTTTCAGGTAGCATCCACTACATTTTGTCAGTGACACTAGAGAGTTGTCAGAAAAGCAGGTTTATAATTAACATCTGTGTCCATAATATCACCAGGGTCCATAATATCACCACCTTGACAAATAGTGTGCTAAAAGATATTTTTACTGCAACATACCCTAGGTATGTACATTTGATGTGTGAAGGAGTGCATACCAAAAGTATGTTGCAGTAAAAATATCTTTAAGCACACTGTTAATCAAGGTGGCGATATTATGGACCCTGGTGATATTATGGACACAGATGTTATCCGCTATTGATTGATATGCACATACATTTGTAAGTGAAGACAAATTTTTTGAAAGTCGAAAAGGAAACAAATGTTAGACAAGTCAAGACAAGGATGATGTAAATTAGTCAAATGCAATGTGTATGACATTCAAACTGCAAGAAGCAAATATGGCCAAAATTTCGAAATGATACTCTCTTTATATCCAACTTACCGTCACCCTGCACTGATGTGACATGCCTCCCTTCCACATACAGGTCCAGGTGGCACAGGTAGGGGGAGGGGCCTCTGTCGATCACTACTTCATTTAGCACCTGGATTTTCTTTGGTTTCTCTATACTGTTGATGTGGGAGTCACATTCAGCATCTGTTATAACAGTCTTCAACCTACTCCTCAGGGTTAGAGCTGCGTGACCTGTAAGAGACAAAGAAGAGTTGTTCAAAACTTCTAGGACTAAAAAACTAAACTAACCATCTTACACCTAAAACATATACGGTAAGAATATGATAATATCATTGTCAAAAGAGTGGCCATCACTCCTGATTTTGTTTGTCTCTTTTTAACTCATTCATGTATTAGGTCTTGAAAAAAATTTCCTTACAATAAGACTTTTACACTAAGCCTCTAGTGACAAGTATGTCCTTCAAACAAGTTTTCTTAACATGATTCAAATCTGACTTACCTTCTAGAACATGGTTGACCTGTGATTTAAAGTTGTCAAACTCGAAAGGTGTGAGAAAGCCCAGGGAACCCATGTGGAATGCCATCACAGGAGGAACACTGCCCTGTTGAGAGATAGACAATAGCATACGTGAAAAAACTTTCAAACTGCACAGTACCTTAAACCCAAATCTGACTTCGTAAGAATTACTAGTATATCTGGTTCAGAACTGTAGATATAAAATACAACATGGTGTATTCTGCATCACTGGGAGGGCTGGGACTGTCTTGTATTTTAACTATGTCATACCCACCAAAGAAAAGATGCATTTCAATGCAAAATGTGTCAAAATTGGGTGTCCATAAACCAAAAATTGTCACAATTCCAACATCTGAATCCAGTAGTTGAATTTTCTAAAGTTGCACACTTGGCGCATGTGAAACGCATTTGAATCATTCTATGGAACATTTGGAAGCCAGGGTGATAACCAAATAGAACCCTCTGTGATACAGCTAGGACACCCGTATCAAATGTCACCACAGCCCAAGTATGACATATGTTCTTTCACAATGGTTTAGGACAGTTAACATTGTCATTGTAATGACTGACCTGGAACAGTGAAGAGGCCCACAGGAGTGTGCCATCTCCTCCCAGACAAATGATGAAGTCTATTCTACCAGACAGGTCCTCAGTACCTGGAGTTTGGGGGGGAGGGGGGCATTCATAAGGAAAATGATTTACCTATATGTAAAGGCATTGTCATCAGCATGTTATTCAATAATTGAGTCAATTAATATAGCAATCACAACTGACTGTCTATAATACATAAGCCATTTGATAAGTCTTGCTAGTCAAGATTTCAGCATTTGCATTCTCTAAACACAATAAAAAGCAGAACACACCTTCTTTGAATGTGTTGAGTTTTTGCTTGATGGGTTGGAAACCAGAGTCATCTGCGATCATTTCATCCTCCAGGGTAGAGACTTCTACGTACACCACCATTCTTTTCTCCTGCAAGATCAATCATCACTTCAGTCAGTTTTTAAAACCATTTCCTATCAAAACTAACAACATGGGATGATAAAAATTTCCGACAGAAATCTAAGGATCACCGCTTGCCTTCATATCCTCATCTTGACTACCACCAAACTTGTTAGTACTATAAGGAATACTACTAAGTTAGTAGTATTCCTTATATTATGTATCATTAAGACCATATGCTTTAAAGAATTGGTGATGCACCTTCTGCAATGTACAATGTATTTTGATAGCTTCTCACTCAGTACTTGAACATTACTTATTCCTCAGAACAAAGTTCCACTTCTAGAAGAGATCCTGTTATTCTACAGTCAAGCTTTTTATCACTCTCCCTTTGCTGAACATCATGCATGCTGTTTTCCAGTAAAACGCCAGCATGTCTGCAGAGCGTACTGCACCTGTGCGAAACGCCGAAACCCATAATGTATTGTGCATAGCACTCCAGCAGAAGGTCTCATATAAGGTTGTATTCGCGTATATAAGGTTAACATCCCATCTGTAGTTTCCAAATGTTATGTCGGAAAGGGTATCCTCTGCAACAGGCAAAATTGTAGTGCAATGGTGACCAAACATCCAGCAAAAACGTAGAAAAATCAGGGTCTTGCGCAGGCGCAGTACGTTCTACCCATGATGTAAAACACCCTACCTGAACCAGCCATGTGACCAGGTCCATGAAGGGCTGCACCACGGAGCTCTCATGGATCTTCTTGATGATGAGAACACTGAGCGGGGGTTTGTTCCAGGTCAGGCGCTGGGACAGGGGATCCTGCACATGCCTGCACACAGAAACGTTCAAACATCATTGCACTAGAATTTAAAAAAAAATTGATTACAAGCATGATTTTCAATTTAATTCAATTCAATTGAGTTTTAGATTTATCTAAATCTAATTCAATAAAATGGCGTCATGTGGCGTAGTGGATAGAGTGCTTGGCGCTCAAACAAGGAGCCCGGGTTCGATTCAGCTGGCAAACGAGAGCATTGCCGGGCAGGCTGGCGTGATCAAGGCAGACCTTGAGCGTAACCAAGGCATCCGGCATCTCGCTGCAAACATCCCAACTGGCACCAGCACGTCTCTCTCGATATGGATCCGCTGGGGAAGACAGATGCCCAAGTGTATGGGTCTCAGATTTGCAACCCGTTATCCACCTTAAACAAATCCATGCGAAGGCTACCGTGTCAACCCTCCTCACTCAGGACCTGACACGGTCTCCATTGTCTCTCAAGACAGAAGGATGCCAACAAATCACGTTTTACTACTACTTAGATCTATCAATTATTTATCTATTTTTCTTTTGTAAATGATATTTACAAGGTCAAGGGATAGGTGAGGTGAGATGAGGTGAAATGATATTTACAACATTTCATTATCCCACTCCAAGAGTACAAACTTTTGTCAAGTTTTCTCTTCCTCAAAAGCTATGTAGCTTCATTAGGCCACAACGACTTATAATTAATTTTATGGATGACATCCTCTGAAGACCCACAAACTAGCCAAAAATAAAAATGCTACTAAAACACAGGAATACAAAGCTGGTATCCTGAATTTGCTGCTGTACATAGCAAGGTATACAACATGCCGGCACATGCTGGCTTTTTGTGGAATTTATGAATCCGCACTGTATGTATGTACTGCGTTCTTGAGTCGAGGAACTTCGGTAGGCTGGGCTCCGTATTGTTGATAACTACCATGGACTACCCAGGCCTAGAGCGAGGCCAGGGCCCCGGAGGATGTGATCTTTTTTTTTTTTTTTTTTTGAGAACAGGTGAAAATCAATGCGCGTGTGGATGTCATCCATAAAATTACGTAGGCGTGGCCTTACGTTTATATCTTATTTAGTTAACCTACTTAGTAGAAGAATGTGTAAATATCTCTTTATTGTGACACAAAGAAAACAAAAGGTCCAAAGGTGTTAAGACCACTTCTTACATAAATGTTTTACTGTATTAGTGTATACCTTATGGAAAACAAATCTTGAAATGATCTACATTGTGTATCTTTAGAAAAACAGTGAGCATTGCAGCTCGAGAGATTTGTTTCAATCAAATCTACATTTTTTATAGATGTATAATGGAAAGACCCCTCCCTTTTAACAAACCTTTCAAGAACAACGCATACCAGTATATTTAGCAACCGTCCCTAAAGAATGTTTTCTGAATGTGAGAACTTCTGTGGCAATACTTCTATTGTTGAATGTAATGTCATTGTTTCGCTTTCTGTGACATAATATTCAACACAAATAGCCCTTTCTTTCCTCTAATGAAAACTTTTACATCTCTAAAAAGATGTTTCAGTGAACATGAAAAATGATTTTTTTGGTTGTCAAGCACATCAAGTTCAACTACAAATGTACATGCGCCGTGTAACATGACATATACATGTACATGTCACAATCTAAGGTCAACCTAAAACATAAGATTGAAAATATATAACTTACGTAGGACAAGACTTCTGTGGAACTTTCATCCTGAGAGAGTGTGGCATTCCTCACTCCACCCAACCCAAGTTAACACCGGACTAACCAAATCCAAGGCGCCGGTGACATGACATTTCACACCCAGACAATACGTAATGTTTCTCCAAACAATGACAGCATTACTGCCAGGTACAAGTACAAAGACGTGTACAAGTGCTTCCTCCTCGTTCCGGTTGGTTTCCCCAAAAGACAATAGTTTTTCCCAGAACTGTTATGATTCTCGAATGGGGCGACCTTTTAACTGAGAGCCGGCACACAACGTAATGGTACAAAGGGCACTTCTCACCTGACTCTGGGTCATACCAAATTTTCCTGACAGCCCAAAAATTTCAAAATGTGTAGCTGCAAAACTTTGTTCACACCCTTCAGTTTTTTCTCTTCAACAAACACAAAATCTTTAATGTTAGATGATGAAACTTCTATTCAAAACCTGTGTAAACTTGTACTTTTCTATCAAGCATCTTAAACTAACAGAATTGCCCCCCGTTATGCAAGTGGCGCATTCTGCTGAACTAATATACTAACAGGTGGATTTGTCACATCATGATGCAATGATGACATCATATGGCAACCAACACAAATGTATATGTACTGACATACAACCTAACAAAATTATCTGTTTCACTGAACCAGTTGACTTTGACAGAAAAACCTCAAAGTTGCTTGCAAACGGAAAATGAAAACACATGTTTATTCAAGCACACAGCACTATTGACCTAGAGAACGTTGACCCCATTCTTCTGGAAGTTCCAGATTCTTCTTTTCAGATCTCACTGCCACAACAGTTATGGAACAGTTTTTAAACATCTGTCAGTTGCTTCTTTTCTCAAAATACAAAAAAGGAATCCACAATGACAGTATTTTTGTAGACTTCTAACCATTTGTTAGTTTTATCCTACAAAAGAAAACAAAGTTGAATAGCTGGCTCTTTGCTGGTCAAGAAGCGAGAATGGTGGGTTAAGTGTTGATTAATGCATTATACACCACTCACAAATGCCACTTGGTTGATCCTGTTGTTTAGGAAGGCGACCGTAAAAGTTATTTCAGGATTCTATTTTTGACGGGTGACAAGCTGATAGATGGTTTTCTAAAGGCCACTTTCTAGGCTTTAAATGTGAAGGTGAAAGTTGTGTACTTTCAGTAATTATTTAGAGACTTTTGACCCAAATTTCTGAGAAATTCAATCTTGCAGTTACTAGTAATATACATACTAGTAGCAATCATGTAATATATTTCCATGAATAATACATTCTGAAAAGAATGTACAGACACAGCTATGAATAATTTTAAAATGTTGAGAACTCAAGATATTTTGACTTTGACAATAATATATGAATGAATCTTTATTTGCATGTTCATGCCCATGGGGCTAAATGCATACATCAGAAAGTGATGTTACATGTACATCATTCTGAGTAACATGATACATAAGATACAAGGATAACAGAATAACAGAATGACGTAAAAGTCTTAACAACTACTAGAGAATAAACTAAACTAATAATAGATAAGCATTTCCACAGATTGTACTTCTCTATCAAGAATTGCACTATCTCAGCATTCACCTATTTTAGTAACTAAGTTCTAGACTTTTTGAATGCAAAGAAGTAGCCCACTTACCTAGGAGACTCAAAAGTGGATCCTAAGGGTACTTCATAAGGCTCTACCTTCATTCCACAGCAAAAGCATGTTTTTACAACCATCATCTCAAAAAAGCATTTACTTTTTTGATCTTTGGTAAAAAGTTTTTCTAGTACTACAAAGTCAGTCTCTCTTGCAGAAAGGTAAATTTTAAGTCAGGAAAATTTTCTCGAATAGGTTTTTGAGATGGAAAAATTGTCTCTCAGCGGAAGAAAGTATGTTCAGTGTTTACTGTTTGAATGTTCTGATGTTTTAGCTGAAGTTGTCCTTTGACATTAAACACAGGTGTTTTTGTCAGGTCTGGTTTATACCATATATGGTGACTGCCAGAATTTTTAATATGGGAGGCACCATTCTAAAACTTCTGAGGGGAGGAGGGAGTTCTTTACCTTCTTAATAACTCTATAATTTCAAAATGAGAAACCCCTTTTCCTGATTTGTATATGTTTCTAACCCTCTCAGAATCTACTAATGGAATGGAAGCTACCAAAACTTCACCGCCTAAACATTTTCTTGCACCATGGCCTTCCTACAAATACATCAGTTTATTGATTTGAATCTATTCATATCTGTTATTTTACATCTTCTTATCAATAAAGCAATTTCAGCTTGAAACAAAAGTGTTTGGGGGTTGAAAATTCAACTTCATCACACTTTCTTGTCAGCTTTAGGTCTTCCACCAAACAAAAATCTTGACAACATCCTTCAGGAAAGACAGACATAACTACTGTAACAAAACCAAACCTAAAGTAAAGAATACAACTACTTCCTAACTATGGCATTGCATCTCATTACGCAAACAATCATGAAGATCCAGACATTTTTGATTTTTTCAGTTATTGACAACCAAACAAACCAGTACTAGTATATGGAAACAACCTTCTTTGCATAGATGATAATCCATCAAGCCATTACGTGTGGACATAACCTTAAGCAAGTCTATGAATAATTTAGTCTATTGATGGTTGCTCTTAGGTAAGACGTCTTGTCAAACGGTAAATGGATGTGGCAGATTCAGGTTAAAAATTGATAAATTTGATATCTATTCCAACATTTTCTTTCACAAACAATAGTTATATGACACACTTTCTTATGATCTTTGATGAAGAATATTTGAAATAGAAACCAAAGCACCACAGTTAAACAACAGTTACACAGTTTTTACATTATCTACGTATACTTACATGTGAAAATCTTTGGATATTCCAGGCATCGGGCCTACAGTGCCAAACTCCAAAACCTCTTCAATAAAATCCTTCCAATGACGATGTCTCTCTCTCTACACTGGGTTTCGGCACTGTGTCCTGGCAAATGTACTCTGACACAATGCCATGTTTCCCTCTAACCAAGGTTTTATATCCAGTCCAAGTCTCCACTTTTGGTAAATAGAAAGGTTGGGCCACGACTGTGACATCATCAAATCATCCTCATGAATATTCATGTTGGTTTGTTGAACCAATCACAGGAAAGAAAGGAGACATTAGATTGCTTCCGTAGAATGAGTCAGTTGACAACTGGGATGTGGTTCTCATTTCCATGGTTGCATCACTTCCCAGAACTAGTACAAGTATAACAGCACCCTGATATGTATTACTCAAAAGGTGATTACCCCACCACTACTGGGACATTCAGACTTCCGGCTATGTCAGTGGCTGGTTACAACTTTTAATGCAACACTACTTCTGAGAAGGAAACTATCCCCTATCAATAACTACGCAACTTGGCTTCCTGCCAACTACAGTAACTGTTATGATTCACTTTCTGTTTCCTCCACAGTATATAGCAGCCTCTGCTGAAGCTTGGCGAAGAAAACGTCACAAAATCTCCTTTATTTCTAATTCAAACGAAGAACAGACATGCACACTAAAAAAACATAACATCCAGAGTACCAGCTATGCTATAGGAAGTACTACCAGGAAACGGTGGTGGGTCTTGTATATGTTTTCTGGCTTCATTCCAAAAATTTGACCAAGGGTAAAGTCAGGACAGAAAGCTTCTGAAGTTCTGGTGAATTGAAAAAAATTAGCCAAAGGCAACGAAAAATGACAGATAGAAAACTTCTGCAAACCACACCTTCTTGTTTAATAAACCAACATGGTTTCTATTAAAACTCCTAAGTCACAAAATGGCTATGGCTTCCACAATGTTACCATCATCATGATCATGATAGCTAAATGATATTCACAGAGGTTTAAAATAATTTCTTCTTTCTATTCAAGGTAACTCATTCTGTAGTGCCATAAGAAACTGCCCCCTTATTTGCAAAACAACAAAGATGCAAACTGGCCTATTCTAGACTTACATGTCAGACCAGTTCAGCCAGGTGTGTTGTTATACTCTCTTTGAAATATAAACAACATGGCACCATCAGAAAAGTGTCTGCATTCACTGCATATATAGTCTAAACATCGATTGTAACACCAAAACCTTACAAACTATTCTCTACAACTTTTTAGTACAAGATCAGACTGCCATAAGAGTAAGACTTTCAAACAAAACAAAAATGTCAAGAAAAAAGGGGTAATCTTCTATGACCTTTACTGCACACTTTTGTGTACTTCATAAAATTGGTCTGTATATGAAAGATCAAAAACCACCCAATTTTATTGCATTTGACAGAAGTCAAATATAAAGTCAGACATTAGATTGACTAATGTGAAACCAACAAAAAAATCTTTCATTAGTTCTAAAAATTATCAGATTTAAAAATATTACCATTTTAAAACAATAATAAAAGTTTCTCCTACATTGGTTACAACATATCTATAGAAAGGCAGGTTTAAATCTATTTTATTATAAATGTACTGTATTCTGCTGTCTATATGTTAAAGTAATATCAGGAAGTGAACACAGCACTTTTGACTCCCAGTACATTTATGTTACCTGCCTAATATATGTACATGTAATTCCAAGATCAACACATAAGGTAATGCCTGACATTGGAAATCTTTATAATTGCAGTACAATAACATTAGATACACTGTACTATGAATGATGTTTATTTTTCTAGAAATGATTCGTAGTCACAGAGACCAACATATAAATCTTGTAAGCATGACTGAACTTGGAATGCACTCACGCAACCACTCAGTGCCTCTTGCATTGGCACACTCTCATTACACTTTTCCCCTCAAAGACATGCTTAATTTTTGCTCATGTCATTCACCGTTGTGTACTATAGCTAGTAGTTATGATATGATAAAAACTGCAGGTGAATACTTACATGATGGAGGCTGGGTTCTTCTGAATACAGGCCTTCGGCCCAAACGTTGTTGTGGGACTGGGGCCATGCAGAGACCTGGCACGCCTACAACAGCAAAGAAAGAAAACACATTTATCTGTAGTCTGAATGCCCTAAGGATATCATTATGTCACATTCTTGAAAAACACAAAAGACACAAATGACACCCTAAAGTGTACTTCAGGCGCCATACCGTAGCTTTAATTTTGCAAACATTCTAGATCTGAGGACAGACAATGTCTACAAGAGTTACGGGGCGAATTTCAAAGCAGTTAGACAAGTTTGTTCTACCTGGCCCATTCAACACCCGCCGGAAAGACATTGGTGAGATCATCAACTGTCAACCAATGACCGATCAATAAATCCCATGAGTTGCCACAACAACAGTAGTGTGTTATTGGGTGAAAGGTCAACAGGTCAAAGGTAGCCTAATTCTATTTTTCAGCACCTCACTCCACCGGCCCACCTGGACAAGATACCCTTGCATACGACTTTTTCTGTATACGTATACTATAGAAGACAAGAGAAAAAGGTTTGTACTAACTTACAAGAACTTGAAAACAAGGAGGGCCTTTTCTCTTGTTGTGCCTGGTGAGTTCTTAATTAGTTGCTACTGGCAAGATTTTTGAGGTACGCAGAAAAAGGTTTCCAGCCCAGTGCCTAACCATGTAATATCGAATATAAATGTCTAACATCCTCATGACATCTGCATTTTCACATTATCACAAGTACTATGTTTGCCTTTGACACTGTTTTATACTTCATGGCATCTGGAACATTTAGTAGATGTACACCTGGTTAAAGAGTATGGACATCTCTCATAAATACATTATTGTGCAACATATGATAAATCACTGTTTTAGTTTACATCACACACATGCAAGTTATTTCATGACATTTATTATTGATATCATAGGCAAATCATACATCTGTCGCCTTTTTTTACCAAGACCACTTGCTGGCCATGACGTCTTCACGATTGCTTGTAATTGTATACATGTACTTCAACAGTTAAACCACATATTAGCACTTACAAATAATCAGATTTGCTTCGTTGCTTCCTATATGGCATGCATTGGAAAGGAAGGAAGGACAAATAAAACCTTGGTTAAGGTGTGCAGGTCAGACTGTTACATTCATACACACAAAAAAATGTGCAGAAAAATCACATTGCTCTTTAAGGAAAAAAAAATTATGGAAAAATGGCTGAGTGATATTTTCCACTGAAAGATAAGCATACCAGAAGAAAATTTTAACCTTAATTTTAACCTTCATTTCCAGGAAAAAAATACCTTTTTGGGTTAAAAAAAAGATTTTAAAAGGCAAGGCAAAAAAAGGATAATACTGATGCTGATATTTTGTAACTTCACATTTGGTTAAGAGTTCTCTTACTAATGGCATAATATCACGGCTAGTTCAGGAAATATGATACTAGTGGAAGGAAATGGTCCAAGTAAAAAATTATCTTAAGTAAATTATTACAACAAACACGGTCATAAGCACACACGTATATCAAAATATAGCGTCATGTAAAAAGGAACAAAACCGGCGTAAACATATGTTTTCGACATCTGAAAGGAAAGGAACCGTATCAAAGAACCGTCAGAAAAGAAATCTCAAAGCAACTAGTCATGCACGATGACAGGACTTCAAAGAAAATATTTTTTCTAAAACGTCGATTTACCTGAATCGCGACCTCTGTAGCGACTCGGACGGGGAAGGGAGCTCATCAATTTTCTCCATGCTGAATCTAGAGACACTCCTCGGTTAAAAGAATCTAGATCTGTGGATGGGAAGGGTGGAAATGTGCCGAATTCCCGATTTTCGGGATAAAGTAGGCCAGCGAGACTCAGACTAGACCGACATCACACCACCGGCTGTAACCTTAGACCTTACTTACTTCCGGGAAATGGGGCATCATGGGAATTTGATTGAAACTGCACTTCTAATTTATTCCGCTAGGTAGCGTACCTAAGTAGTCAAGTTGTCACACCGACAAGTGCATGTGAAACTCAATATAGACGTAACAAAGTATGACATTTTCCCCGGAATCATATATTTTCCAACTGAATGTTGAAAAAGCTGCTCT
The DNA here is from genome assembly GCF_001625305.1 of Branchiostoma belcheri. Lineage (NCBI taxonomy): Eukaryota > Metazoa > Chordata > Leptocardii > Amphioxiformes > Branchiostomatidae > Branchiostoma > Branchiostoma belcheri. The sequence goes on from NW_017804131.1 coordinate 5,282,216, forward strand.
TACAGCAAAAATCACGCCGTTCATACTCTTTTTTTCCTCAAACGATTCAGATCTCGCGAGATGTTGCTGTGTACGAGATATCACGAGAATTCGAAGAGACCGGAAGAGAATCAGGAGCAACACAGTGCAGTGAGTTTTGTCTATATAGTTTTGAACCTTTTACTTTCACTGTTACCTTGCTCGTACATGTGCTTCACTCATGTTTGACTTGTCAACATATAGTACCTCCTGAGCGGATTCTTAATTTTCTAAGGTTCTGTTTGAGATATCTATGTTGCAGAACATAGCGTTGACATAACGTTATATTACAAGGGCCCGGAAGCAACATGTATGGACTTTAAAACTGATCGTCATTATGTTAATTATAACGGGGTCTTTATAAAAATGTACGTCGGTTGGAGAACAACAACTGGGATTCGGCATCTTGAATTGACCAAATACAGTGACTACGCTACTGTATTGAAGTGTATAAAGATTTAATGTGGACATACAAAGCATGTCGGTAAGACAGCAAGAGAAAGGAAGAATCATTATATCTAGGAGGTTGGAACATGTTTCTGTACGTGTAATTCTTATCAAAGTGTCAAGGGGGCTCTTAAGCTGCATGTGGACCATATACCCATATAATAACTTATCAGAACTCACTGGGGAAAACATTTTCCTCACAACTGAAATATGACCCAATACATGTAAATAATACAAACAATAGATAATAACACAATGGTATAATGTTAGAATGATTTTAAAGTAATCAAAATGCAAACTTATATCTTTATGTTTTTATAATACTTATTACATATTACTTATATTTTCAGAACTAAGATCTAGGATGGCCTCGCGGGGAAAGAGTGAGACAGAGAAGTTGAAGCAGAACCTGGAGGAACAGCTGGACAGACTGGTGCAGCAGCTACAGGACCTGGAGGAGTGTAGGTACGTTAAGCTGAACGTGGGTCATGTGGCGTAACAGCAGAGCATTTGGCTCAGAACCAAGAGTTCCCGGGTTTGAATCCTGCCATGTCACCAACCTTGTCCCCTTGGAAAAATTTTTGTCCTGTTTTAAGCTGTCAACACTTGTGACAGACTACATGTATTTATTTTCATTATGAGCAAATTTTCTTTTCTTCTTTTTTTTTAGCAATAATTCTTATTTCTGGTCCATCCCTTGATTATCATGCTACATAATACATGTATATTCATTTATCAACAGAGGATCCCAATATTGATAGCAACTGCTTTTCTACAATGATTTATGTAATTATGACCCAAACCATGTCATGGCCCATATTGTTTTTCAGGGAAGATTTGGATGAAGATGAGTATGAAGAAACGAAGAATGAAACCTTGGAGCAGCTAAAGGAGTTCAGTAAGACACTGGAGCACATGGTGCAGGGAGACATGACACTCGTGGACGAACTCAACAGCATGCAGCTGGTAGGTCAAAGTTCAAGGTCAAAGAGAAGAGCGAAATATGTCCTTCAGAAAAAAGGCAGGGACAATCACCTGCTTCAAGATTTACATCATTTTTTTTAAATTGGTTAAAATGACCACAGTCATGTACTCAGTCATATACAATCATATTTTTTGAAGATGAATGAATTTTATAACATAATGGCATAAGTACAATGTGCAGTTGCAGCCTGTAAATAAGCAGTTTCGTAGATTAAATTTTTGTAGATGAATTGCTCATAATACTGACTGATTCCAATGTGTGTGTTTATGTATTACAGGCCATCAGAGCAGCTATTAGTGAAGCCTTCAAGACCCCAGAAGTCATCAGAATGTTTGCCAAGAAGCAGCCTGGGCAGCTCAGACAGAGATTAGCTGAGGTAAACATTCAGTTGGTTCAAATCCTGTTCAACTTCATGTTGATAGATTTGTTACTGCTTCTTTGCTGTGTTTTCTTTTATGATGCATAATTTTGTGCTTGTTTGTCATGTTTTTAACTAAACCCATGCACAATATTTCAATATTAATAGACATTGAAATATTGTTGCCTTATATACATGGTAGTTGACACCGACAAGTTTGTTGCTTATCACTACCTACACTATAGATAGATCACTGCATTTCAGGTAAATTGCACCTCTTTCTTGGAGTAAAAAGTCTCCTTGGTTGAGTAAAAATATAGTCTCCTTCAGGTAGATAATTGAAATCTGTTTGTTGCCCTTCCACAGATGGAGCGTGATGCGAAGGTAGGCAAGCTGCCGCCGGATGTCTACACACAACAGAAGATGGAAGTTCTCATGGCCCTCAGGAAACTGGGCGACCAGGTAAGGCAGGCTCCCTAACCTGAATGCAGAAAAGTTGTTGTAAGGGAGTTAAACGGTGTTTTTTCAAAGTCCAATAAAGTGCATGATAGCCTAGCATTTCCAATTGCAATTTTGCTACAGTGCCTGCACCCACATACAGGTAATAAGCCTGTCCTTGGTGCTGAACACCGTCCACACCAGGTAAACATGTCTGTCCTCTGTGCTGAACGCCATCCACATTCCACATTCCACACACAGCAGTACAGGTAAACATATCTGTCCTTGGTGCTGAACACCATCAACATGAACACACGGGTAGTTATGTCTGTCCTTAGTGCTGAACTTCTACATACATATAGGTAAACATGTCTGTCCTTGGTGCTGAACACTATCCACATTCCACCCACAGGTAAACATAACACACACACAGGTAGTTATGTCTGTCCTTGGTGTTGAACACCATCCACGCGCACACACACACACACACACACACACACACACACACACACACACACACACACACACAGACACACAGCCTGTCCTTGGTGCCAAACACCATCCACACACAGGTAAACATGTCTGTCCTTGGTGCTGAACACCATCCATACAGAAATGTAGGCTCCTTCAAGTTGATTATCAATGCAGCACCAGCTCAGTGAAGTAATGATCGAGAATGTCTGTCATGTTTTCCTTCTTTGTATTCCCAAGAGAGTCATATTTAATGAGATTATGGTACGTAATTAGCTTTGAGCATGACATGACTTCATAATCCATGACACCTCCACCCAGGTTCATACATTTGGGATGTTTGTTGCATCCCTACTTGTAAATTATAGGTCGTAACCATAATTAATTCTTCGACATGCATACAAATCATATCCTTCATCTGTTAGCATTTATATACTCAGTATTTTATTCAGTTACTTATGAATCATATTTGTTATCAAACTTTTCAAAGGGAAATTTCATGATTATGATTCATGATTTCATGGAATACCCATTGTTGAATTGTCCATTCTTTCAAATTCAACATGAACTAGTTTTTTAATGCTTGGCTAAAACTCTAACTGTACTGATAATGTATGACTTTTGTTTCTTCCCACAGTATTTTCCCATGAATATTAACAGCCATATTCTGTCATAATGTTGATAGATAACTACTCACGCTAGATTGATAGAAACCAATTGACAAGAAGAAATCTAGTTTTGTTGCAAAGGTTTGTTGCAAAGGTTTTTCTCCTCTATGTACATCCACATTTTGTATACAACTTATATGTGACAAATGTCATCTTATGTCAAGTTCACCATGGGCATTTCAGTAGTCACCTACTGCCCCAATTTGTGGTCTGCATTGCTATTACCCACATTCTAGCATTCTACACCAAGGGGCACTACAGGAGTAAAACTACCTCTCCTATGGCCTCCCTCTTGTCACCTGACCTTGCCCTTGGCTATAAGTCACTGGCACCCACACACGTACCTACCCACAACTGATCATCTGCCATTTCAAGCTCTAATAGGTCACTGCCTGGCACATTTGAAGGGCATTGAAAATGGATTTTTCCATAAAATCGCCAGTTCTAGACCAAAGAGGAGCCCAAGAATTTACGCAAGTATTGATTGGGTTGGAGATTGGTTGCTAATTGTAGCACAGGCCGACGTCAAAACATTCTGAGGAAGAGGAAAAGACAATTTTTCTGGCTTATGGACCGTAGCCAGCTATTCTATGAATTATGTTTTAACCTTTCCAGATTCATTACACGGACGGAAGCCTACGGGGAGGCTTAGGTTAAACCTGGCGTGATGTAAACTCAAAACTTTTAGATTGTTGCTGCTGAATTAAAAATTCATCATAGGATCTTTAGACATTTTTAGATCCCAACACATTTTTTAGACCATCACCTAATCTATGGTGACAAGCAGCATTGTTGAATTGTTATACCGTAAGTACTAAAAGTTTTGCACTTTTCCTTGATAGCTGAAACCAGAGGAAGCTAATTTCCTGACCACAAACAGTAATGCAGCACTCAGCCAGTTTGAGAAGGTGTCTGAAGACATGGGTAGGTTATACAGTCTTACTTTTTTTGTCAACAAGTACTATACCCTGAATGAAAGCTCGTCTGTGTTGGTAGAATCCTTAGTTGTAGAGTTTTCAGCTTTAATCCTTTTTGTGTTGGATCAAAGCTGAAAACACTACTGTACAGCTTGATCCGCACATTTTCGAAGAAACTTCACAGTACTTCTCCTTTGCTGCTAGATTTTTTCATCTAATATACAAGGGGGCCCGCAAGCCCTTTTCCGTAGAGCGAAATTGGCCATTTTAATTTTATGAAGAGCGTAGGCGGACCGCTCTAATATTTTGCGTACAGCATATTCGACGTTTTAATTCTACGTAATGCGTTGTAGCCACTTGGAATTTATCGTAAAGCAAAATTGAGAGGTTTCCGTTCAGCGTAGAGCGTTGTCGGGACCCCCCTTGCAGGCCCTCATACAATGGGTAATATTCTGAAAAAGCAAAAAGAACCTAGTTTGCTTGGCAAATGGCAACTTGCAATTATCTGATTGTTAAATCTGTAAATCTCTCTTAAATTGTTTCCCAACTAGACAGATGTGGAGAACAGGTGTGCCTTATGGACAGGGTCAAAGGTTGACCTTGCCGGTTGACCTTCAACCATTTGGTTGGTGACCCATGACCTGTCCATGTCACATCCTGTTGTAAGCCTTGTGTGTCTCTACTCTATAATTATGTTAGGTGCAACTTTATTAACCTCAGTTAGGCCACACCAATTTAATTTCTTGGTTAACGGATTCGTCCGCTTCATTTTTTTCTGATTTGCAAATAAAAATAAAAATTCATAATCAACTGCAAAATGCTCATATTTTGCCCTGAACAGTTGAAAACAGTCCTTTTCATCCTAGTTGTCACAGTTATTCCATCTTTCAATGCAGTCATTCATTAAAAGTTCAAAATTCATTGTTTAAATTTTGAACCAGCCTGGTGTGTTGACTTCATGGCTCCTATCGTACCATTTTGGGCCATGATAGGATGCCTAGGTCTGTTTCTATTTATTTATTTTTTTTGCCCGCCCGCTCCATTATTTTTCTAGAAAAATCCGTTAACCAAGAAATTAAATTGGTGTGGCCTTACCAAAGCCTGTTTGCCTTCCTCATGACCCTCATTGTACTCCCAGCCTGAAGAAAAACTTCCGTACTGTGTAAATCTTTGAGTCATGAAATGTGTCAGATATTATTGATAGTTATTGAAGTTCAACGTAATTTTGTTTTTACAACTAGCATTCTAATCCACCATGAACTTACTTTCATAGATCATGAAAATTCATCAAAATTCATAGCTGTTTTCATAAAACTTTCATCTGTTTTAATCAAGAGACCAAATAATTGAGTCAGCAACAAGAGACTTCACGAAGAATCTGCAAACCATCATAGTCACGCATGCACTGTTATTTCCTCTCCTTTTCTGGTATTACAGCTGATGGGTCAAAAATAGATATTTCGTGATGCATTTTGAGGAAATAGCAGATAGTTCCTGTAACATGTATCCCAGATAATGAATTAGATAAAGAAGGATGTTACATAACCTCCCCACAATACCCCCACAGAGTTAGCAGCAGCCAGATAAAGTGAAGTTACATAATGTTCTTGGTTTAAAATATCCACAAGCAAGAAGGGTATGAATGATGTTATATAACCCAAGGGCATTATATAATGTACTTGAGTAACCATTTCATATAATGGACTCAGTTCAATCCTATTTCCTTGTTATGTGAGATGAAATACTGTCAATGAAATAACAGGATGTAAAGCTATTTGTGTCTTCCATTCAGGTGCTGGTGACAAGCTCTTACAAGTCGCCGGCTCCCAGGTGGCGGCAGCCGAGAAGTAGAACAGCCTGGCCAGTGCTGTTCCAGAGGGAAGGCTGGTGGTGATCGGAACAGCTTTGTTTCTGATAGCTAGAATTTCTCACAGGATAACTATGTGTTTGTTGTTTAAAGAAAATGCAATTCTTGGTGCTGAATGTATAATCTTTTGTGTTTTTGTGTATACCTGAAGATGCTGAGAACTGAGATGATATGCAAAGAGGCATGCCCGTAGCCAGGGGGGTTCTGACCCCCTGCACATGCTTAAAGTTTAAAGGTCCACTTTTATCTAAAGGTCTTCGATTTTTCTTTAAAAGGTGGAATGATTTGTATCACCAGGGGGACTGTAATCCTATTTGTCTCTGACTTTTCCTTTGAAACCCTCTCAAAAACGCAGGAAATGCCATTTCAGAAGGTTCAAGGCACTCGCTGGTCTCTTGGACAGTACATATACAGGTAGGATTAGAACCCCCAAGCAAAATCCTGGCCACGGACATGAGAGGGTTTTAAGATCATAAGAGATCGTTGTCATTTTGTTGAATTTCAATTCTCACCATCATATTACTTGAAGATCTAGTACATTCCTGTACTGATACTAGAAAGACATAAGAGGTGTTAAGAACTGTTTCGTTTAATGACATGGGGCACTTCCTGCCCTTTCAATTTTAATTACCAGTATTACCTACATATCTAATTATCCTTAACTGCCTTCCAATGTTGCAAGACTTTGAAATTCCTGACCGACCCCCAAAACAAGTCAGAGTTTTTGTGAATTCCTTGTTTTATTCATCATTGTGAATTTCTCTGTCTTTATGACCTGGGGTTTCCACTGCCATTCAGCCACAAACTCCCCAGCCTGCGCTTCCTCTGGGACCTAACTACCTGTGCCTGACCTTTTGGGGGCTGTAGTTAGGTAATTCCTCCACTCACATTGTGTCACTCAAGATTTACAGTTAGTAAGATACGTGGCATAGCATGGCATAATGGTCAGAGCATTTGGCTCAGAACCAAGGGGTCCTGGGTTCCAACCCCCAACATGCCCGATACCCTGATGAGGACACAAATGGATTTGGTATCGCCAATGTGCCAAGATCTGTACATTTGCCACTAAGAACCGTACAATGTTTTAAGTAGTACACACCCTAAAAAATGCCTCTGTGTTAGGGAGGTAATGAAATAGCCCTAACTCTATTATGGCAAGGCTTCTTGGGTGGTACATGTTTTCTCCAGAATGCTGGCACAATTATTAGGTTAGGGAAAGTGTGAGAGTGTAAGACCCCAGGGAATAGTGCAGCTACTGCTAGATGGAGGGAGAGGATGTATGTCCATAATCTTAGGTAATGTTTCATATATGCAAGGAGTGTACTAGTATACAGTATATAAGCTTAATTCTTATGACATTATATAATATCATTACTGAGATGCAATATTAGGGTTTTCATCCATTCATTTGTGGCATTACTTGAGTTCCTGAACCTCATCAGCATACTTTCACAAATATTGTTCATACTTTTGTCCTGAAGAATGTCTCTGAAAAATAAAGTCTTTTTGAAAAATAAAAAGACAACATGTAATTTTCATACATAGAAGTAGTAAACACCTAATATTCCTTATGTCTAGACTCTATGCAAATGCATTTCTATTTCTAGGATTACATATCTGTTATACTGGGGAGGAAGGACCATAAAGTACCACCCACCCTGTCATTCTATCAGCCTCAAGTTGTAAAATTTACAGAGTAATTTTCCCAGTCACTAGTTACTGATGAGAAGAAGTCCCAAGTGATATTCAACAAGGTTGTACAATATATTGAATTGGGGAGCCTCAGTGTTGGATGCAAGGCTTCTTCAATTGCCAATGCTTATGCCCACTCTTTCTCATGTTAAATGCTACATAATTCCAGGTTTAGATTATATTTGTGAAACTATGTTTTATTTCAGCCAAATGCATTTTGCAGACCATCCACATTTGTACTATCTTTGAGGGAATTCAGGTCATATTTGCCCAAAAAAAATGATAAAAGCTAAATTTCTCTATATTACAGGAAGCTGTATTATTGTTGAATCACAGCATATGCATATTTATAATCCTAAACCTTTATGGTGAGGTGGACAATACATCAAAATCATTTTGAATTGTACCATTCCATTGTTTATATGGATCACAGAAATGAGGTCATGCCACAAGTTCAGAACAGTGCCCATATTCGTAGCTTATTGTGGTACATGTACCTCTCAGTGATAAATTCGCAACCCTCCCAGAGTCAGCAAAGGTGATAGATGGATACGCACACTGCAATATCCACTTGTGTGACCTGCAACGGCAACCTCATGCCAACTCCCCACCATGGATGATAGAATGAAAAAAAATGTTGACGCCTGAGCTCCCAAACATACTGACATATTGAGGCTCTAGAATGTACTAAGTGGTTATCCCGTGTTTTGAGGAATATCTGACTTGATATGGTACTCAGAAAGGTAAGTACTCAAACAGCAGGTTTTTTGTGTGATAAGACATAAAAAAAAAAAAACGGTCAGATGCTTGAGCTCCCTGACATATTGAGACTCTAGAATGTACTAAGTGGTCATCCAAGTGTTTTGAGGAATATCTGACTTGATATGGTACTCAGGAAGGTAAGTACTCAAACACAGCAGGTTTTCTGTGTGATAAAACATTAAGAAAAAAACAGATGTTTCAGCTCCCTAACATATTGAGACTAGAAATAGTAAAAGTGGTCATCCAAGTGTTTTGAGGAATATCTGACTTGATGTGGTACTCAGGAATTTAAGCACTCAAACGCAGCAGGGTTTTCTGTGTATGATCTCATTCCCTGGCTGTAATGGGCCTACAGGCTTTCCCTCGCCGCCCGACAGGAGACAAATCGTCCACCAGACTGCAATTTCCTGCAGGGTGAGCTCATCTGGGCCGACCTTTTCCCGAGATCTGGGATCAGAGCTGGACTGGCCGAACCAACCACATGTCCTGCTTCCTGGCACCGAGTGGTGAAAAGGCGGGATGGAAAGTATTGGATCTGCTTCTTTTTCAGAGCATATGTGTAGAAAACCTAGGTTTAGTGTTAGTATTGCTTAATATTTTACTACATGTACCTCCATCTATTCTCTATTTCTTCTCTCCTTTAATTTTTAGCCATCACATTGGTAAAACCAGAGCTGGTACCGGTATTATGATTGGCCTCTGATAGTGAGAGGGTGAACAGAAACAGAGGCAACATGGATGGAAGAAATTGAGATGGATTTCCACAAAAATGGGAAAGAGTTGACCATTGGGAACAATATTTTGGTGCAATACTAATAATTGTCATATTGTTATCAAAGGTTACATGCTATTTTCCTCCATTGTCTAATGATGTCCATTGGGAACAATATTTTGGTACAATATTAATAATTGTCATATTGTTATCAAAGGTTACATGCTATTTTCCTCCAGTGTCTTATGATGTCTACAAACAGAAGTACAATATGCTGTTAACCCTTGAGTTGTGTACAAAGAATTTCTTATCCAGCATCTGCTTTATAAGTTTATGGATTTCTTTCCCAGGAAGAAAAATTGATTGACGTCTCACAGATTCTTTCAGATAACCAGGAATTCAGAATACACTCCCCCAGATACATGTATTGGCCAGTACATGCCTCCATATCAGTACTAACTGTCAGACTACAACAACAATATGGCCACCTCTGGGCTTACACCAATCGGTTTTATGATATCACAGATATAATCTTTATTGCACAGCTGTGTCCCATATAACCTCATAGCACTGTGAATACAAACTGTGCATGAAATGATAATATTCACACATTTTAGCTACCATAATACAACTAAGTAAGACATACCAGTAATGTCCAAAAATAAAATGTAAAACCTAATGTATGATATCTGATTATCGTGCTGCCAATCTTCCACTTATTTCAAATAATCTTGCAGCATCCTTTTTAATACATCTCCTTGACAGCACATTACCTTTCCCTGTCCTTATCACCCATTAGAGAGAACATTTGCTGGGGGCTTTTCTTGATCCTTACTGAGATTTTGACACATCTTGTAGAACCCATGCAAGAGTTAATTTGGACTGTCCACATCGGGGAATATGAAGATTTAGATTCTGGCTGGCAGCCCAGGCAATATCATGGTATCATTAGCGGTTGACGTATGTGTGGTGGTAAGAGGGCAGGGAAGGGGACTCGATACTCAATATTGTCTTGTTCTTTGGAGGGTACGTCTCAATTTTTGGCCACATTGAATCGATGCAAGGACTGGAATTACTGAGAACAGGGAAGATTGGAGACTACGAGATTTATATGCATTAGATTAGAACTTTCTATAGGGTGTTTCTGGGTCAAAATTAACAGAAGGTTATGGTATAAAACATTTATGCGCCAGTTCTATCAAACCAAGCGTACACATGAAAAGATTTAGCCTAAATTCAATGTATATATACATTAATGTTGAATCAATTAAAGGCTGAAATAAGCACAGCAGATTTCACATGCCTATCTGCATGTTGCTAACATTTCATAATACAGTCAAACCTGGCCAACCCAGGGGACCACTCAAATTTGGCCTACTTGAGCGGGTGGTCTATTTGAAGAAAATCAGACCAACGCAAGACATCACAAAGATATGACAGTTTACAAGTATTATCATATTATTATTATGTATTATAAACCATTATTGCATCATCATCATCAAAGTACATGTATTAAAATACTGATCCTTTCTTGACTACAAAATGCACACAAAGTACAGTACTAATGGTTGACACATGAACAAGCAAAACACTGATGTACTTCCAGAAATGAAATATTTATTGCATAGAAAGTATTTGATTTTTACCACTGCAGACTCAGTGCTTTTAAATGTACAATCATGTACCACAGTAAAAAGCAGTCACAATTATAGCGTCACATTTACGCTTTGAAATTTCACAACTTACTAGTATCTACACTTGGGTGTTTATAAAAAAATTTAGCCTACATTACGATTTAGAGGTCTTCCCATAAATTACATAAACATTATCTTTATACATTTATTAGTACTAACAAATTGTTTAACATCTATTACAAATCTCACGACTATGGCTCATTTAAAGGAAGTGTTTCATATCATGTTGCAACATCCTGTACCTATATTTGCTTACGGAAGGGGTAGATTTAATGATTTTTTAGCTGTTACTTTAGATACATGTACTATATAACATGTGGAAGTGAGCACTTCCTTACTAGGTTTCAGGTAACATTGTTTTTTTTTCTGAAAACAGTGTGAGAGATCATTATTTCATAATTATTGTGGCATTGGGAGACAGTCTCAGTATATTTAGTTCATTTGAGATACTAGTAACCAACCTTATACTGTTTTTCCAATTCAGTTGTCAGCACTTCAGAACTCTTTTACGAACATCAATCTTTTCAAGCACCTTTGTTTGCGCAGGTCTATGTGATTTGGTGCCTCATTCCCAAATTTCATTAAAAATCAAAGTATAACAGACATTACCATTACAACACACAATTTTGTTTTGAAGCTGCCCAGATTTTGCATCAAATGTGATATTAAATGGATAGCCCAACTCTTTCTGATTGATGCATTGCGTCCATTCAATCATTTTCAAAATGGGGCTTAATAGTCATCTATCAAAGGTATCAGTCACGCATCTAATTGTGCTCATCTTTGCTGGTTATTCGATTGTGACATCCAAGTGAGGAGGAGTCATGTTTTGTCCGAACAGCAAAACGGATGAAAGATTGGCCAAACTGTGGGACTTTCTGGGTTTCTTTGTTAGAATAATATGCGTAGAAGGAGAATAAAATACATAACGTTACACGTACATAGCGTTCAAAGAATAGAGAAGTGCAATGTAAGGTTTGGTACTGTCCTTCATTAGTCATTGTCTGTATTGACAGCTCCAGGGTAGTGGACAGTCAAACAACAGAGCACCTCAGCCCGTATAACACCTATCTATCTACATTCTACACCTTGGAGAGTTAACACCCTTTTGGGCAGCTTAACAATCGCGGTTGCCGCCCAATTTAGATCCAAGTGAAGAGGAGTCGTGTTTTGTCCAACGCAGCAAAATGGATGAAAGATTGGCCAAACTGTGGGACTTTCTGGGCTTCTTAGTTAGAATAATATGGGCAGAAGGAGAATAAAATACCTTGGATCTTGATGTTTTTGACTTGTGTGTCCTGTGACAAAGGACAAAATTCCAGTCCTCTAGTAGATGTGTATAAGTCAGAGCGTATTACTTCGTCAAATATTGTACAGTTTTATTAGGTTAGGTGTGAACGCCCTAGGATAAATGGGTCCTCAGACGACGTTTGACAGGAACATTGTGAAAAGGCCTTACAAGTGAATGACTTTGGTAGATCTCACAATGGCTCCGTGAACGGATGTCGTTTGCTACGGATGTCGTTTGCTGAATTGAAATGCATAACCTACTTGAAATATCTTTTAAAGATTACTTTCCTAATTAGCCATTCATGGATACATCTTTGGGTTACTGTCGTCATATATGTTGTTTGCCTTTGGAAAGGACGAGAAGCCGTTGTGTTCCCGCTCTATTGTGACTATTATGGACTGCTCTGAGGAAGATGAACGTTTCAGCACCAAGGACAGCTCTACGGCGCAATTCGGTGCAAAAGATTTTCTTTTACCATATCACTTCGTCTAATAATATACTGTTTTATCAGATTAGGGGTGTGTGAACGCCCTAGGATTGCCTTCAGACGACTTTTGTCAGGAACATTGTGAAAAGGCCTTACAAATGCACACACAATAGACACAATGGCTTCGTGAACGGAGGTCGTTTGCTGCATTGAAATGCGTAACCTACTAATACTTGAAATATATCTTTTAAAGTACTTAGAGTATCTTTCAAAGATTACTTGTAATTGGCCATTCATGTAGAATTCCTTGCGACACAGTCATCGAAGATGTTAATTGTTCGTCATTGCAAAGGATGTGACGCCGTTGTGTTCCCGCTCTATTGTGAATATTATGGACTTTTATGAGGGAGATGTACGTTTCAGCACCAAGGACAGCTCTACGTATACCACGCAATTCGCTGCAAAACATTATCTTTTACCAAAATGTCCTTGCTGGCAATCCATACATTGACGTGCGAAGCAGACTTGCGTACGGTGTATACTGCCACGGGTACCATTATCAAGGCCCTATTGCTTCCCCCAAGGTTGAACCAATCAGTCGTAATGTATCGATTGACGTCGTTTTGTAGTTATGCTTCGATTTCTTGCGACGCCTCTGCGTATACAACTGTAGTGGAATGACAACCTCGCATTTATGTTGGACTTCTTTTATCGCAAAAAGGCCGCAAAACATTTACATATTTAGTGTTGAAAGTATCGCCGGCAAGCTACGTATACGTTGTTGTAGTTTACTAGAGAAACGTAAACAATTCTTACAAAGCAATATTAGCCACGTACGCATTTCTCTAACTCAATTCTGACAAATTCTGTGTGTAAATAAATACAATCACAGTATTGTTTGAAGCCGCTCCATCCTTGACATTATCAGATTTACCACGATATACACGCCAACGCTGTCCCAAAAACTCGTACGGTGGTGTTGTTTATCGATTTGTTGGGACCTCATTTAATTAGGAGGTATCCACCGATTCGTTAGGAGATGTTTCAGTGATATTGCACCCTCTGTCACCGCAAGAGGGTTGTCCTTATATGGAGTAGAAATAGAAACAAGAAATGGATTGGTAAACGTAGACACCGCTGACAGGAAATGTGCTACATAGTGATTAATAATAAAGTGCTACTTTTACTCTGATGAAGAGATTTTTTATATTATATAAAACAATATCACATTTAACATGCAACAACCCTTACAATGCAAAAATAGGAAAATACATAAAAGACTGTTTTGTTAGAAAAAATGCCGAAACTAGGCGCCTGATATCCCTACTTGATTGTATCCTGCATTATATTTTCTTTTTTTTGTACTATGTTTAATAAATAGTCGTAGTCGCCATACATTGTGTCATGTACAATTGTCGTGCGATAAAACGTTCTTCCATTTTTAACGGGGCGTACGTGCATGTATGAGCATATACCACCAGATGGCCTAGATTGTGGACTAAAGATTATCCAGGTCAAACGTCGCATGCATGCGCGCGTGTGGTTGTGTTTTTATGGACTCCCATGGAATCAAGATCACCAAAACATTCTTGCATGTACGTACCCTGCACTTTGAACATCAAGTGATCTTCGCGTAGGTCGCCATTTCATGCCAACAAAAGATCACCAGGCTTGCTTTAGAATGGCATTAACCACTGCTTGTGGCATAGCTGTACGTGTGGTCTATTTTGACTCATCTCAGCGAACCTTCTACTCAGTAACCCTCCCAGACTCTCCCTTCTTTAGATCGGAGGTGCAGCGACCGTTCAACCTTCCCTCCCATCCATGATCTTCGCGTAGGTCGCCATTTCATGCCAACAAAAATCACCTGGCTTTAGAATGGCATTAACCACTGCCTATGTCATAGCTGCGGTCTATTTTGACTATTTTGAACCACCTACTCAGTAACCCTCCCAGGGTCTCCCTCCGGCAGATCGAAGGGACACAGACCGTTCCCCTTCCCTCCCATCCATGATCTTCGCGTAGGTCGTCATTTCATGCCAACAAAAGATCACCTGGCTTTAGAATGGCATTAACCGCTGCCTATGTCATAGTTGCGGTCTATTTTGACTCATCCCAGCGAAACTCCTACTCAGTAACCCTCCCAGACTCTCCCTCCGGCAGATCGAAGGGACACAGACCGTTCCCCTTCCCTCCCATCCATGATCTTCGCGTAGGTCGCCATTTCATGCCAACAAAAGATCACCAGGCTTTAGAATGGCATTAACCGCTGCTTGTGGCATAGCTGGCCTACTCAGTAACCCTCCCAGAGTCTCCCTCCGGCAGATCCAAGGAGCAGCCGGACCGTTCCCCTTCCCTCCCATCCATGATCTTCGCGTAGGTCGCCATTTCATGCCAACAAAAGATCACCTGGCTTTAAAATGGCATTAACCGCTGCCTATGTCATAGTTGCGGTCTATTTTGACTCATCTCAGCGAGCCTTCTACTCAGTAACCCTCCCAGACTCTCCCTTCTTTAGGTCGAAGGGACACAGACCGTTCCCCTTCCCTTCCATCGTCCATGATCTTCGCGTAGGTCGCCATTTCATGCCAACAAAAGATCACCAGGATTTAGAATGGCATTAACCGCTGCCTGTGTCATAGCTTCGGTCTATTTTGACTCATCTCAGGGAGCCCCCTACTCAGTAACCCTCCCAGACTCTCCCTCCGGCAGATCGAAGGTGCAGCGACCGTTCCCCTTCCCTCCCATCCACGATCTTCGCGTAGGTCGCCATTTCATGCCAACAAAATATCAGCTGGCTTTAGAATGGCATTAACCGCTGCTTGTGGCATAGCTGCGGTCTATTTTGACTCATTCCAGTGAACCTCCTACTCGGTAACCCTCCCAGACTCTCCCTTCTTTAGATCGAAGGAGCAGCCGGACCGTTCCCCTTCCATCCCATCCATGATCATTTCGCGTAGGTCGCCATTTCACGCCAACAAAAGATCACCTGGCTTTAGAATGGCATTAACCGCTGCCTATGTCATAGCTGCGGTCTATTTTGACTCATCTCAGGGAGCCCCCTACTCAGTAACCCTCCCAGACTCTCCCTCCGGCAGATCGAAGGGACACAGACCGTTCCCCTTCCCCCCATTCATGATCTTCGCGTAGGTCGCCATTTCATGCCAACAAAAGATCACCTGGCTTTAGAATGGCATTAACCGCTGCCTACAGTATGTCATAGCTGCGGTCTCTTTTGACTCATCTCAGCGAGCCACCTACTCAGTAACCCTCCCAGACTCTCCCTCTCTCCCTTCTTTAGATCGAAGGTGCAGCGACCGTTCCCCTTCCCTCCCATCCATGACTAATTGCACGACGTTACATGGCTCGCCCACGCCCATGTGATATCGGCAGGCCTCTTTTAGGGGCTTTCCTGAAAAACCGACATAATCCCTGGCCATTAGATCAGCTTGCAGATCTATCTTATTTTCTAGACATCTCTAGGATAGAAAAAAAAACCGCTATCTTGTAGTTATAAAGCTTTTCTGTTCTTTGTGTTGGGACCAAGGGATACATATGTGATGACACCAAGCGACATTTTCCGCAGAGTACACTTGAATTTGGTAAATCGGTAACTTGGCACGGTACACGGTGAAATGTTATGATTAATCTCAGTAACATACAAAATGTATTTCTCTTCTCCCATCTACGCATCGAAAATTAATTTCTTGAAATTGCTTCCTGTGATTATATGAGGTAAGAAGTAATGTAAGCAGTAATTTGCCGATGTTCTATACACCAAGAGACATGAAGAAATATGGCTGTCATTGTCGATATTCGTCTAGAATACACTATCTTATTATAAATGTATTTTCATAAATCTAAGATGAAGATTGGCAAGTCCGTGTTTCTCCACAAACCGAACCTATGTGCCCTATCGTAATTACCCGGTTAACGCAAAGTCGATGGTTACGATACCCTTGTTTACTTTCCTATTCTGAACTTCAAGAGGTCAATATATCTTTTACTCTTTCATTTCTTGTTCAACGCATCATTCATTATTCTTATTTGGGGGGGGGGGTTACAGTAATATTAAAGGACTATAAAATATATGCCCAACCCCCTTCCCCACAAAAAAAGTCATTACATCGATCCTTTCAGTTCCATATCGATCGGTAAATGTGATTGTGAAAATGATTTTGAAACTGATCTATTTAACATTCTGATATTGTTCAAACCTTTTTTATATATGATAGATTATGTTTTCCTTTCCGACACTCGCGACAGATTTTGAATTATCGGAAAACAGCAATCAATATGAAAACTACTAACGAAATATTCCAGTTCGTTGTAACTTCAATCCGAACCATGGATACCACAACCGGACGACATATTGCTTCCGTTCATATCACACTTTCTTGATAGTTCCTTTCATACGTTAGAAACGGAAAGATAAAATGACGCGTTGGGCCTGGAAAAAGAAATCCGGCTCCCGCCGGTTTCCTCCGGTCACGACCTGTTACCACCTCAATAAGTTAGGGAACCCACCTCGCATCCGGTCCGTGTGATTATGACTGGAAGCAATGGATCAATTTCCACATGTGCTGGGGACAGTGATGCACGATTCTCATCTCGGTGGTTCCTGAAAACAATCTCAGATTGGATATGGACTTCACGTTTCAGCAAAAACTTTGGCAAAGGACACAAAATTTTTCATCTGTGTGTTATTTTCTTAGAATGACTGATATTTGGAGATATATTTGTACAAGGACATTTTAATTTGCAAACAGATTTGATAAAGATACAAGTAACGTTAATTACACAACAGACGTTTTAGTGGATGATTTTGTTCGAAGAAATATTGATGATTAAATCCTATCACTTCATGAATTCATCTTGCAATATGATGGTAGTCGGGGTGGGATGAAGATACATTTCCGGTACATGAGGACTAGCTTCAAAGCGTCGCAGTCAATTTTTCAGAACACTCCAGAAGCGCTGGAGTGATCACGCGTGCTGCTAGAAGGTTTCTCCGTGCGTCATAGAGAGAGAGTCTGTCACACGTGGAGTGGACAGAAGTGTTGCGGGGAGAGTGCCCAGGGCCCCCGCTGAACAGACGGATCTCTAACGATGAGTGGTTTCACGCGACCTGTAGGGATGAGAACCCCCGTGTGGCGATGTCTAATGATGCTCTATAAGACCCAAGGCACTGCCTTCACGCGTCAAAACTGCTAGTATGGAGACAGCCAGCAGAAATGTTCTAACATCACGTGTACCACGTAGTCTAGACGCATGCTTACTGAAAAGAGGCTAGTATACATCACATGCCTCGGGAATTCACGTGATATTTTTGAGGACTCTCGAGCTCTCCAAATCGTTCATTTGTCACGTCGACATTTCATCAACTTGAATTGAAGCTACGAGAAGAGTACTGTTAGTAAGATAGTAGAGATCACATGGTATGGCAGTTCATACCGAGGAGTTGGAAGATGATACTAAAAACCGCAGTAACATGCTCCTGAAATTAAATGTCTTCCTGTCACGACACTTTCCCATTACACGGTAGACCCGAACGCTATATAATCATTATCACATTCATCTTTTGATTTTCTTTTACAATGTCAAATAACACTGTTGCTGGTGGAATGGTGGACACTTTCCGATATATCGCGAATTGTGATGGTCCAGTACTAGCAATTACTCAGTGACCTGCATCCATGAATTTCCTTTCGCATTGCAATCACACTTCAATACTCCTTGGAATTCCTTTCTTGGAAACCGTTTTGTGACAAGCAATCTAGACATTATACTTAATAGTTAATTGTACCCCTGCTAATACTGCTGCTGTATTGCCTGTGGTGCATGCTATGATGCGCAGCTGGCCCTCCAAGCGCTAGGCAGTTTAGAAAGCCATTTGTATGTATCGGAGGTAACGTTAGTGCATGGAACCATTTAATGTGTATGCGTCGTGGCCGCAATTCGACCAGAATGCTTATGCTCACAGATTTTATTGTTATTTTCTTGCCGCAGACAGCAAAAACCCGTGGGAGAAAAAAGGGGGCAATATTTAGTCAATCAAGGGTAAGAAAATACATGTAAGTCATAATAGTACAGATTACCAATCTTCAAAGGGCTTTATCAGTGTTTATTATCCATGTCAATATCAATATCTAAGTTTGCGCTAACCATAAATATGTCAGTACATTTACTAAATCAAGTCTAAGTTACGGACCCTAGATTCAGCGAAAGATTCTTGTTTTGAACATGCAAATACATGTAATAATCATATGAACTTAGACTTGCGTGTCGACTTCAAGTTTGCCCAAGTTTAATTGTTCTGATCCTTTGCCCATTACATTAAGCGAGACTATATATTATGACCGTTTCAGGGGTGGCAACATTACGTGCGTTCAACTTTTAAGACTTCACAATGATTAACCAGTGTGCACGGTGCCCGACGTACAGTGGACAATGATTGGTAAATTTTTATTGTACATTGTATCATTCTGTTGGCCCACAGGCTCGATTTTCAAGAAACCTGCCAACTCAAGCCCCACTCAACGCTAATTAGGATATTAGACTCCTGTCTCATTTACATAACACAACCTTAGTCTTCAACGATCGAGTCATGATCAAGACAAGGTCGATCGTAGTAACTCCCGTTGTGATCTATCTTCAAGTTAGGCAGTGTTTTTGTAGGAGGACCACTGTAGCCTTCTTGGAGCCATAGAATCCCCTTGACACCATACCGCCATCGATCGGAGGATATGCAGAGACAAAACACATGCACATGCTGGCCAGAGATGTCCTATATTTTTGATAGCACTGCACTAGTACTATAATTACTATAAACATTGTATGCATCATGACTAGGTGACATCATTTCAGAATGTCTGCAATACTCGTACTTTTTTCTCTATGCAAATTTGGTTAATCTTATCCATTTTAACTCCAACTTCAGAGTCGAGAAACTTCAGAAAGTGTACATGCCCATATATTTTTTCCATTCAAGTTATACTTTGTGTATATATAAACGATTTATAACCCCTTTTCATTGTTTGCTGATTGACATGTTACATGTGGAGAAAAGCTGACAGGAAAAAAACCCAATGCAGAATGACACAGAAATAATGCAATGTATTAAACTAACAACGATTGTTTACACCTACACTTTCCTTTTCAGCACCTCCCCCACCCCCACCATTTCTGGTTCGTCCCGGAGTTGAAACATGTTAAATATTACTTTACAAGACAGACACAGATGAGGAGTCTACCCACTCAGGCGCCTGCTATGTTTATCTGTACGTTGATGCAAGGAATGGCCCCATGTACTGTATTAATGGGAACCTCTGAATAGACAGCTCAGTATAAAGGCATTTGCGAAATCCGGACGGTTTCCTGGATTTTTTGCAAGGGCGCTGTGAAAGTTTAATTACGAGACGAACTCTTGCGTACCTGTTTAACCGGTGTGGGGTATATTTTGACAGTTGTTTGAAAGCGATATACTAGTAAGTAATGCAAAGAAAAGTGACATTCAGTCAAGGACAAACCAAAGGCTAACTTAATAACGACACCAGTCAAAATAACAAAGCAATTAAAGGGATAAAATCAATCAACCGATAATAACAATCAATCAATAATAGCAAAGACATAAGAAATACAAAATTTTGGAAACCAAATACAAAATTTTACATACAATGTATTTCTAACAGAAGTTCAAAGGGTTGGAAAATGAAAACAAAAACCGATTTGAAAACATTTAAAAAAGTCTAAATTGACACCTTCCGGCAAGGCAGGAATTGAATGGTATGGGAAGATAATGAGTATGAGAATTATAAGAAATGAGAAGGTATGAGAAATATAATCAACCGATATTAACTAACTCATGAGTTAGCTAACTGTTTTATGCGCTCAATCCGACTTGTAAGACGAAAATATATAAAAAGAAATGACCTTGATGAGGTTCAAATCAATCAAAAGAGAAGTGAAACAATAACACTGATTCAATCGGAAAAAACATCTCTTTTTTTAGAACACAATCAAACTTATTGTTTGATTTTCTATATATGTTTGAGTTTGAAACTTTGATTTGAAAGTCTTCACCAAGGCCGGAAAGTTGTTTATACAATTGAACTAATTGTAGGTGTATGACTAGACAGGAAAGGTTGGGGGATTTCCGCTGGTTTTCGCACCTGGCGACACACCTTGACGTCCGCCTGTCTTGGAACCCACATTGTATGGTAATATGGGAACCGCCGACGGCTCGGTAGGGAGAATTTACTGTTGATCAGAATGGCTATTCGTGACGACGTAGCCACGGAACAGCGCATTCTGTAATACCGAATGGAAATAAGAACGGTATTGTTATATAAGAAGGTGTGATAGTATCTCTTTTCTCACATCCTTCACCCTAGGAGATCAGCTTCTTTCCGTTTTCCGGGCAAAACGGTAGAAAAAATCCTATTTTTGACAGACGGAAGCTCCACCCGCTAGATTCTCCTAATGAATAGAATGTCGTCATGTAGGCTGTTCTAGTTATCGCCGTTTCTTGTGATATGAGGATAATAAATATGCAAAATTACAATATCATGGACAGTTTTTTTACCTTTATTGTCATAAAACGATAGAATTGTATATTGTGTTTTGCAAAATTGCAGTTATTAGTTTTGCTTACTTGAAGTGAGCTATGATTATGCTGAAATATAACGACATTATTTTAGTGCGTCCACCAGATTGCACAGCCACATGTGATTTCCAAATCGCCTGACGTCACCTCATTAGTTATTTATCCCTTTCCACTAAACAGTCCGCCATCTTGGAGAGAAGGGAAGGGAACATCTCATTTTTTTTACTCATTTTCAAACATCAAGAGCGTCGACAGCGGACAAGAAAAGGGAAACTATGATTATAAGGTGGTCGGTCCTTCTACTAGCACTGCTGTGCGGTGTTCTAGCAGGTAAGCGTTCCGTTTTGGGCTCGTTTCTGGGGGGAAATACTCAGGGGCTTCGGCGCAAGTATACTGCGGGGTCCAGAGATGAATGTCATTACGCAAATATGTGATCTCTCCGTCCAAATTT
>NW_017804131.1:5304088-5328872 GCF_001625305.1 Branchiostoma belcheri
TTAATCTACCAATTCAATGAGAATATATTATCAGTATACACTGTGGTAAATTTGTGTCTTTAGGATCGTAAACCGGCGTATTTCGGACAGTGGTCGGTCAACATTTTTGAGATGCGTGCCTTTCCACCTGAGCAGTTTCCTTGCCGTCCGTTCGATATATGTCGGCTTGTGGTCGTTTGAAGTGGCCCCTGTAGCCTCACCCAGTGATTTAGCTTAGATTTAGCAGTTCTACAATATTCTGGCGAACATTTGTGTGGATGTGAAATCAGTGTGGAAGGAGACAAAGCCGTGTTTGTGGTGTAGAGGCCGTAATCTTTGCGTAATCTTTTCGCACCTGGACACCCGACACGGCGGCTGTCTTGGGTAATTATTGTAGCCCCTCAAGAAATTCCTCCCTAACAAATCAATACCCTGCTGGGTAAACTCGTACTGTCTGATAGAACCCACCATTAGGCAATATTCTAGTCATATATGTGGTAAATCAGTGGTACCGTATTCACCGGTGTTCGTGTTTTGCCATGGTTCAAGTAGAAAAGGAAAATGTTTCACAAACAAAGGAAGTGTGGTATGCCATGCAAATCAGGGTATGAATACTAAGATTACAAAGAAGTAAGTCAACATTTCAAAGCTGTAATTATCTCTGAAAACATGTCATCAAAAGTTTATCCATGGTGCCTTATTTTTTTGTCCATGTAGTTTATTCTTTTCTAGATAATTTTGGAAAAAGGATGTTTGATGACTAATGGCTAATGTGTGTGGTTTTTTCCCCAGAGTGAAAGGATGTGTGGGGGTGAGAAATTATGTAAAGTCTAGTTCTATGCCCCATTTGGGAAGTAACATTTTGGGCAGGACCATACGTAATTGTTCGTGACGTCTATAGGTGTTGTGCACCAAGCCCAATCTTTCAAAAATATTTCTGCATAATCGTCAGAGTTTGGCTAGATAATGAAGTAATTAAAAGTAAGTAGCTCCTTCGATCATGCCCTTTGTTTGGTGATGACACATGCTTTGATAAAACTGGCACATCAACAAAGAATATCTTATTAGTTAAAAGTTGCTTTAAAGTTTATGTCGTAAATCACGGATCATTTGAGTAGATTATGTCCATTAAAAAGTTTTATAATGCTGTAGTAGACAGTATTTTCCCAGTTTGTAAAGATGTTGTATCTGCTGTCAGGGACACGAATTTGAACCCCCTGTCACATTTATCAAATGTACCCCTGCAAAGTTCCCAGTGTGTGGGGGCACAACCCGCTAGGTCTAGTGATAAAAGTTCATAAACCATGCACGGAATGGCGTCTAAATAGCTTCATGAAAAACGTTTGAGAATCTGGGCAAGACATCATGTCGTCAAGGCAATATGTTCAGTCCTTCTGGCTATGCTTTTGTTGTTGACTTTGGGAAGAGTGTTTTTGTGTGTGCATAGTCTCACTCATTCAACACTGATAGTCTGATATCCTTTGACTTTTCCAGAGAAACCAGTTCAGAAAAAGATGAAATCAACATATGATTTTTTAAATCATAAGACTTTCCTGTAGAAAGTTTGGATATGGCTGTGAACTATGTTCTAAAGCAAAAATTATGGTAGTTGCAAAATGTATTTGTGTCATGTGAATTGATTTGTTGCTGCAGGAAATTATGTGTATTGAAGGGTCTGTAGTATCTGTTTTTCAATTTAAAAGGAGG
Organism: Branchiostoma belcheri; assembly: GCF_001625305.1. Lineage (NCBI taxonomy): Eukaryota > Metazoa > Chordata > Leptocardii > Amphioxiformes > Branchiostomatidae > Branchiostoma > Branchiostoma belcheri. Next base: position 5,305,775 of record NW_017804131.1, read on the forward strand.
AAGCCATCTGTCAAAGATGTTCCCCTATCTAGTTCTGCATTAGCCAAGCAGAACAAGGGCCCCTTGGGGAGATACACCTGGTAGAGACTCTGATGCGGCTGATCCATAGTAAATTGGCAGTAATTTATCATATAGGGAACTCATGATGGCAATGTGAATCCAGTACACATAATACACATCCGCACTGCGTCAGTATTGAACAAAAAGCTCTGAAAGCATAACCGGCTGACTGGAGTAAAAATGTTTGTAAGGCATTGATTCCATTATGGAGATTTATAGGAAAACGGTTGACCATTCATGTCAGCAGGGCCCATTTGCCATACCTCACAATTACACAAGTCTTTGTCCAAAATCAACCAAGAAAGACTGCTGGACATTTTAGTCTTCAAATATTGCAGAATGAAGCAATTTTATCCTCAAGTAACATTGCGACATGTGTTCAACAGCGAATTGTGCAATAGTTGAAAGTTCTAGAGCATTTATGTCAAGAATATATGACTTGCTCTCCAATGTAGGCTACCAGGGTTCCCAGAGGTAGAACAGATGGCTTTGTTTTTCCCTGGAGTTGTCCTGGCAAATTCTTATTGTCATTATTCGGTCAAGCTTAGGCAACCTCTGACCTTTAAATCACTGTGGTCTGGTTTGGTCTTTTCCTCTCTTGTCTGTTCAGTATGGTAGGAAAAGGGCTTTTTTATCTGATGTAAATCAAGTTGGTAATTTTTTGGTAGAGTGGAGTCAGGAATTTTTGGGAGTTTGGTAGTTACTCAGCCTGGATGCTCAACTTAAAGTCAATTTGTTGTGTGGCCAAGGGCATGTCAGGAGTAAACCTCAAAGACCCAGTAATTTAGCATGCTTTGTTGGCACCTAGTGATGCCCACTGACTAGTTCCAGATGCAGATTGTGGTGCTTGGTTTGTAGGGTTGGGTTCCTTGATATGTGGTCGGGCAGTCTAGAGACAAGAGAAGCATTGTCTGAAGTGGATCCTGTTGAAGACAGTACTCAGTACTGTTTCTCAGGCCTGGGGGATGGATGTGTTGTTATTTTCTCAGACTACAGGTCCAGAGTTACCTCTTGAGCGGCTAAGATGCAGGAAAGACTAAATAAACACACGGTAGCCATGGTCCCATGTTTTGAACCTGTACTCTGTCATTAATGCGGCATCTTTATGTGTGATGTCTAGTCTTCTTAGGAAGTGGCTTACGCAAAATTGGAGACGTCCTGTTCCCTATCCTACAATCTAAGAACATTTTAACTAGAGATGTTGCACAAAAGGGCGTTCGTGACCAGACGTCTTTAAAGTATATTGGATAGCACACAGGACTTAGTGCAGCAAGTTCCATTCATTGTATGGAGGTTTCTTCTAATGTAAAATCCCATCATGTGAAGCAAGGGGTAACGCTGCTGATAAATGAAGGATTTAGCCCGTCATCTTTTCATATGTCCAGAGGGAATCTTACATGGAAACCGTGAGAGCTAGAATAACAACTCTCAAGGACAGTGGATTATAGCCTTGATGGATTGTGTCTATTTTTTAATCAAATCCTTAAAAGGTAGTGAATTTCTACATGCATTTCTGAATTGTAGTTGATTTGATGGAGGACAGTTTACTGGTGCGTTTCTCCATGCACCTGTGTTACTGTGTTCTCCGCGGACATTTTGGCTCAGCTCGAGTCAGTGCAGTGCAAACAGTCAAACATTTGCTTGGTCAGGGATTCTTTTGTTGGTGGTTGTTGTGCAAGGCTCAGTGGGAGTACATGTTGTTTGCCAATGTGATTGCATCACCGTGCCCACATAAGGGCAATACCGTAAAAGCTCTGAGTGAATTTTGGTGGTTTATCTTGTTACCATGCAGAAATTGATGGATGGAATTTTATTTTAAAAGTATTCCTCGGGTTTGAAAACGAGGTCAGGTAATTATTGTTGATGTATCAATGGTTCTGAGATGCTGGTTGGTTGATTGATTGATTGACCTTTGGAGTAGGTTAGCTCTATACATGGTGTCTGATTTCTCCTGTCAGCAAAGTTGGGTTGTTTTGCTGTTTGCATGATCAGTCATCGGTATTTCATTGTTTGTGGCAGGCAAGTTCTTTGTTACAGCTAGTTATAAGGTCTTACCAGTGGTGTCATTCTTTTGTTTATCACAACCCTTAGCTCTGCAGGCTCATAAAAGTTTTATGCTTTCTCATGAAAAAGAACGGTCCATTAAAGTTTATGCTATAATCAGAGATTGTGTTTTGTAGAGATAGTGTGTTGACATCGAAATGAAGACAAAGGGTTCTAGCTCAGACAATCAGATTCAGATATGTACTTGCCAACTCTAGAGCGAACCTGCGTGTTAATGCCATGTGGCGGTTGACCAGTTATGCGATTTGGATTCAATTCATTGTATGGAGACCAGCTGCCAGACTGTGAAAGGCCATGGCTTGTATTCATAACAGTCTTTATGCTTTTTTGTTTTTTGACTGCACTGCATGGCCCATGGTAATGCGTTTTCCATAACAAAGGCTCCAATCGGCCAAAATATGTTAAAAAACGATGTAACTTGACGCAGAAAATTTTGTATACAGACCATGGGAATGTGAAATTGTACTCGTGGCATGTTGGTAGGAGGCCTTTTTAGGGGATTGCGTATAATTCTAACCACGGGACTTGCCTATCACTTATGCATGGTAGGGAGCAACCAGTAGTGGTCAATTATGGGAAACCGTTCTTTGTTATTTTTCTACTGTGTGTAGCGCACGTGTACAGCTGCGCCTGTTATAGTTATTATGTTCTGTATTGTCCCTAGATACAAAGAACTGTAATTCCCGACAATAATTCTCCATGGCATTCCAATCATAATTTGTACAGAGGAGTATATTTTGCATCCAACAAAGTAGATATTTAAGTTGTTAGTGCTCCAATTTCTGAGGAATTATGTAAAAATTTGCCTGGTAGGACTTTGTACAAAAAAAATTGATTAAATCAAGACAGATTATTGGACAAATTTATTGGCTTTACATGAGCCCAGACATTTGTTATGTGCATCAAATTTTAATCATCTCATCATCTTTTATCATTGTTCACTCAATGTTTCATGACTTAACTCTCTTCAGTTATTTTCACTTGTCAGGTCTCGATGGGAGCAGACTTGTGATCTAATTATCTCCAAGCAGATCTTTTGGTCGGGGTAAGACAGTATCAAATTGGCTAGTGTGTAACTTGGGTGGGGAAATGGTTACAGACTGGCCAATTTGATACTGTCTTACCCCCACCAAAAGATTTGCTTGGAGATTGGTGATCTAACACATATCTTTGAAATATGTCTTCTTTGATTTAGCACATTTTTAACAGCAAACACTGTAAAGATATTGATATAGAAAAGCAGTAATTTTGAATTGAAATGCAACATTGGTGTATCTTTCGAAGTGAAATGTGACCATTCAACTAGAAATGGCACATATCCTCACGTCTGCGTAAGTGGAGTCCATTATCCAGGCAATCATTTACTGCCTTGCAGCGACAAGTTTAGACTGAGTCGTCCTTGTAGGTGACCTTTGAATACCGTGCAGAATTCTTGACACGAACAGGAGTTCAGTAACATCTTGAGTATGATAACACCACTCAACACGGCCATATATTCTTCCACCAAGCTTCATTCCCCCAATTTTTAGTAGTACAGAAATTGTTCTGTTCAGGAACAATACCACAGGGTATGCTTGTGGCTGAACAAAGAATAATGGTAAGCCCTTCCTTTTCGTAGACGATATTCCACTTAGGTGTTGAGATGCATTTTACCTTCAGCCACGTCACAATGCCAGGTAGTTGCCCAAATAGCCGTCTGTGTAAGGTAGATCAGCCTTCTCAAAAAAATTTAGAGTAGGTGGCTGATAAGAAAAAGTAGCAGAAGCGAGCCGCGCAGCGGCTCGCAGGGGGAGGGTACGGGAGGGGGGTGGCCCCCCCTCCCGTTGGGGGGGTCCGGGGGGCCTCCCCCGGAGGAAATCGTAAAAATTAGACCCCTAAACATCGTTTTTGGTACATTCTGAGCAGCTTTTATGGCAATCTTGTGGCTCCAAAATTTACTGTTCGTGCACAAATAATTCCGGAAAAAGGCTGTACTAAAATTGTTTGCCACTCCGATCGTATTACGCGCGGTCCTTGCGCCCGGCCACAAAATGCAGAAAAATAAAGAAAGCATATTTAAATGTCAATTTGATCGAAAACATAATCATTGGGATGTGAAAAAATGTCACAGTTTCGCTTTTTGGAAGTTTTGTTTCTGTTTTGACGGTTTAATTCTAGCGGGGTGCGATCCATAAATGCCCTATGGAAATTCACCCCGCGTCCCGGTACACTGACTTTCGGGTTCCTTGAACAAGAAAATTACGAGAAAATGGCCAAAAATCGGCGTAGAGAAATATACATCTTCCCGAAAATTCTTTTAATTATGTATTTCTTTAATAGGATGTTGCTTAGTAGTCGTAGAAAAAACGTAGAAAGCAGCGTAAATGTGTCTCTTCTTCACCGGCGAGAGCCTGCCGGCGAAGAAAATCTTCCCGCGCTGCCGGCTGCTCGCCACATCGCTTATCCAATCAGAATGCAGGTCATGTGAGGTGAACCAATCACAGCGTCGATCGCACGCTGCTACTTAATATTCATGACAAGATGGCGCCTGAAAGCTCCTGTTTTTGTACAGCGATGCGGAGTGTGCGTGTTTTTATTCCGGGGTTTTGACGCTGATTTTTGGCTAGCCGTGATTAAGCTACAAATGCCACACTAGTGGAGACAACAGATGAGTGATCATTTTACGATCGACAAGAACTTTTGATGAATGAAACAGCTGTGAAATCTCGCTGATGGCGATTTGTTTTGAAAATTTGTCTCTGTGTATGAAAGATATGAACACGCTTCTATACATGTCTTGATATTTTTGACGTGATTTGTACTAGTTATTTGTAGCAGGAATGTTACTAGTGCCGGGAGAAGTTGGGAAGGTAGCGGCTTGATAAATTTTCGTGAGCAACGAGTTTACGAAGCAAGTTCCGCCTAGCTCGAGCGATACAGCTCCGCGGATACAACTCGAGCCCCGAACAAGACCCTCCCCCCGTAAAGTTTCGGCCGCTCTGGCCGGCCGCGGGCCGCTCGTAGAAGCAAACGCTGACTCGTGCACTAGAAATCTGCACAGGAGGCTAAGAAAGAAGCAGTTTTCAGATCCAGAAAGCTAGCAGAAATTTGTCTGAAGTTCGTCAGAAGAAATGAGCCGGTGAAGTTTGTGAGAAAATGTAACGGAGCTTACTTGTTTTTCTGAAAATTTAGACGAAAGTAGCCGGCGCAAAAATTTGAAAATTTTGACGAAAGTAGCCGGCGCAAAAATTTGAGTAGGCGGCGATTTTCGCCGGTAGCCGGCTTGTTTTGAGAAGGCTGTAGATACAAGGGTAGACTGTTTATGTTGGGGATGAAATTGCACCCCGGGGTGAACACCTGAGGTGAGGTTAACCTGCAGGTCATGGTGCATACAGAACTTCAAAGTGCCACAGGGTACAGCTGAAACAACAGCCAGGAGCACACCAGACTCACAACCAAACCACTTTCATTGCTCAGTTATTTGTTGATGTCCAAAAAAATTCGAAAGGCATGACATTAACTCAGAAATGTTATATGTAGTTATACGGATTGAGAATACAGTATACTGTACTTTGTACGTTGACGTCATCCCTTCTGTTGCGCTGTTGTACGGGACAAGTTCCAAAGGTCTTTCTTTGAATCAATAGAGGCTAGCAAGGGCAACGCTGCCATGGGTAAAGTGGCCATCTGTTCGCCTAAACAGGCTATACTGCTGAAGTTCAGGTCGCCTGGTCACGGTGTTTCTGTCATACCATTTTGATGGGTAGATTAACCTGTTCTTCCTGCCTCCATCATTCCTCCATCAGCCTGGCAATGTTTCAACATTAAAGGCATGTGTTTGGATGTTGAAAATTTAAAATGATTTGGATCTTTGCATATTGTGTGGGTGTAATGTATAAGGTAATGCGTAAGGTATATGTACAGTGTGTGTGTGTATAATGCAGTTTGTATTGGAAATTTTGGATCCAAGTTGGTGCGTCATGAGTTATTAATCAGTGTACATGGCCTTCAGACAAAGTAGACAGGCAGTCAAAGGCCCTTGTATGACGTACATTGCAACGTCTCAGTCCTAGGCGATATAGATGGCATGCATTAGTTTGTATATAAGGAGGAATGGCAGGGTTATTGATTTTTCAGAAGGCACTGCAGGGCAGGTGGTAGTGCAAAAATTAGTGTGATACTCTTGCGTGAGCAGTTTACTGACAGATGAATTTTTAATTTGCTGACATTTTGAGTTCATCCAATGGTTAGGTTGACAAATGATCTGATGCTCAAATTTCTTTGTTGTAAATAAAAACAAGCCATGTACTTGCATCTTATGTGTGGTAGTTATGCTATCTATATCATCTTGTTAATGTATTGATGGAAATGTAGGTTGATTCTAGACTTAGGCCACACCAATTTAATTTCTTGGTTAACGGATTCGCCGCTTCATTTTTTTCTGATTTGCAAATAAAAATAAAAATTCAGAATCAACTGCAAAATGCTCATATTTTTCCCTGAACAGTTGAAAACAGTCCTTTTCTTACTACTTGTTACATTCATTCCATCTTTCAATGCAGTGGTATCATTAAAAGTTCAAAATTCATTGTTTAAATTTTGAACCAGCCTGGTGTGTTGACTTCATAGCTCCTATCGTACCATTTTGGGCCATAATAGGATGCCTAGGCCTGTTTCTATTTTTTTTTCGCCCGCCCGCTCCATTATTTTCCTAGAAAAATCCGTTAACCAAGAAATTAAATTGGTGTGGCCTTATGCGTGCTTCTGGTGTTCAGGACTGACTGCTTGTATTCTCTCTTGCAGAAGATGTGAAGTCTTGGGAGGATGATATTGAGAAGGTTTGGACCAAGGGACAGGACTCCTCGAGCGAAGATGACAGCGATAAGTACTGGAGAGAGACCAAGTCCAGCGAAGAAGATGGTAAAATAATGCTTAATAAATCTTCAAATGGTATAAGAATTACATGTTACAGGATTTTTAAAAAGTTGGAATATAAAATTTTGTGCCAAGATCCTCAATACTGGTTCCACCAATTCTGTGTATAATGTGATTTTTACGTACTGTGTAGCATCTGACAAGCTATTAGAATGGTATTTTCTATACCTTTACCATAAAATTGATTGTAAGGAAGAGTCTTTTGTGGTACTAGCATTGAGTGATGATGACTGGTTGAGGAGCCAACTAGAACAACAGAGGAGGGCACAACAGGCCAGTGAGGTCGCTGCACAGCGCCTAACGTTCGACAGCCTTCCTAAACCTTTGGACATGTTTCCTAAACAACAGGGCAAATCTTATAGTGAGTTAAAAATGGCAGTACTCTACTACTGGTGATGGTAGGATTCAGAGTGGGTGGTAGTTTAGAAGAAGCTTTGGAAGAACAAAGAAAGCTGTCTTCCTTTCTCTTGAAAGTCTGGTGTACTCTCATACTAGTTTTGACATCTTTGTAGTGTTCAGTATTCCGCTGTTGAAGCACCTTCTTTCATGTTTTCTCTCAAAATTCGAAATGACTGGTGACCGGTAGTGCTAGAGCAATGGTGATTGGTACTGTGGGAAGAATGTGTTGAGGGAAACATTGTTTGCTGTGTGTTCTCTTCTTAATATATGCTTTATTGGAATACCTCTATGTATACTGTGTTAAAAGAAGTAATACTTGGGATTAGTGATGCATGGTTCACTGGACTTGGATCCGGACTTGTAAGAATGTTTAGGTTCAAGTCCAAAAAAACCTAAAAGTCAAGAACTGAGTCCGGACTTAAAAGACCATTTCACATACCCCTTTTCTTTCCAAACCACCTAAAACCTTCTGTAGATTGTAACATCTTTGCTGCAAAATGAAGAAAACATTGCCATCGGGCATCGTCAAGTACCGGCCTCCATGTTATATGGCCAAAGTTTCACCCAGACATGTCAAAACATTGCAAGGTTGCCAACAAAGCAATTTTGTATATGCCAGGGTTTAGGACTGAACCTAAACCTCTGGACTTGAATCCGGGCCTGAACCTAAAATTGGGTTTAGGTATGCATCACTACTTGGGATTATCTGGTAAATGGAGGGGAAGTTGTGGTGCTTAGTGCCTATCTGCCCTTCCAGATGCTGAAGGAAACAAGCACAAGCCATGGCTGGAGATAGAAGATGGGCAGATCTTCCACGGACTCATCAATGAGAACGACATGAGCATGGTGGAGCTCCACCCCAAACTGAAGGCTTCAGATAAGGACTCTGGAGACGCTGGTAAGTCAGCTTTAGAGCAGTAAGCCTGTCCATGTATGTATATATGTATGTATGTATACAGTGTTAACCTAGATGTGTACAAAGCTGGCAAATATACAGGTAAACTTAAGTTTTACAGAGAGTGGAGCTTCACCCCAAACTAAAGGCTTTAGATAAGGACTCTGGAGATGCTTGTAAGTCTTTGCAGAAATGGAGTCCTAAAATCAGCTCCAAAACAGTTAGCCTGTCCATGTATATATACAGTGTTAAACTAGATACGTAGAAAGCCAGGTTTACATACAGCAGGTTTTTTTTATAGAAAAGTATGAGGGAGCGAATTTCCATTATTCAGATGTTTTTGACGTGGTTTTTGACGTGGTTTGAGGTTCATGCAATTGACAAATTGGTAATTTATAAGAGGGAACTCGCCGATTGCATGAGGGAGCTGCGCCCTTGTTCCCCTGTTCAGAAAAACCCCTGTACAGGTTAACATGTTTTTGACAGAGAGAAGCCAACAACCTGTTATTATGTGCACCACAAAATGATGGCTTGGCTAGGCAGGTGTTGGAACCCAGCCGCCAAATTGCCGTGAATAATAGGCCGGATCTGTTATTGCTGCAGAGCCAGTCTGTTTTCTCTTTTGTAACAACATTCAGAAATAGCTCGCTGCCTGTTAGGTATGGTAATTTGCCATGTTTGTGCCAGTGGAGTGCTGCCTAGAGGGGACACGTGTCTATTGTCACCCGCTAGAAACTTGTCGGACTAGGTAGCATTAGTTTTACCGTAAATCACTTTTTTTGTGATACTTTTACATTTGCGGTTTTCGTGGTCACTTCTGTAGCGCAAATTTTATCATTACCGTGAGCAAATAGGTTGCTGTCTTCTTTTTTCTGCACTTGCAACCACGACCCTATCCATTTTTCCATCCATTTTTCTGCTACAAATATTAAGTGATTTACAGTGGTTGTTGACAACAGAAAGTGTTTTTGTGTTAAAAACTCGCCATCCCTGTCTCCCCACAGGTAAGATCTGCCAGTTCAGGATCACGCAGCAGGACGTTCCCTTTGATGCGTACGTGTTGAACCCCAACACCGGCGAGGGCTACATCCGCGCCCGCAAAGAGCTGAACTGTGAGGACAAGAAGGAGTACACGTTCACCATCCAGGCCTACGACTGTGGCATCCCTGAGAAGGGCATCCAGCAGAAGAAATCCCACAAGTCAGTCCTCTAGCTTTTGAACACAATCAGTCCTTTAGCTTTTGAACACAATCAGTCCTTTAGCTTTTGAGCACAAGTCAGTCCTTTAGCTTTCGAACACAATCAGACCTTCAGCTTTTGAACACAATCAGACCTTCAGCTTTTGAACACAAATCAGTCCATATGGTTTTGAACACAATCAGTCCTGTAGCATTTGAACACAGTCAGTCCTTAGCCTTTGAACTTAGTAAGTCCTTTAGCATTTGAACACATGTCAGTCCTTAAGCCTTTGAACACAAGCCAGGCCATTAGCTTTTGAGCACAGTCAGTGCTTCTGAACTATTCCCAAGGCACTTGTGATTTCCTGTATTATCTGGCTATTGTTCCTAAAGGTTAGAAGATATCATAATGTACTCTCTGGAGGATGTCATCCGTCAGGGTAACTAAGAGACTAGATCTGTAAAGGAACTGCGTTTGCTTATTCCCCAGGGCTACTGTTCGCATCCAGAGTTCATGGCCAGGGTGTGAACCTCTTTGATAGGATTTTTTGTGTGTGATATTTTCTACAAATTTTCTTTTTGGTGTGAAATTTTGACCCAGGGCCACTGTCCCAAGTTCACTGCCAGTGTGTGAAATTTTCTAAGAGGATTTTTTTGTGTGTGTGAAATTTTCTTAAATGTTTTTTTTGTGTGTGAAATTTTCCTCCAGGGCTACTGTTTGCATCCAGGTGAAAGATGTGAACGAGCACAGCCCCAAGTTCACAGCCAGTGTGTGAAATTTTCTGATAGGATTTTTTTGTGTGAAATTTTCAAAAATATTTTTTTCTTGTGTGTGAAATTTTTCTCCAGGGCTACTGTTCGCATCCAGGTGAACGATGTGAACGAGCACGGCCCAGAAAACTACAGAGGATGGCACCCAGGCTAAGAGTTCACAGCCTGTGTGTGAAATTTTCTAAAAGTATTTTTTTGTGTGTCAAATTTTCTAAAAAATTTTTTTCTCTAGGGCTACTGTCCGCATCCAGGTGAACGATGTGAACGAGCACGGCCCTGAGTTCACGGCCAGCGGGTACGAGGCGACCGTGATGGAGGGGAAGAAGTATGAGAACATCCTGAAGGTGGAGGCGGAGGACCGCGACTGCTCGCCCGGATTCAGCCAGATCTGCAGCTACGAGATCGTCACCCCCAACGTGCCCTTCCAGATCTCTGAGGTAGGTATCTAGTGCCTCTTTGCAGCACATAGGGCTTATACAAGAAAACAGTTACTCAAGAAACTGGATAGAATTTAAAAAACTGTCATTTGGACAGTTTTCAAATCCCATCCAGCTGCTTGACTTAACTCTTTTCTTGTGTATCTTATTACCTTCATTTACGCAACATACTTATTTTATAGTGTATATTAGTGGTATATAGTCCACATGGCAGGATACTTTGCAAGTGAGTCTCGAGTTCACAGTTGTTCATGTTGAGTTGTGAGTTGATACAAAGTCTGTCAGCAACATTGTCCTCTGCATTTCAAACTTGGAGCCTCAGTTGTTGAGTTCATAAACTAAAATGTTTCTGTTCCTCTAGGATGGCATCATCAGCAACACCGAGCCCCTGCAGTACGTCGACGGCCACAACTACATCCTGACGGTCACCGCCTACGACTGCGGCCAGAGGCGCGCCGACCTGGACGTCTTGGTCACCATCACGGTCAAGGAGCAGTGCCACCCTGGCTGGAAGGACTTCCAGAAGCGCATCGAGTACGAGCCCTTCAGCGGCACCAAGGCTCTGCTGCCCAAGGTTAGGGAAAGTTTATTGCAAATACATGCCAGAGGGCTCATTGCAAATACAAACAACTTGTATGAAAAAGAAAATACGATGATATGATAGACTATGTACAAAGTTGTACTACATTATACAACATATTTGTTACTAATTTTGTTGGGTTTGACTGCTTCTTTTGAGGCAGTGGGATACGAATTTACCCACATCTTCTATAATATGTAGGTACAAAATGTATTTTGATTTTAGTAGTAAAATTGTTTTCTCTTGGTGGGGAATAGTGGGAAAGTAGGGGTGCATTTTAGGCATGGTGGTGAATAATTGGTTTCTGATATCATAAAACGAATACTTAGAGATGAAATGGTTTTCTTGATGAACCTGTAGGTGTACCTGGAGACATGTGGGGAGGAGGTGTCTGACATCACCACCACCTTCACCCTGGAGACCAGCCACATCGGGAAGGGCTGCGACCGCGACACCTACTCCTCCAGCTCTCTCCTCAAGCTCTGTGGTGAGTTTTACGTTCACGGTTTTTACCGCAAACTTCTCGGGTGTGAAATTTTGCTACCGCAAACATGAAGTGAATTACAGTAACGAGCACAAGTTTCATCTTGAAAAACAGAGCTAGCTGGCAGGTTTTGTACAATATCAAATTTTAATGCTAAAGATTGTAAAGAGTGTACAAGATCTTGGGAATGTATTTGGATTCTATTAATTTTAGTGTAGATGATGTGAACTTTATCTTTTCAATATACATCTATTTTGTATGACTCTTACCTTTTCCCTCATGACCTCAATGAAAAGCTTCACATGAAATGGTTCAAACAGACATTCATTGTGATAAAAGTGTTGTCTTTCAAAATCTATCCAGTTGCTTGTGTACCAATTTCCTGAGTCGTAACATAAAAGTTCATCTGTGTTGGTATAATACATAATGCCATAATGTATTATAAAGTCTAGCCTTTTCGTCATTCCTTGAGTTGTCTTTGCATTGAGGCTTTAAACTTGATTTTGCTGTTGTTTTTCCCAGGTGCCTCCCAGGGCAGTATTGACCTGCTGCCTGCCCCCGGGCTGGGGAGTGAGTGGACCCAGAGCCTGCCTACCGACGAGGGTCACGAGGGAGACCAGGTCTTCTCCTTCGACGGGCGCCAGACCGGCGTTCAGATCCCCGAGGGCGTCGTCCCCAAGAACCTGACCAACCAGTTCACCATCGCCACCTGGATGAAGCACCGTGAGACCTTTGGAGGAGACAAGGAAACCATCCTCTGCAAGTCTGACAAGAAAGGTGGGAAGGCACAGCCTCACTTGTATGAGCACATCAGATGAATATACTGCACCTGCGCCAAACCCGTAATGTATTGTGCATAGCAGAATGTCTTATATAAGGCCGTATTCTTGCATATACGGTTAACACTCCTTCTGTAGTTTCCAGATGTTATGTTCTGCAACAGGCAAAATTCTGATGCAACTTTGACCAAAAATCTAGTGAAGGCTAGGCCGTGAAAAATGAGGGTTTTGCACAGGCACAGTGCGTTCTGTCGACGTGCTTCTTGTATGCTGTAGTGTTTGGTTAACAATCACAGAGCAAGCACTTGCACAGAAGAGCCACCTAGCAACTAGTAACAAAATTGCAGATTTTCTTTCAATAACTAACATTGCAACTGGCACTTGGGCATTGTTGATGTTGCCTTGGTGGGAAATTAGGGAAAGTTCCAGAGCATGTCTGGAAGGGCTTAATGCTAACTACAGTCTCTCTTCTCCCCTCCCTAGAACTGAACCGCCACCACTACTCCCTGTATGTGCACAACTGCAAGCTGATGTTCCTGCTCCGCCACGATGGAGGTGATCTGGAGACCTTCCGCCCTGCTGAGTTCCACTGGAAAATCCCACAGGTACAAAACCCTTTCATACTTCAGCTTTGGTGTTTTTTATTCCAACATGTCATGACTATACATGGTGACGGCACACTCAAGTTATTTCAACTTATTTTATGCCGCCACCAACGCAGAGGACAAATATAGGACAGGACAATACTCATTTTTACTTAAGTGATGAAAGTCGTGTGAAATGCCTTTCCCAAGGGCACAAGATCGGTGGCATGGCAGGACTCGAACCCGGTACCTTTTGGTGTCTGTTCGATGCAGCTTTGGTGTTGATATTGTGAATATTTGGCATCCTTATTTCAGAGAGTTGATTAGCAATACCTAGAGACTAACAAGAACTACAGAATTTAAAAGAAAAACTGTTTGTTTTCAGGTGTGTGACAAGCAGTGGCATCACTACGCCATCACTGTGGACTTCCCAGAAGTGAACCTGTACGTTGACGGCATCCCGTACAGCCCCTTCCTGGTCACCGATGACTGGCCACTCCACCCCAGCAAGTTTGACACCCGCCTGACACTCGGCGCATGCTGGCAGGGTAAGAACAGTTCAGCTACTGTGTGATATCTTCTAAAATCACTGTGTGTGTGTGAAATTTTCTAAAACTATATTTTTTTGTGTGAAATTTTCTAAAATGATTTTTTGTGCGTGTGAAATTTTCCTAAGTGATTTATTTTGTGTGAAATTTTCTAAAGTGATTTTTTTCGGTGAAATTTTCTAAAATGATTTTTTGTGTGAAACCTTGAAATATATTTCAAACTTTTGGTCTCTCAATTTTTTAGATAGTATGAAGTCATTTAGACTTTTTAATGGCAGTTTTCAAATTGTATTATTGACAATGACAATGATCTTTATTTTATACATTCATAGAGACTCTACAGCTCTAAAGATGTGCTGCACTACTGTTTACATTGTGTATCTATTATTATTGGGTTGTACTAACATTGCTGTCTTGATTTCAGGTGGTGACCAGGAGATGTCCCAGTTCTTCCGTGGCGAGCTGGCCGGCTTGCTCATCCACCCCGGCAAGACGGAGACACGACGTGTCATCAGCTGTCTCCACAACTGCAATGAGAGTCTGGAGTTCCACTCCTTCGACGAGACCGGCCCCGGTTCAGAGGTAACCTGCATGCTGTTCATCTGTCTGTCTGGAGAGGGGATAGGGCTTGACTAGTCGCTGCTGTCACGGCACACTTGTTTTGTCTAAGCTTTTAAAGCACAAGTTAGCAGTGCTTCAGTGAAGCAGCTTTTCACCATACACAGTACAGTAGTCATTCCAGCCATGCTTTCACAACAGAAGCATCACATTAATGATGACTGTTTTCCATAGCAGAAAAAATATATCATTTGCAGAAACGCCTCAAATCATTGTCAAAGTCGGTATTGCCAGCCACTCTACACTTAATTTGTCACCTGCCTTTATCTTTTCATTTTTACTTAATTTCGCCAATACTTAACCCTGCACACTGCTATCTCTTACATCTAACCTAACTTTCTACCATTCCCACCATGCTTCTTATAGCCTGGTTCTTAGCTCATACCTAACTCCACACATCTTTATGGCTCACATTCACAGCCTTGTCTCACAACACCATCCCTTTACTAAATGCTTGGCAAGGATCGTTCAATTTCTCCCCTCGTAATCTATTCTAAGACTGTAAAATAAAAGAGAATCGAGTTAAGTGCTGCATGCCTGACTTTATGGAATCCAGCATCGTTGTAGCCTCTCTGAGAGGCGGATCTAGTAGTGTAAGTATATCAGGAGACAATGCATGGGCATGCTGAACAGTAAGTATTGCACCCAGTGAGTTTTTTGTAAAGAATTCCTTGTTGGTGTTTGTGATGGTTGATAGTTGTTATGTGGACACACTGTCTCTCCTCAGAGTAAGAGGACGAAGCGGGAGGAAAAGAGGGATAGTCTTTCCCCTGTACGTCTTTCCTTGCTGTCCTTAATTTTCTGATTTTCTGCATTATTTCCCATTCTGCCATGACGGTTGGTTATGTACAGCCTGACAGCATGAGATGTTGTGTTACATGGCTTCTGTTGTATAGGAACATGGCTGGAATGAAAGTTCTTGAAGGTTTTTGCCTGATTTTTTCCTACTTTCTATGATTTCTGTTACAACTTGCGCACTGTAGGTCTGCTATTTGCCATTTTCTTCCCATTTCTTTCTTTTCAGAAACATGAAAAGATTCACATAGAATTTCTAATGGCAAATGTCTCTCTCTCCTGTAATGTTGCTCAGGTTCACTTCAACCCAGATCAGACACAGCTGTTCCTGAGGGGTGAGTTTACCCCCAAGAACCCCGACAATGAGGCGTACACCCTGGACAAGTACACCAAGGTGCTGCAGAAGGTGGCGTACCAAAACGGTCGCCAGTTCCCCACTCCCGGCATGCGCGCCCTCAAGATCCACACCGAAGTCAAGTAAGCAGAATCACTTAGTGATACAGAACGTCTGCTTTTCAGAGGTTTTAGATGTATCCTTAAATATAGTTCTAGCTCCTTTTGTCATGGAATTCTCACCTCACCTATCCCTTGACCTCATTGAGGCTTCTTGGGGCACCATGACTTGATTCACTATCCTCCTCCATTTAACTCTGTCCCCTGCCGCTCTCATGGCTTCAGCTAAGCTCGATCCAGTCCAATCTTTATGATGTCTCACCAAATCTTTCTCTAGTCTACCCCTTTTTCGACTTCCTGGTACTGTCCCTTGTAGTACAGTTTTTGCAAGCCCTGATGACCAAACCATCTCAGCATGGAATTCTAGCAGGTGTTTTTTTTTCTGCTCCTGACCTATGGTTGCACCGTTCCTCCCCCAGCTGCTTTGATGACGAGACGTGCATCGAGGTTCCTGACGTGGACGCCTACGTGATGGTCCTCCACCCCGAGGAGCCCACCATCAACCTGAGCGGCACGGACCACCTGGCTCGCCGCGTGACGGAACTGGACCAGGGCGTGACTCCCTTCAGGGACCTGCGCATCGTGAGCACCATTGTACGCGACGTGGAGGAGGAGGAAGAGGAGGAACTTCAGGAGGGTAGGAACACTTTACTATTAAAGCTAGCATACTATTGAGAAATACAAGACTGCAGTATGAGTAGGTAGTATTGCTTGGAATGTTTGCTGTGTGTACTGTCTTCCCCCCTGGTTGGTAGGAAAGGAGCAACAAAAAGATGAGTCAATGCGACTTCTGCATGAACAAATTCCAGATTGCACCAATTCAGCAGGAATACTTGCAGTGCTTAAAGCCTTACTGATACTTGTTCCCTTACCAAAATGTTGGCAACTTGATAACCGTATATGAAATGCAAACATAAGATGGCATGGAGGTAAATTTTTGTTTGCATGTGAAACCTGAGTGGAACATTAAACAAGAGATTGGCAATGTTCCAGTGACACTGACAAAACAAGCTCTAACTTGCAAAATAAATGTGCAATGGTACTTTTTTTTACTGGTGTATCCAGATGTATACAGTCCTGTAGTATGAAGTAAATTTTTAGCACCCCTTTTGTGTATATTGTAACCCACCCAAAGTCCTGAAGGTTGCCCACCTAACTGAGCCTGTTTGTTCCGTGGATGCTTGCTTTGTCCAGAAGGCTCAGCTATGGCAGGTCAGTACGTGTCCACCCAACCCAAGCAGCCTGCACCAAAACCTCACCCGGCGCTTCCGTGCCCAAACTCCATCTTTTTGTCACAACATTACGCCCATGTTTTTTAAGACCAGGCGACTTTTTTGCCGAGAATTTTCCATGTACATCCATTGAATGTCTTTCCTACAAGATTTTTTGTGGAAAATATTTATTGCAAGCTTTGTATAGCCTGCCACAAGGTGGAATATTGAAGCATTCTTACCATCACAGCATGAAAAGACGAAGCTACCAAGCATTTCAACAGGAAGCAAGTGTCTTCATCACACAACAGTTGACTGCAATACTATTATTGTTCCCTAGGAGGCGCCACTGAGGTAACCCCCATCAGCCATAACCTGGATGCGTGTCAGATCACAGTGGACCCACCACTGGAGTCTGGGAAGGAGGAGCTCACCGTGCCCAAGGAAGACCTGGCTCGCCTGCGTCTGGAGAAGTCTACTGCTACCAACGGTCTTGTCATCAAGGGTAGGTGTAGAACTTCAGGGATTGACAAAGTAGAGGACATGTACTGAAGAGAAATATATGTCAGCAAACCAACTTAGCATCTTTTTGGATGCTAAGTTGGAAAATTAGGGTAGAAAGAGGCATGTATTGGAGAACTGGAAGTGAGAAATTTATGTCAGCGAACAAACTTAGCATCTTTTTACCTTTCCTGTTGAAAAAGTAAGGTTTAAAATTTCCTACAACAATCCAGACTTAACTGAAAGCCAAGTTTTTCTTGTTGTACCAGACTTGGAAAGTTGGAAACCCCATACTTTGGCTAGTTCCTTGAGTTCAACTATACTGATCTTTACTTAATCATACTTTATCCACTTGACTGATCTTAATACCTTTTGTAAAGTCTGACACAAATTCAGTCTGCTGACTGCTATGTGTTGAGCTTCTTTCTTTCAATAAACCCATTATTATCCTACTGTGTGCTCTCTCCTGTAGGTGTTGATACCATCGCAAACTACGAGGATATCCTGCGTAAGGTTGTCTACCGTAACTCCAAGGCCGGCGACTACTTTGACCGCGTCCTGAAGCTGAAGTGCTCCGAGATGAACGGCCGCTATGAGAGCAACGAGTACGCCGTTGAGGTACATACTGTTCCTTCTGCATCTAAAGACAATCATTGTCTTGATTTTAGAGCAGCATTCTAGCCAGTGTCTGTCATTTGACTGAATTTTTCCACTCGCAACTCGCAAGATGTGGAGAGAGATGTCATTAAAGTAAGCTCAGTATACCTGCAAAATTTGCCCGTCAAAATGCAGGAAATAGCGTTTCAGGGGGTCAAGATTGAAACCCACTCTAGGATTGTTGCACCTACAGTGCTCAACATGATCTTACTTCGAACAAAATTGAGGTTTTTGAAAAACATTTCAGGTTGGCTAGAACACTGTTTCTGAGACATACTTGTATTGTATGTACTGTTATTTAATAGTAACAGGTAATGACGAATGTGTTTCTCCTGTGTCCACAGCTGAAGGTCCTCCACACCCTGAATGTTGCCAACCCTGAGAGCCATGTGAAGGTGGCCGCTGTGGCCCACAACGTGCCCGCCCAGTTTGTCCAGTCCAAGAGTGTTGTCCACGAGGCGGCCGTGCCACGCCAGGTGCCCCAGGTGGTCGCCAGCTCCCAGTCTGCCAACGGTTAGTACCTCTGTCCTGGAGGCTTTTTGGTAGCCGCAAAATGTACTGCACCTTCGTGAAAATTGTAGTGTATTGTGCATAGCACTTAGGCAGAACATCGTATTCGAGTATAAGGTCGTATTCGAAATTGAGCAAGCAGTCTTTTACAAGTACTGTTTTCTTGATACTTTTATATTAGTGGTTTTTGTGGTCACTTCTGCACTGCAAACTTATCATTTCCATGGACAAATTATTTGCCGACTTTCTTTCTGCTGTACCTGCTACCATTGCAAACGTATAATTTCGTAGACATGTCCTTTTTTTTTACCGCAAACATTTCCAGTAGTTGAAGTGATTTTCCTGTTGTCATTGCAGTTGTCACCTCCTTAAGTGATTGTGAATGTATAGGTCTGCGAACATGTTCATTTTTCTCAGAGCTCGAACTTCACTACTGCAAACATGAAGTGATTTACAGTTGAAGTGATTGTCCTGTTGTCTGTGCAGTTGTCACCTCCCTGGTGATCGTGATCTGCGTGGGCTTCCTCATCTTCATGATCGTGCTGGGCGTGTACCGCATCCGCGCCGCCAACCGCCGCAACATGGACTCTGAGTGGGACCAGGCCGGCGAGCCTCGCATGGAGTGGGACTCCTCCGACCTCACCATCACCGTCAACCCTATGGTGAGAGGCATCATGTTTTTAACTAAAGAAGTAACTTGCGCAACAGTTGTACAGGGTACAAAGTATGGCATCTACTAAGTACATATTAACTACATTTTCATAATGCTAACGTGACTAATACATGAGTGGTTGGCTAGCATGGGATAGCGATAGGTATGAACTTTTACAATTATTAGAGGAGTTTCTAATATCAACTGATGTAGTAGGGCAGATACTACTATTAGGTTTGGCCATTGAAGGCTATGGTGAAATGCACTAAAACAAGGACTCCAAAAGTACTTTCCCACATTTTAGACCCTGCCTGTCCCTTCTAGCCCAAAGTTTCCAAACTGGACCAAAGTTTTCAAGAGCACAAAGTCTTTTCAAAGATATTCAATAGGGACAACTTGACAATGTGGCAGTGGTACTGGTAAGCATCTGAAGTTCTTTTTTGTTGATTTTAATCTTTCGTCTTCTTTTTGCCCAGGATGTTGAGTATGAGGGAGCAGAGAGCGACTCCTCTGACGATGATGATGACAGTGCGCATGACGACTCCGACAGCTCAGATGATGATGATGAGCCCCCAAGAGAGGTACACAATCGTTTCATGTAACAACTGCCAGGGCTCAAAATACTGGCTGCATGTGCACCTTAGTGCACCCAAATTTGAAGCTGTGCCCCCAATTTTTTTCTGTGGGTGCACTGGTCCACCTATAATTTTATGTATGTTAAATGTATAGTAGTATACAGCATATTCTTAACATCTAAGTGTCAGAAGAAGAATAAAATCTTTAATGTAGTACTTTTGAAAATGAAATATTAGTTTTTGCTGACATGGTGCACCCAAAAAAACGTTTGTGCACCCAATTTTTTAGGTTGGGTGCACCAGTGCACCTTTATTACCAAAAATGAATTTTGAGCCCTGACTGCTCTTGAACTTACCTGAAAATAGAAAGAGTTCCTTATGTCTTAGATGGAATGTTAGCTACAGTAACTATTAATGCATGGTGTGTGTATCTGCATGTTTTATAAGATTGCATGTGACCCTTTTCTAGGTGCTGGGCTACGAACAGGAGCTGGAGTGGGACAGCACTGCCATGGTGGCGTGAACCAGCCTTGCCACATGATTTAACATCAAATCCAACAATCATACATAGATGCAACAGATACAAGCCAGTGTTTCTCACAAAAGCAGCACTTTCTTGCCCACGGTATTCATACCGTGGACACGGACTTGTTCTTAACAAAGACAACACACAGACTGCATCTTAGCTTTGTTAGTGTAAAAAGATTTTGATACATGACCAAAACAATGTACAAAAAGGGGAAGTTGGACAGGGAATGAAGTTTTGGGAAACGTGCCGAGAAACACTGTCGAGTATTTGTCCTTTTCTCTCTGATGATCACCAAATGTTGATTGATTGAATTAATGAGAAATGATGAATTATCCAATGGCAGGGCCGTGATTCACAGCTGGAGTGGGACAACTCAACACTGAGCTTTTAAAGCGACCAACAACTGGATAGGCTGTACTGAGAGAACAAGAGACAGCAGGAAGGAGGAGACTTAGTATAAAGAAGTGGCGATTTCTGAGCGGAAGAATCTGTGTATAAATTACCGTACATAATGACATGCCCAGGACCATCCCCTGAAAAATAAAAATTCACAGAGATGCACTCGCGCTAACGTTGCATGGTAACTGGCACCTATTCTACAAGACTTAAAAAAGCTTGAATGGAGGCAGGTTGATCAAAGTTTTATTGATGGTTGTAACAAAAAAAAATTACTTAAGTCATCTAGAAGTGATGCCCTTGTGTAATGTCTACTTAAAAGACCAAGTGATGTAAGATGTATGGAAGCAATAGTTGGCTAAGCAGTGTACTTGAAGACAGTAAGTTAACCCCCGTAACACTACGATCCTCGAAAGACATATCTATTTTGATGTGAGTGGTGTAACTCTTAGCTTAATGATCATAATGATAGCTTTGCATGATGTAAATGATGAAATCATGATAACAGGAGAAACTGTAGAGTGTGCAGTGGGAGGGGGGCATTTTAAGAACAAAAGGTGTTACTTCTAATAGATAATATCTGTATAAGGACATGGTCCTGGGCATATTTCTATAGAGAAAATAGGGTGTACATGTATACAAATCAGGATTGGGTATAAGATTATTAACGTAACTACAGCTAAGTTTGTCCGTAGTAGAACTCAATTGGATGTATTATGTGATGAAAAAAAAAATGATGCTCATTCCTAACTTAATCGTATATGCATATGGAACTGGTGTGAAGCTTAAGAATACATATCTGCGCAGTTGTATGAAGACAAGAACAAAAGTACTGAATGTGTAGCTAGCTGCAACACTGTAGAGTTTTGTAATCCACATTTTAGGGATTGGGGATATAGGGTTGCACTCGCTGAGTTGATTTTATGGTATTTTAATATTAGTGTGTGTGTGAGCATGTTGTAATGTCTTTAAACAAGGGTTATAAGGTTGTGATTGTATCCATTTTGTTCTGATTTTTTTTTGTATTCCTGTCTGCTTTGCGTCCTCTTCCAATGATTTGTCCTGCACTGTTTTGATAATAAAAAGAGAGGGATGTATAATTTCTCATACCATAGAAAAATACTGTTGGCAAGAAGCAAAAGGTTAAGATAACAACAAGATACAAGACTTAACGTCTCTTGAACATTCCTGTATATGTAGAAGCACTTACGAAACTGCTGAACGTATTCCCTGTGTAAATCTCTTCACATTTCTCCAGGCTTTCATCATGGCAGGATAACATCTACATGTACTTATACTTACCTACCCTTCAGGTTTGTAAGAATCTGGACTGTGTTGTACTGTCATTAAAACTGTTTGGCTTTCCCCACACAAGTGTGGAGTCGTTTGTGTGTTGCTTTCAACTCGGTTGGCAAATGTTAGATGTACAACTTAAGTAATCTCCAAGCAGATCTTTCGGTGGCAAGACAGTATCCATTTTTCCTAGCTTCGGTGGCTAATGGACACTCCTCTGGCCAATGGATACTCTCTTGCCACCGAAAGATCTGCTTGGAGATTACAAGTGAAGTAACACAAGTGTAATATCAAGAGCAGTAGTTGGTAACTGGCCAATTGGTCAGTCTGGCCAATTTGATTCTGTCTTTGCCCTTTACCAAAAGATCTGCATGCTTGGAGATAAGTTTATGATATCAAAATTTGAAAATGTAGAAATCTTGTTACTCCGTGAAGGAGGTCAGGACCTCCTGACGGAGTGTTGTGATCGGCTGATTTTTCATGTTTGCAGGCAAAACACTGGGTTCTCTTTGTGTAATCGGCACGCAATTTTATACGCCGTCTGCGGGCATGCCCGTGTTGATGCACGAATGTGTATTTTTGCCGTTGCTGCTTTCGCGGTCAATGTAATATTGCAGACGCACCCCTACAATTACGAGGCGAATTGGAATGGTCCAGAAAAACGCGTTGTTTGGAATAGCAGTGGGGGGGGGGTGGAACTTCATGCAGATACGGGGTGGTTTTGATAAGTGGTTCCAGATGCTTGCCCATGCTTAAGAGATGCCAAGTTTTTTGGAAGATGTTCGCAGCCAAAACGCATTCTTCCGTACGTCGCATTTCTGTGTAATTTCGTCATGTGGTGTGGCATTATGTCCGGGATGATGCACGTCTTTTTATTTTTACCGTAGCTGTTTTGATATTGGAGTAAATGGTATTTTTCGAAACATCCCCATGTCGTTGAAATGTTGTCGTCCGTTTATGTCACCGGTAGTAAGTCGCGGCGGGGCTGATGGGGCGGAAATGTGGGGTGGTCAGAGGTCAACATTAAGAAATGTTAATACCGATGACGTAATCCTATCGATTTCAAACTGGTCGGGTGTGGCGACCTAGTGGCGGCGTGTATTTAGTCACGTAGCAACTGGCCGGTCGTCCTAGCAACGACACATGGCCAATATTTTGGGTTGGGCCGCTCCATAGTGTTAGTGGAGCAGCTCTTTGTAAACATGGACAATATTT
>NW_017804131.1:5328892-5355112 GCF_001625305.1 Branchiostoma belcheri
TTTCTCCAGGGCTACTGTTCGCATCCAGGTGAACGATGTGAACGAGCACGGCCCAGAAAACTACAGAGGATGGCACCCAGGCTAAGAGTTCACAGCCTGTGTGTGAAATTTTCTAAAAGTATTTTTTTGTGTGTGAAATTTTATAAAAATTTTTTTTTTCTAGGGCTACTGTCCGGATCCAGGTGAACGATGTGAACGAGCACGGCCCCGAGTTCACGGCCAGCGGGTACGAGGCGACCGTGATGGAGGGGAAGAAGTACGAGAACATCCTGAAGGTGGAGGCGGAGGACCGCGACTGCTCGCCCGGATTCAGCCAGATCTGCAGCTACGAGATCGTCACCCCCAACGTGCCCTTCCAGATCTCTGAGGTAGGTATCTATAGTGTCTCTTTGCAGCACATTAGACATGTATGATGTAGTTGCATTGCAGTATATCAGTAGTATCTGCATGCAAAATAAGTTGACATAAAGTCTTCATGGCATGGTACTTTTCCAGTTAAATTCCTTTTATTTTTATCTTGATTTGCAGTCAATACAAAGGCTGTCATGAACGTCATCTCTAACTTTCTCTCTTTCTCTTTATTTCGATGCCCTTTAGCCCAAAAGGCTAATCTTCCAGGGCTCATACAGAAATAAAAATGCATGAACAACAGATAACATGGTAAAGAAACCACAAAATTAGCACAAAAAGAAATGTACATTATTATGTACTTTTTGTATTTTAGCCTAGCAGCCTCAACACCCAGAGTTTGTAGACTAAAATGTTTGTTTAGGATGGCATCATCAGCAACTTTCCTTCTGTGCATTTCAAACTTGTAGCCTCAATACCTGGAGTTTTGTAAACCTAAAATGTTTCTGTTCCTTCAGGATGGCATCATCAGCAACACTGAGCCCCTGCAGTACGTTGACGGCCACAACTACATCCTGACGGTCACCGCCTACGACTGTGGCCAGAGGCGCGCTGACCTGGACGTCCTGGTGACCATCACGGTCAAGGAGCAGTGCCACCCCGGCTGGAAGGACTTCCAGAAGCGGATCGAGTACGAGCCCTTCAGCGGCACCAAGGCTCTGCTGCCCAAGGTGTACCTGGAGACCTGTGGGGAGGAGGTGTCTGACATCACCACCACCTTCACCCTGGAGACCAGCCACATCGGGAAGGGCTGCGACCGCGACACCTACTCCTCCAGCTCTCTCCTCAAGCTCTGTGGTGAGTTTTACGTTCACGGTTTTCACGGTCACTTTTGTACCGCAAACTTCTCAGATGAACATGAAGTAAATTACAGTATCTAGCACATTAGTTTCATCTTGAACACCACAACTAGTTGGCAGGTTTTGCACAATATCAAATTTTAATGCTTAAGATTGTAAGTTGTAGTGTACAAGATCTAGGGAATGTATATTGATTCTATTAATTTTAGTGTAAATGATGTGAACTTTATCTTTTCGATATACATGTATTTTGTTTGGTCTTTACGTTTTCCTTCATGACCTTAATGAAAATGTTGTAATGGCATGGTTCAAACAAACATTTCAAACAGACAGTTATGATGAAAGAGTTGTCCTTCAAAATCTATTCAGTTGCTTGTGTATCAATTTCCTTGACTTGTCTTTGCATTGAGGCAATAAACCTACTTCATTGTGTTGGAACAAAGCTTGAACTCTATAACTATGTTTCCCAACACAGATGAGCTTTCATTCAATCATTGTGCTGTTGTTTTTCCCAGGTGCCTCCCAGGGCAGTATTGACCTGCTGCCTGCCCCAGGGCTGGGGAGTGAGTGGACCCAGAGCCTCCCCACCGACGAGGGTCACGAGGGAGACCAGGTCTTCTCCTTTGACGGGCGCCAGACCGGCGTTCAGATCCCTGAGGGCGTCGTCCCCAAGAACCTGACCAACCAGTTCACCATCGCCACCTGGATGAAGCACCGTGAGACCTTTGGAGGAGACAAGGAAACCATCCTCTGCAAGTCTGACAAGAAAGGTAGCAAATCTAATAGACACAAAATCTTGTTTAACCCAACAACACTGTCGTTGATGTGATGCCCGCAAAACTGTGTTTACGTTGATGTTGTGGACAGATTTTAAGATTCTTGTATAATGCTTCGTTTTGACACTGATCTTTTAAATGAATTGTTTTTTTTATAAATATATTGTAAAATTAGCACAATTTAGTCTTACACGACTACAAAGTTGATTGTACAAAAAAGTTTGAAAATTTGAAAGTGAAAAGGTGGGCAGCCACAACCAAGGGACAGGGCCTGCGTGAACTTTTTTGTAAAGCGTAATCAGGCCTTTATAGTAATCGTAATCCATAGGCAGCCACGCAAAATCATTGTAGTTCGTAGCCACTACCTTAACCTGTAAGAGGGGCTGCATGCCTTTTTTTGAAAAGTGTAATCGGGTCTTTGTAGTAATCGTAATCCACGGGCAGCCACCCAAAACCATTGTAATTCGTTATCAGTACATCAGCCGTAACGCATAACTGTTTGTGACCAGCTCTAAGAATGTATGCTGTAGACTAGTGCAGTTTTAAGCAATCACATCTTTACTTGCACAGAAGAGCCATCTAGCAACTGTTAACAGAACTGCAGATTTTCTCTTCATAACAAACATTGCAACTGGCTCTTTGGAAAAATGCGCTTCGTTGATGCGGCCTTAGTGGGAAATGCTAGGAAACTTCCAGAGCATGTCTGGAAGGGCTTAATGCTAACTAAGTCTCTCTTGTCCCCTGACTAGAACTGAACCGTCACCACTACTCCCTGTACGTGCACAACTGCAAGCTGATGTTCCTGCTCCGCCACGATGGAGGTGATCTGGAGACCTTCCGCCCTGCTGAGTTCCACTGGAAAATCCCACAGGTACAAAACCCTTTCATACTTCAGGTTTGGTGTTGGTACTGTGAATATTTTGCATCCTCATTTAAAGAAAAAAACTTGATTAACAATACTTTTATTGTGGGGTCGTGTGGCGTAACGGCAGAGCATTTGGCTCAGAGCCAATAGGTTCCGGGTTCGAATCCTGCCATGTCCCCAACCTTGTGCCCCTGGGGAAGGCACTTTACACGATGTTCCTCACTTCGCTCAGGTGTTAATGAGTATGCCAGAATAATCCTTATCATGATCGTGGGCATTATCATGATCGTGGGCATTAAAAGAAAAACCAAACCTAGAGACTAACAAGAACTACGGAATTTTAAAAGAAAATGTGTTTGTTTTCAGGTTTGTGACAAGCAGTGGCATCACTACGCCATCACTGTGGACTTCCCAGAAGTGAACCTGTACGTTGACGGCATCCCGTACAGCCCCTTCCTGGTCACCGATGACTGGCCGCTCCACCCCAGCAAGTTTGACACCCGCCTGACCCTCGGCGCATGCTGGCAGGGTAAGAACAGTTCAGCTACTGTGTGATGTCTTCTAAAATCATTTTTTTTGTGTGTGAAATTTTCTAAAATGATTTTTTTGTGTGTGAAATTTTCTAAAGTGATTTCTTTTGTGTGAAATTTTCTAAAGTGATTTTTTTTGTGTAAAATTTTCTAAAATGATTTTTTTTGTGTGTGAAATTTTCCTAAGTGATTTATTTTGTGTGAAATTTTCTAAAGTGATTTTTTGATGTGTAGAATTTTCTAAAATGATTTTTTGGTGTGAAATTTTCTAAATAATTTTGTGTGTGAGTGAAATAAACCCTAAAAATATTTTTCGAACTGTTGGTTTCTCAAGTATTTTTGTCAGTGTGAAATCATTTGAATTTTTAATGGCAGTTTTCAATTTGTATTATTGGCAATGATGATCTTTATTTTACTCATTCATGCCTAAATCTAGACTAAATGCAGTACATAAAGTTTACATGAGACAGTCGTAGAGACTCTACAACTCTAAAGATGTTCTACATTACTGTTTAACATTGTGTATCTATTATTATTGGGTAGTATTGACATTGCTGTCTTGTTCTTAGGTGGTGACCAGGAGATGTCACAGTTCTTCCGTGGCGAGCTGGCCGGCTTGCTCATCCACCCCGGCAAGACAGAGACTCGACGTGTCATCAGCTGTCTCCACAACTGCAACGAGAGTCTGGAGTTCCACTCCTTTGACGAGACCGGCCCTGGTTCAGAGGTAACCTGCATGCTGTTCATCTCTCTGTTTTTTTGAGAGGGGATAGGCTTGACTAGTTGCTGCTGTCACGGCACATTTGTTTTGTCTAAGCTTTTAAAGCACAAGTTAGCAGTGCTTCAGTGAAGCAGCTTTCACCATACACAGTACTGTAGTCATTCCAGCCATGCTTTCACAACAGAAGCACCACATTAATGATGACTCTTCTCCATAGCAGAAAAATTTATCATTTGCAGAAACGCCACAAATCATCGTCAAAGTCGGTATTGCCAGCCACCGTACACTTGCCTTTATCTTTTTATTTTTACCTAATTCCCACACTCTGCCATACCTAACCTTGCGTACTGCTATCTCTTATATCTAACCTAACTTTCTACCATCCCCATTATGCTTCCTATATGTAGCCTGGTTCTTAAGATCATCCTAACTCCACACTTCTTCATGGCTCACATTCACAGCCATAATCTCACAACACCATCCCTTTACTAAATGCTTGGCAAGGATCGTTCAATTTCTCCCCTCGTAATCTATTCTAAGACTGTAAAATAAAAGAGAATCAAGTTAAGTGCTGCATGCCTGACTTTATGGAAACCAGCATCGTTGTAGCCTCTCTGAGAGGCGGATCTAGTAGTGTAAGTACGTCAGGAGACAATGCATGGGCATGCTGAACAGTAAGTATTGCACCCAGTGAGTTTTTTGTAAAGAATTCCTTGTTGGTGTTTGTGATGGTTGATAGTTGTTATGTGGACACACTGTCTCTCCTCAGAGTAAGAGGACGAAGCGGGAGGAAAAGAGGGATAGTCTTTCCCCTGTACGTCTTTCCTTGCTGTCCTTAATTTTCTGATTTTCTGCATTATTTCCCATTCTGCCATGACGGTTGGTTATGTACAGCCTGACAGCATGAGATGTTGTGTTACATGGCTTCTGTTGTATAGGAACATGGCTGGAATGAAAGTTCTTGAAGGTTTTTGCCTGATTTTTTCCTACTTTCTATGATTTCTGTTACAACTTGCGCACTGTAGGTCTGCTATTTGCCATTTTCTTCCCATTTCTTTCTTTTCAGAAACATGAAAGTATTCACATAGAATTTCTAAAGGCAAATGTCTCTCTCTCCTGTAATGTTTCGTAGGTTCACTTCAACCCGGATCAGACACAGCTGTTCCTGAGGGGTGAGTTCACCCCCAAGAACCCCGACAACGAGGCGTACACGCTGGACAAGTACACCAAGGTGCTGCAGAAGGTGGCGTACCAGAACGGCCGCCAGTTCCCCACTCCCGGCATGCGCGCTCTCAAGATCCACACCGAAGTCAAGTAAGCAGAAATACTTACTGATACAGAACGTCTGCCTTTCAGAGGTTTTAGATTTATCCTTAAGTATTCTTATATTTACTTTTGTAGAAAACATATTGTTTTTGCTCTGTTTCTTCTTCCTCTTCTTCTCCAAACAAATACAGTCAGTGGTTAAACCAAATGTCTGTAACTAGTGTTGGATTACATTGTGTTGCAATTTTATAGCAGGAGGGATTTAGACTCCTGTCACCATATAATGAATGTTTGAGTAAGAATTAACAGAGCAGACCACATGCGAAGATAACCACCCTGCTTTTGCTTGTTCCTCCCACAGCTGCTTTGATGACGAGACGTGTATCGAGGTTCCTGACGTGGACGCCTACGTGATGGTCCTCCACCCGGAGGAGCCCACCATCAACCTGAGCGGCACGGACCACCTGGCCCGCCGCGTCACGGAGCTGGACCAGGGCGTGACCCCCTTCAGGGACCTGCGCATCGTGAGCACCATCGTACGCGACGTGGAGGAGGAGGAAGAAGAGGAACTTCAGGAGGGTAGGAACATTTTACTCTTAAAGCTAGCGTACTATTGAGAAATACAAGACTGCAGTATGAGTAGGTAGTATTGCTTGGAATGTTTGCTGTGTGTACTGTCTTCCCCCCTGGTTGGCAGGAAAGGAGCAAGAAAAAGATGAGTCAATGCGACTTCTGCATGAACAAATTCCAGATTGCACCAATTCAGCAGGAATACTTGCAGTGCTTAAAGCCTTACTGATTCTTGTTCCCTTAGTAAGCCGTTGGCAACATGATAACCTTGTATCAAATGCAAACATGAGGTGGCATGGAGGTAAATTTTTGTTTGCATGTGAAATCTGAGTGGAACATTAAACAAGAGATCGGCAACGTTCCAGTGACACTTACAAAACAAGCTTTAACTTGCAAAATAAATGTGCAATGGTACCTTTTTTTTTACTGGTGTATCCAGATGTATACAGTCCTGTAGTATGAAGTAGATTTTTAGTACCCCTTTTGTGTGTATTGTAACCCACCCAAAGTCCTGAAGGTTGCCCACCTAACTGAGCCTGTTTGTTCCGTGGATGCTTGCTTTGTCCAGAAGGCTCAGCTATGGCAGGTCAGTACGTGTCCACCCAACCCAAGCAGCCTGCACCAAAACCTCACCCGGCGCTTCCGTGCCCAAACTCCATCTTTTTGTCACAACATTACGCCCATGTTTTTTTAAGACCAGGCGACTTTTTGCCGAGAATTTTCCATGTACATCCATTGAATGTCTTTCCTACAAGATTTTTGTGGAAAATATTTATTGCAAGCTTTGTATAGCCTGCTACAAGGTGGAATATTGAAGCATTCTTACCATCACAGCATGAAAAGACGAAGCTACCAAGCATTTCAACAGGAAGCAAGTGTCTTCATCACACAACAGTTGACTGCAATACTATTATCGTTCCCTAGGAGGCGCCACTGAGGTGACCCCCATCAGCCATAACCTGGATGCGTGCCAGATCACAGTGGACCCACCACTGGAGTCTGGGAAGGAGGAGCTCACCGTGCCCAAGGAAGACCTGGCTCGCCTGCGCCTGGAGAAGTCTGCTGCTACCAACGGTCTTGTCATCAAGGGTAGGTGTAGACAGAAATTCAGGGATTGACCAAGTAGAGGCATGTACTGAAGAGATGGAAGTAAGAAATATATGTCAAGCATCCTTTTACCTTTTGTGTTGAAAAATTAGGGTAGAAAGAGGCATGTATTGAAGAACTGGAAGCGAGAAATTTATGTCAGCAAACAAACTTAGCATCTTTCTACCTTTCCTGTTGGAAAAGTAAGGTTGAAAATTTCCTGCAACAATCCAGACTTAATTGAAAGTTTTTTTTGTTGTATCTGACTTTGACAGTTGTAGAGCCTATACTTTGGCTGGTTCCTTGATTTCATCTGTACTGATCTT
The DNA here is from genome assembly GCF_001625305.1 of Branchiostoma belcheri. Taxonomy (NCBI): domain Eukaryota; kingdom Metazoa; phylum Chordata; class Leptocardii; order Amphioxiformes; family Branchiostomatidae; genus Branchiostoma; species Branchiostoma belcheri. The sequence continues at coordinate 5,336,241 of NW_017804131.1, forward strand.
TACCTGAAACCTTTTGTTAAGTCTGAGGCTAGTTCAGTCTGCTGAATGCTATGTCAGATTGTGTTGAGTTTCTTTCTTTCAATAAACCAATCATCATCATACTGTGTGCTCTCTCCTGTAGGTGTTGATACCATCGCAAACTACGAGGATATCCTGCGCAAGGTTGTCTACCGTAACTCCAAGGCTGGGGACTACTTTGACCGCGTGCTGAAGCTGAAGTGCTCCGAGATGAACGGCCGCTATGAGAGCAACGAGTACGCCGTCGAGGTACATACTGTTCCTTCTGCATCTAAAGACAATCATTGTCTTGATTTTAGAGCAGCATTCTAGCCACCGTCTGTCATTTGACTGAATTTTTCCACTTGCATTGGGCAAAAATTTGGCCTGATGAACAAAAATCTGCATGTAAAGATATGGAAAGAGATTAAACTAAGCTCAGTGTACCAGAAAAATTTGCCCCTCAAAATGCAGGAAATAGCGTTTCAGAGGGTCAAGATTTGAAACCCTCTCTAGGATTGTTGCACCTACAGCGCTCAACATGATATTACATCGAACAAAGTTGAGTTGATGGAAAACATTTCAGGCTGACAGAACACTATTTCAGAGACATACCTGTTAGTCTGTTCTTTAGTAACAGGTAGTAATGATCCTGTTTATTCTGTGTCCACAGCTGAAGGTCCTCCACACCCTGAACGTTGCCAACCCTGAGAGCCATGTGAAGGTGGCTGCTGTGGCCCACAACGTGCCCGCCCAGTTTGTCCAGTCCAAGAGTGTTGTCCACGAGGCGGCCGTGCCACGCCAGGTGCCCCAGGTGGTCGCCAGCTCCCAGTCTGCCAACGGTTAGTACCTCTGTCCTGGAGGCTTTTTGGTAGCCACAAAATGTACTGCACCTTCGCGAAAATTGTAGTGTATTGTGCATAGCACTTAGGCAGAACATCATATTCGAGTATAGTCAGCAAATAACTTGTCCATGGACAAGTTATTTGCCGACTTTCTGCCTGCTGTACCTGCTACCATTGCAAACGTACAGTTCTGCAGACATGTCCTTTTTTTTTTACCGCAAACATTTCCAGTAGTTGAAGTGATTTTCCTGTTGTCATTGCAGTTGTCACCTCCTTGGTGATCGTGAATGTATAGGTCTGCGAACATGTTCATTTTTCTCAGACCTCGAACTTTACTACTGCAAACATGAAGTGATTTACAGTTGAAGTGATTGTCCTGTTGTCTGTGCAGTTGTCACCTCCCTGGTGATCGTGATCTGCGTGGGCTTCCTCATCTTCATGATCGTGCTGGGCGTGTACCGCATCCGCGCCGCCAACCGCCGCAACATGGACTCTGAGTGGGACCAGGCCGGCGAGCCCCGCATGGAGTGGGACTCCTCCGACCTCACCATCACCGTCAACCCTATGGTGAGGCTCGTCCTGTTTTTTTCTCTCCACAGACAATTTTGTATAATTGGCCATTGTCAAACCTCATATATTGATATGCAAGTAAAATTTTTGACAACTTGCAATGCTACATGCATGTACATGTATTTCCATCATTGCATAGCCAGTGCCCATGCAAATATAAGCAATTGCCAGCCCCAATATACTTTGTAATTATCATGTTGAAATCATTGTATTTGCTGTTTTACTACTTGAATACGTTTTGCATGCGTCATGTGCACTGGTGTCAGGCTGGTACCTCAGGTGATGCAGAACACTGTGTAGTATTCTCTCATATGTTCAGTTCAATGGCTATGTGGTAGTGGTACTGTTAAGCATCTGAAGTCCTTTTTTCTTGATTTTAATCTTTCGTCTTCTTTCTGCCCAGGATGTTGAGTATGAGGGAGCAGAGAGCGACTCCTCTGACGATGATGATGACAGTGCGCATGACGACTCCGACAGCTCAGATGATGATGATGAGCCCCCAAGAGAGGTACACAATCATTCCATATAACAACTGCAGTTAAACTTAGGCCTAGGAAAAAAAAGTTGTTTCCTGTTTCCCGACCGACTCGAAAAACTGCCAACCCTAGGCTTTTTTGTGGGTGGACCCCTGCAAGGGACATAAATTTTTAGAGCTGATTTAACTTTTTTCTAGCTCCATGATCTTGACACCTGAGTGATAAAACGTTTTACAATTAGTTTTCAAACATCGACATTGAAACTATACGTGTCCTCATGCAAGTTTTTACTTTGTACTGTAAAAGTTGGATCACTAGGGATTGCCAAAGTCCAACAAAAGGGTAAGAAAAAAAGATAATCCCTACCTACCGACCCCAATTTTTTCAGGACTGAAACAGGAAACAACATTTTTCCCTAGGCCCTACCTGAAAATAGAAAGAGTTGCTTATGCCTTAGATGGAGTGTTATATACAGTAACTACTAATGCATGGTGTGTGTATCTGCATGTTTTATAAGATTGCATGTGACCCTTTTCTAGGTGCTGGGCTATGAACAGGAGCTGGAGTGGGACAGCACTGCCATGGTGGCGTGAACCAGCCTTGCCACATGATTTACATCAAATCCAACAATCATACATAGATGCAACAGATACAAGCCAGTGTTTCTCACAAAAGCAGCAATTTCATGCCCTCGGTATTCATACCGTGGACACGGACTTGTTCTTAACAAAGACAACACACAGACTGCATCTTAGCTTTGTTAGTGTAAAAAGATTTTGATACATGACCAAAACAATGTACAAAAAGGGGAAGTTGGACAGGGAATGAAGCTTTGGGAAACGTGCCGAGAAACACTGTCGAGTATTTGTCCTTTTCTCTCTGATGATCACCAAATGTTGATTGATTGAATTAATGAGAAATGATGAATTATCCAATGGCAGGGCCGTGATTCACAGCTGGAGTGGGACAACTCAACACTGAGCTTTTAAGCGACCAACAACTGGATAGGCTGTACTGAGAGAACAAGAGACAGCAGGAAGGAGGAGACTTAGTATAAAGAAGTGGCGATTTCTGAGCGGAAGAATCTGTGTATAAATTACCGTACATAATGACATGCCCAGGACCATCCCCTGAAAAATAAAAATTCACAGAGATGCACTCGCGCTAACGTTGCATGGTTACTGGCACCTATTCTACAAGACTTAAAAAAGCTTGAATGGAGACAGGTTGATCAAAGTTTTATTGATGGTTGTAACAAAAAAAAATTACTTAAGTCATCTAGAAGTGATGCCCTTGTGTAATGTCTACTTAAAGACCAAGTGATGTAAGATGTATGGAAGCAATAGTTGGCTAAGCAGTGTACTTGAAGACAGTAAGTTAAACCCCTGTAACACTACGATCCTCGAAAGACATATCTATTTTGATGTGAGTGGTGTAACTCTTAGCTTAATGATCATAATGATAGCTTTGCATGATGTAAATGATGAAATCATGATAACAGGAGAAACTGTAGAGTGTGCAGTGGGAGGGGGGCATTTTAAGAAAAAAGGTGTTACTTCTAATAGATAATATCTGTATAAGGACATGGTCCTGGGCATATTTCTATAGAGAAAATAGGGTGTACATGTATACAAATCAGGATTGGGTATAAGATTATTAACGTAACTACAGCTAAGTTTGTCCGTAGTAGAACTCAATTGGATGTATTATGTGATGAAAAAAAAATGATGCTCATTCCTAACTTAATCGTATATGCATATGGAACTGGTGTGAAGCTTAAGAATACATATCTGCGCAGTTGTATGAAGACAAGAACAAAAGTACTGAATGTGTAGCTAGCTGCAACACTGTAGAGTTTTGTAATCCACATTTTAGGGATTGGGGATATAGGGTTGCACTCGCTGAGTTGATTTTATGGTATTTTAATATTAGTGTGTGTGTGAGCATGTTGTAATGTCTTTAAACAAGGGTTATAAGGTTGTGATTGTATCCATTTTGTTCTGATTTTTTTTTGTATTCCTGTCTGCTTTGCGTCCTCTTCCAATGATTTCTCCTGCACTGTTTTGATAATAAAAGAGAGGGATGTATAATTTCTCATACCATAGAAAATACTGTTGGCAAGAAGCAAAGGTTAAGATAACAACAAGATACAAGACTTAACGTCTCTTGAACATTCCTGTATATGTAGAAGCACTTACGAAAAACTGCTGAACGTATTCCCCGTGTAAATCTCTTCACATTTCTCCAGGCTTTCATCATGGCAGGATAACATGTACATGTACTTATACTTACCTACCCTACAGGTTTGTAAGAATCTGGACTGTGTTGTACTGTCATTAAAACTGTTTGGCTTTCCCCACACAAGTGTGGAGTCGTTTGTGTGTTGTTTTAAACTCGGTTGGCAAATGTTAGATGTACAACTTAAGTAATCTCCAAGCAGATCTTTCGGTGGCAAGACCGTATCCATTGGCCAGAGGAGTGTCCATTAGCTTCGGTGGCTAATGGACACTCCTCTGGCCAATGGATACTGTCTTGCCACCGAAAGATCTGCTTGGAAATTACAACTTAAGCAGTGAAGTAACACAAATGTCATATCAAGAACAGCAGCTGGTAACTGGCCAATTGGTCAGTCTGGCCAATTTGATTCTGTCTGTGCAGATACCAAAAGATCTGCATGCTTGGAGATAAGGTCATGATATCAAAATTTGAAAATGTAGAAATCTTGTTTTTTTGACGCCTTGTTTTTTCGCCTATCGCAGTCTACGGGTGATGTCATCCAAACAATTTACTTCCTATGGCCTAATTAATGCAACATCAGCAGGGCGTACTTGACCGTAAGGTATAGCGTTACATTTGTAACTGGAAACAAGCAACTTAACAGAAAAATGACGAAAATCATTTCAAGCATCATCTTAACAGTCATTTGTTAATAACATATCACACTAACATTACATTAGGAAGGCAACAAGTTTGATCCACAAAATCTGATTGGATAATGTTAACGTTACTTCTTTATACAAACGTCTTAAACTATGTATGTGACACGAGAAACACCAGAACTAGCTGGGGTCGCCCTAAAAATGCACATGTGGGCTAAAAGTTACTCCTCTGGCAAATTAGATGACTTTTCCAATCTAGGGAGCCTTAAGACAGCGTTTCATAACGCAGTGCGCCTGACGTACCAATTATATCTGCACAACGATAATGGCGTGGCAGCAAAGGCCTCAAGATGACAAGAAGCGAAATTGCTCAGACGTGGCTATATAGATTACATGCATGATAAATCCGACAAGGTGAAGGTAGGAAGGTGATACATGTAGTAGTGCAAGGCCAAGGACGTTCCCTGGTTCTTCGTTAGGATACCGCGATGAGAGTTTATTTGCATCAAATTGTAATTACTTCCATGAAAAATGGAGGTATTGTTTTTGGCGCGTCTGTATGTGTGTGTGTGTATGTATGTGTGTTTGTGTTTCCGCACAATTGTAGTCAGCATAACTTCAGAACGCCTTTATGGATTGTGATGATATTTGGTATGCTGGTCGGTCTTAGGAAGCCAACGGTCAAGGTCAAATATGGGCTTCCTGGTGGCTGACCTTGGTACTGAAGCAGAACTAAAAAAACTAATATATTTCATGGAGGTATGAGTTCTCTGAAGTCTTGTTACTAATTGTGCCGCTTCAAAATTCGTGATTAACATTCTCCATCGTCAAGGACACACTGTGTAACCATTAACGGATTAGGAACTTCTAGAGTTTAATCTTTCTCCAAATAAGACAGTCCCAATACGCGTAACGGCCTTGAAAAATGGATTGTCAATAAGCCGGAGTCATCAATCATGTAGCAAGACGTTTTAAGTGGATTTGATCCAAAAGATGTACAGTGACCAGAAAGAGAATCCGCACATTATATGTGCACAGGTGACCGCACATTATATGTCAGGTCAGGTGAGGCCTCTCTTCCATAAGTTCTAACTACGTACAAAATAACTTAGACTGCCGATTGCTAGTCTCCACCAGACTTCTTTTGCGGGGTGAATAAATCGTAGAAATCGGCCTAAAATACCCTGGATGCCAAACTAGTATCGGGCCGTTAGCCGTTTTCCTTCGGCAGCCAAGAGCCCTTCGCCCGCCTATCTAATACCGCTACGGGGGAGTTGAGCCCGAGGGGTGTAGGGCCAGCCAAACTCCCCCGGGCTAGACTCCCCCGTAGCGGTAATTTACACCAGCGGGCGAAGGGCCCTTGCGGCCCGGAAAACGAGTTCTGGATTCCAGGGTAGCCTAAAAAGGGTATTAATTGGCCAGAGAAGGTAGCCGGACCGAGAAGCTCCATTTCCCCGCCGAGAAATGGAGCTTCTCTGGCCGGCTACCTTCTCAAAAGAAGTCTAGTGGAGACTAGCCGCTTGCTGTTAGCTCTTGTTGACTTTTGTAGTAATGTGTGGCATCGATGTAACTATAGCTTCCTTTAAATACATTTTCAATTCTAATCATGGGAGAACAACTATTCGATTCCCTTTACGACTAGCACGTATGGTGCAGGATGTATATATAATAATTTGACACAATAGACTTCACCATGTCATTATTGGCAACTCAATAGTTTGTGTTGATTCCTGTTGTTGCTGTCACTAGTATGCGTCGAATCGTACAAGGTTACACGGGTGTGTGCTTCCAATATAACTTGTCAAATGTAAAATCTACACATCAAAGACCAAGTGTTTAGTGAAAATATGATGAATGTTTTCATACATTTTCTTGAGCGCACGGCGGTAGATCTGGTAGCGGAACGCGTAGACCAGGGAGTCGGAGAACGTCGCACTTTGCAGCAGGATGGTGGTGACGTCGCACCACGGGGCGGCGTTAGCGAGGGATATCGAACCGGCCTTCATCGAGACACTGACGACGAACGCTGGCAGCCATGTGATCCAGTTCACCAACACGACAATGAGCAGCGTGTTGACTGCCTGGATCTTTGATTCCCGATCTTCAGCCTGCGCGTTCCACGTCATCTTCTGGTTGTGTTTCTTCTGGCTCCGCCTGGTCTCGTAGTAGATGAGGACGACCAGGCAAACGATGCCCACCATGGCCAGGAGGTTGATGATCACGGCTAGTGTTATACCCTCCGGACCGGCTAAGCACGGTGTGATCAGGGTTTGCGGTTTCTCCAGGCCTCTGAGGACCTCCTCGGCAGCCACAGCAGTGAAGAGACGGACGGGGGACACTCCGATGGCCGCCGGTGTCACCGCTATCACGACGCACAGGCACATGGCGAACGTCATCCGCTCACGGGTCAGGACCTTCTTGTAGCGCAGTGGGAAAGCGATGTGGATGTAACGGCAGATCCACACACAGAGGAGCGAGTGAATGGAGAGGATAGACAGGAAAATGATGAAGAAGGCTTGCAGCCTGCACCACGGTCCAGCCGGATAGCTGCCGTGTGCTAAGCTGGAGATGGCGATGGGGTGGTAGGCCATGGCTAGTGCCGTGTCGGTGATGGCCATGGCGGCGAGGAAGTAGTTACCTGGTTCCTGAAACAAGATTATCAAAGATTACGTTTACTGAATGTTCCAGACATCTTACGTTTTGTGACATGCTATTTTGCAGCTTTTCCTTTCAAATCATAATATTCTTTCCTTGCAAATAATGATATCTCTGCATGATACTAGTACTTAGTTCTGCGCAGTATGATTCAGAAATCAAGCTACATTTGTAGGTGTATGATCTCGACCATGATATGGCCTCAAATAAGAGCCTCGCCATAATTAGTAAACAACTCTTGAGATAAAATTACGGTGACTGTTTCCCAAGCACAACGTTAACGTCCGCCTACAGACATGCATTTTTAATAAAACTTCAGATATTCGACAATTTGTGGGTTGTATAGTTCCCACACAGGTCGTTAACGAATGAATGAATGAAAACCTTTATTGCACATTTCTGCCACACTTGGCTAAGTACAGGTCACAACAAAACAAGATGAATGGACACGGTGAAGAATGCAAGTCGTTTCTACGCTGGACGTGAATGAAAAAAAAAAGGTAGATACGTATCCACTTTGTAAGTATGTATGTATTTTGTCTTTGTGAGTTCACTCTCGTTTTATGTTACTGTATACTGAGAAGGCGTCACATAATCAACCGTGCATCTTGCCTAATACTCAATAAATATATGTGCATAATTAAACAAGACACGTACGCCAAAAAGCAGTTACTCAAGCAACTGGATATGATTTTGGAAATCATATCCAGATGCTTCAGTGACTGCTTTTTGGCGTATCTTATCTATACCTGGATGTCTAACCTTCATCGACGTAAAAAGACACGTACGTACCTTCATGTGATCTGTACTCAAGATGACTCCCACTAGGCAACTGTTACCGAACAGCGTGAGGAGTAGGAAGCAGACCATGACCAGAATAAGTAGCGGCGCCACGGACGGCACGGCCCCGTACAGACCGCAGAGGGCCGGCTCGAAGACCACCGTAGCCAGGGTGTTGTTCTCCGCGGTCACGTTGCCCACGACTTCGCACACTCCCGCCACTTCGGTGACATCCCGCACCGCTCGAGCGATGAAACCTGTTGCGTTTCTCTGGTTCATCTTTCCGTTTAAACGCACGGGAAATTTGTAGAGATCCGAGTTAAATACTACGTGAAAATCATACTATAGACGGTGCAGAGACTGCGAGAACCGACGGTCGCTCGGAAAAAGAGAAATACCAGTTCATTCGACAGTAATTGAAGCGCACTTGGAGTTGAATATTGGATAGAACATGAATATGTAACAAATTGCGAAAGGTTAGGAAAAGGTCTCTGTGGCGAGCAATTACATAAAGTACTGCAGTGGTGGGGACGCTTCCCAAGACTAACTTGGTAATGGCATGTACATGATATGAATGATTCATTTCACAACTGCTGAAAAGGGAAGTTGTGGAAAATAAATACGAAACGTATAGCAGGATTTGTCCTTTTGTGCATCATCACTATTAATACTTTGACAGTACAGAATTTTATTGACTTTAAGGCCTCCTGCACAGCACTAGATCCACTTCTTCATCGCCTCCTATGTAGCAGACACAAAGACAGGAGACAAAGAGACTATAAAATACGAATACACGTAGCTTATTTTTATGGCAAAAAAGTATGTGGTTCCATCCTGTTCGCGTTTAGGGCACGAAATTTCATGGATTTGCTGGTCTTTGAATAGACCTAGCGTCGCCCAAATGTGTGCATGCGAACACTTAAATTTAATACCACGAGCAAGGCTTAGTAAATTACAACGGCTGCGTTGCGCCATACTGTTATAACGATGTTGTGGATCGTTGCTGTAAACCACGAAAGCTTCTTGCTTGCTTAAGTTCCCAAGAGACTTCTTAAGTAAAGTCCCGTTAGTATCCGATGCCTATCCTTCTTCATTCTGCCCTCAAGTTCGAATCCCGAATGAACTCCATGCCAAATGTACTTAAAATGTGAAGTTTGTGGCGACACAAATTGCCATAGCCACACATCCGGAGTGACAACCGAGTGGTGAATAGTTAATAAGAAGAGAAATGCAGTGGAGAATTCAATGCAGTGAAAGGTCATTAGGTTTTTTCTTTTACATATGGAGGCAAATGGAGCTCCGGAGGCGGTAATATCAACGCACAACCTCTCTTACCCATTTAAGAAGTAATTTACACATAACTAAAATACGCAATTTACACATACGCAGTTTTTGTACCAAGAGACACCGGTCTCTAGATCAGTGACATTATATAGGATTGGACATATTCCTTCCGTCGCAAAAGGAGGCGGCAATATCAACGCACAACCTCTCTCATCCCATTTAAGAAGTAATTTACACACAAGTAAAAATACGCAATTTACACATACGAAGTTTCTACCTAGAGACACGGGTCCCTAGATCAGTGACATTATACAGGATTGGACATATTCCTTCCACCGTTCAAAAGGGCTAAAAGCCCGAAGCGTCAGACTTGTTTTCCTTCAATTCTGGCTTCCTTCCAGACAGGTACAGTTCCACGTCGCCCCACTAAAAGCCCATGTGCTTCGCCTTTGCACCAAATAAGCCAAAGAGGTCCGCTCAATAAGCTCTTATGCATTGCCTCAAGCTGTCGACATGCACAACAAGTGCCTTACGACGTAGGTCTCAGGCTTTGCCTCTCACGCAAAGAGGATTCAGATAAAAGCACAGCCTGATTTGGAAACTACATGTAACTACGTATGACAGTAGGGAGCGGAGAAGAAGAAAATAAATAAAATGAATAAAATGTGCTTGCATTGTTACCGAAATCCCACAACAGGCTCTACACTTGTTACTGTAAATTCATCCGGGGAGATTTAATTTTGTGGCAAATCACTGTTACATGTATACAACTGTACGTAGTAATGTCAGATAAAACACTGCAAAGTACGTTTATGGTGACTTCTAACATACAGCCCCCTTCCCCCGATAATCCACATCTATCTACATCTGTAACTTAAGAACAACACACTTGCAGTCACAGGGCATAGTGTTCCGGGAGAATGTTTCACGATTTACGATAGAAATAATTTTTCTCTGATATAATCTTTTTTGGTGAAGGTACATGTAGCACTTGACCTCAGAAAGAAAGAAAGAAAGAAAGAAAGAAAGAAAGAAAGAAAGAAAGAAAGAAAGAAAGAAAGAAAGAAAGAAAGAAAGAAAGAAAGAAAGAAAGAAAGGGTTGATTTTAGGGACCATATGCATAATGACTCATTTGAACCACAGATGTTTTTGTGTCTTGATGTTTCCACACACTCGGTCAGGGAGCTTAAGGGGCATTCCTGTTTCTCATGACCGTTTTACATGTATTGTGTAAATAAAGTTGAAATAAATAGATAAAAAGAAGTTATGGTTAATTTTTATGATGTTTGTATGTGTAACCTTAACAACATTACTTACAACTACCTTCAGATAATTCATTAAAAATGTTGCCAGCACATGTAGACCATGCCCATGTTTATGATTTTCATGTTTCAACAGAATGGGAAACAAATTTTACGAAAAACACACAACAAACATACAAAAAAAGACTTTCATTCACATGTAAATGAGACCATATCTATTTCTTATCCTATGCATGGTATACAAACTAAGACCCTAGCCAGTTCAAACACTTCCAGGTATATACATGTATAATGTATGTAAAGCTATGTAATGGAGAATATGACCTAAGTTTAGCTAATGATCTTATTTGCATAATCAGTGAGAGACAGCTACAAGTCATGAGTTTTAAAAGTTAACATCATTTGGCGAAGGTATGAAATCGTGGAACTGTAGTTGTCATATGTACTGATCAGTCACCAAACTTAACTGTAGTGAGATGTGAGAACATGAAGCTACAGAAAAGTAGGATAATGCGAGAAGGGGCACATATACAAAGTGTAATGACTCTTGCACAGCTTGTACTTCTAACAAGTCATAAAACAGATCTGATCTGTGGTATGTATCTATGCCTCATATTAAAAGTGTTATATGCCAATATCACTCAGAACTACAAATATGTCAAGCACCCAGCATTTTACATGATGTTTTTCAATGTTTTCCAAAAATGTTTTTCAAGTACATGTAGTTTGATACCCTTTACATCAATTGAAAAGTTTTCAAACTGGTTACCCTAACTGTCCCTCCATATCAGCTACCTTTACCAGTCAAACAGAAGCAATGCTCATCTCTTTAGATGACTGCCTTGTCTTTAGATAAATACAGAGTTTAGTAGCACGTCGGGAGAATGTACTGCGCCTGTGCAAAACCCCGATTTTTCGTAGGATTTTTGGTTAATGTTGCATTAGAATTTTGACATCTTTTCCGACATAACATTTGAAAACTACAGACGGGATGTTAACCTTACATACTCGACCTTACGTGCGACATTCCTCCAAAGTGCTATGTACAACACATAACTGGTTTTGTGCAGGTGCAGTGCATTTTGCTGATGTGCTAGAGTTTAGTAGGTTTATGTTTGGGACAGACAGGTGTGACTACGGACACTTCCTCTCCACACAGCCCTTCCCAGCTTCTTCATACTCCTGCTTGGAGATCCACATCTGTTGGAACGTTCCCTGCAAGAGAAAGTTTATTAGTCAATGTGTGGCATAATCTTACAACTTTTCCATATGTTGTGAGCAAAATTCAACATACATAAACATACATAGGCCAATGTACAATGTGTATCTCTAACACTGAACTAAAAAGAAATCATATCATTTCTGCCACAAAGAACTGATAGTGTTTAGTAGAGCTGTGTACCGGTACGCAGTACCGATACTGTACCGGAAAAATTGATTAGGTACAGGTCCAAAATACCTAATCCCTCAGTACCGGTACTGTACCTAAACAATTTCACACCAATTTTATGCCTATTTGTGACCTCAAATGTTTAAATAGCTGGTTAACAATGGGTGCCTGTGTAAGGACAGTGTGTTCATGAAAACAAAAACATCTTAGTTTTGCCTATATTTTATCTGAGCATTCGCCATAAACAAAGAATAAACCTTAACTATCAAGTTTATTTATGTTTTTTTGTTATTGAAGGAGTTCAGAAGAGCATATAAATTGGTCGAATTGTTCAGGTACAGGTTCAGGTCCGGACCTGTACCTAAACCTGTGTACCTGTACCTGTACCTGTACCTGTACCTAAAATTTGTTTAGGTACACAGCTCTAGTGTTTAGTCATGTGTTCTATAGCATTGTACATGTAGTAAGCAATAGTGTAGATATCAGTTTCAAACTTAGTACTTCTCAAGAATTTGCCACGCATTGTACCTGTTGCAATTGTCATGCAATAAAGATTGATTGAGTGACTGAATATAAAGGAATGAACTTCTTATTTAACTAACTGGCATCACTGAATTATGTGTACATTAGATGACATGTGCACAAGATTCTGTGATCTGTGAGAATAGGACAGCTCAAAACAGCCTGACATCACTGAATGCTGTGCACAGAGATGTGTGATGTCAATGTACACAGGATGTGGTGATGTCGTCAGAGCTGTGTGACTGACCAGTGAAGCGAGGATGGACCCTCCTATCCAGCTGCTGAACCTGCGCTCGGCTGTCCCACTGTTGTGGATCATCTTCAACCTCATACTCTGTAAGACAGCGTTTTTTAAAAATCTTTCTTTTATTGAGTTTTATAAATGAAATAAATGAACAAAAAAGCATGGCAAATATATAACTGACACATGTAGTATGGCAAAACAAATAATAATAAACCCGGGAACAGACATGTTAACCATTTAGCAACCCCAATGCCGAAAACATCATTTATCCTTTAGAATAGATCACAAATTACCTAATAGTATATATCTATTCAGTTACCTACTACATGTATATATCTTTCACCAGAAAATACAGTATTAAAATTTCCCCATTTTCCCTTATGTTTATGAACTTAATCTTGTCTGTATGCAATGTTCAATTCTAGTTTGTAAATATATGAAACAAAGGATTTGAAAGCAGACAGATTTAAAGAATATTTCTTATGTCTAAAAACAAATATCTTTCCAAGAAGAAGAATAACATTGGACAGAACAGGGCAACGGTCACCTGTGGTACCAAAATTATATTGAGTGCATTAATATGCCATGGTTTGGTACAGGTCAGCAGTGTAAGAAATATCATAACTGATACCACTGAAGCAGCGCTTTAGCCAGCCGGAATTTTTTTCCTGTGATGTCAATTTTCTTTTTTTTCAGTGTCAAGCACCAAAGGTAGAAGATGTCGTGTGGAAAATGTGGAAGAATTGACCCTCTGAAACACAATTTCCTTTATTTTGAGGGGCAAATTTTGCTGGTAGACTAAGCATCTCTTTCCATATCTTTACATGCTTATTTTCGTCAAAGATGACGGATTGGAAAAAGTTCTTGTCTATCATGAGTGGCAAATTTCTGTCAAATGGTGGACATTTGCTGACTCAAACATTGCACTGAAGCATAGGGTGTTTACTAAACGTATACCTGAAAATTGACTAAAAAATCACAGTTCAAATGCTTGTACCACAGACACATCATTGTGTCAATTTAGAAATTTTCTATAAGACTTCCTCTGCATTTTTTGTTACATGTTGTTGTTGTTGTTACATAATGAGCAAAGACAACAAAAGTTACCCATAGGAAATTTGTGGCAAGTGCATTTTGTAATTTCCCAAATCCACAGTCCATCCATACTTACCGGAGGTGTTTTACTGCTCAGTTCTTTGTTGAGTCTGTCGGTGAATCCTGAGAGTAGAGAGTTTCCCCCCGTCACTACAACACTACCATACAGGGCCTGGAGAAAAACAGCAAACAGCTCAAATTATACATGTACATTCATAGTGACATTCATAGCAGCGTGCGTAGTCCAGTGGTTAGCGATCCTGCCTCTGGACTAAGATATTGGGTGTTCGAATCCCGGCTGTTGTCGCTCACCCGACATGCACACTACTGTTTAGGGTCGCAGTCCTTCAGACGGGACATTAAGCCGTGGTCCACTGTTCATTGTGCTTGTCGAAAAGAGCTAGGGGAATTTCTTCTTCTTCTTCTTCCATCTAATGCCCACAATCGTAGGGACGATTATTCTGGCATTTCCCCAGTACAATGAACCTGTAAATACTGTACATAGTGTCTGTCTTCTCTGTCACGACCAGTGGAAGAGTAGCTCTTTAATGAGCTAAACTGGTTCAAGATCACTTTCACTTTCACATTGACTGTTTCGAGTGGTCAGTTAAACGGACACAAGATCGAGAGGTCACAGGTTCGATTCCTGGTATTCCTGATTGTGTTGCATCCTCTGGAAAGGCAGTTTACAAGATTTTCCTTACACTGTCATGTAGTACTTAACTTAGGTTGTGGAGGTAAAAGGCAATGGAAGGAGAGGGATGGGCTCCACCTTCCAATACTGTGCCCTAGACACTATGAGACTACCATACCTTTACCTTTCCCTTTAAAGGCATCCAGTGCAGTTTTTAGGGCTTGAAAAGCAGTTTTTACAAAGTCAATATTCTAGTCACTTATCTACATACTAAGTTGAAACAACAATGTCCCAACGTACATGTATATCGACATTCATGGAGCAAAAATGCAGCAAATTTGACGGAAAATGATTACTGGAAGGGCCCTGTGCTGATTTTTAGGGTACCACCAACAAAATAAAGGACTAATATTGGGGCTTTTTTCTGCAGTTTTAAAAGTCCAAAGTATGAAATACTGACCCAAATGTGCTAATGTGAAGCAGTATGTGTCAATATCACAAAGATTGCCTTATTCAGAATATTTCCAGTTTTGCTGCCTTGATATCACATTGGATGCCTTTAAAAAAGCAAAGGGACTAACAACACTTGTAAGACTGATATATTGTTGTAATTTTTCTGTAGCTTGTGAAGATGAAACCTGAGTACTTACCGGCCTGAGGTCTATGTCACACATGCCTACACTGGTGGTGACAGAATGCCCCACTCCCAACATGGTGTTACTGGCCATGCCCTGAACAAACACACAAGAAAAGTCTGGTTAATGATGGAATTCTTCATAGTAAGAGGAAGGATTTACACTGATACACATGACTTAAAGTTGTGTAAAGCGTAGAAGATTTCTTCAGTATGGTTAACGTTGATCTTATACTTTGACATTGAAATAGAAGCTTTAAGTACAAGTAACATCTGTGTCCACAATATCACCAGAGTCCATAATATCGCCACCTTGAGAAACAGTGCTTAAAGATATTCTTACTGCAACATACTTTTGGTATGCACTCCTGCACACCTCAAATGTACATACCTAGGGTAAGTTGCAGTAAAAATATCTTTAAGCACACTGTTTCTTAAGGTGGCGATATTATGGACCCTGGTGATATTATGGACACTATGATACAGATTACACACAAGTACACAAGACTATTATACAGAAAAAGACAGAATATTTTTCGATGGGGAAAGGAGACAACTTCTTACTAGAAAGGCCAATATTTGCTTTGGAGCAAATACAGCGATGGGTTCACCACATTTTACGACGTCATGGCAGGGAAAGAATGAGAAACACAAGGGAAAACAATGATTTACATTGATATAACTATAATATGAAGTAACATACAACTAAGACTACAACAGTTGGCTAGCTATTCCCTACATTATTGGTTAGGATTTTTAATTGCATAATGCAAACTGTTGATTTAAAAAAAAAAAACGTTCATGCCCCGCATTCCAATGCTGGAGCAGGAAAGCTTGAAATACCTACCAAAACACTTGAATACAGACATACTGTCAGTATGGAAATGGTCTGTGCAGGTGTTAATCAAGTTAAATCCCAACAGCCAATCAGCAAGAAATGCTCTGTGCAGGTGGAAATGGTCTGTGCAGGTGTTAATCAAGTTAAATCCCAACAGCCAATCAGCAAGAAGAAGAGAGGAAAGCTGCATGCCTATTGGTTGATGCCCTGCATTCCATTGTGATGACTCATGCCAAATGTGGTTAACACTGCCCACTGACACAGTAATACATTTGCTATAATACAGCCAAAAAACTCAAATAAAACCATTCTAAAAGCCTGTATCACAAAAATTTAAAAAACGCCTAAGGGTATTTGCCCACTGTACCTCCATACCAAATTTCAGGACCTTGGGCCCTAAAATGAAGAAGCTGAATCCATTTAAAAAATGGCAGGAGGAGAAGGAGGAGGAGGAGAAGAAGAAGAAGAAACACCAGAAAAAGCAATATGGTTTCACCACACCACTTCGTGGTGTGGTGAACCCATAATAAACTGTACTAGCCGAGAATTCCAAAACATGGGCCTTGGCAACAAAAAAGCAGAGTCTATTAGAAACTTGTGTGGTCCAGATACACCAGACCAGTGTGACACAACTGACCTTCACAACTGAAGGGTCAAACAGAGCCTCACACACACGAAATCTCTCACTGCCGAAGTCCTGGTTGTAGCCGTTTGGCAGCTCATAGTGGATGGTGGGCATCTGGACAGCAACCCTACATGGGGAGAAAATCATGTTAAAATTATGAGTTTTTTAAAATTTATTTTACTTCATCGGTCACCACAAAACAAGGCTCATGGGAGCCACTTAAAATGTTTTGGGTTAGAGAACAGCCAGAGTGGACAGATGTTTGTTGACCTTAGACTTGAAGAGTTTAATGTCATAGGGGAAGCAATCATGACGTAGCTTATTCCAAAGTGATGTTGTTCTTGGAAAGAAGCTTTCAGCATGGAACTTCCTCCTAAGAGGTGGTGAATGGAGGAAGAAAGGGTGATTTGCTTATTTTTGGAAGTTGGAGAAAACTTGATGGCTACATCTTAAGAAAAGACATGTGACAAATCTCACTGGGTCAGTCTATTGAAGAAGATCAGTGACTGGTCGAAAGGACTAGGTAAGAACAACTTGTTGTGTTGGAACAAAAGTTTTAACTTTCAACTTAGTTTCAAGAATTACTTGCTTTACTATGATTTATACAAGTTCATGTTTTCTCTGCTGCCACATCCCATAACCAATACAGATTAGGTGTTATACAGGTTCCTTAGCAGGCTGAGGGTTAAAAGGCAAAAACTCAAGAGACACTCACTGTTCCTCATACGGGCTGTCTGACAACTGCAAAACAGACGCCTGGAAGTCTCGCAACACCTCCTGGTAACAACACAACAAAGACACTTTCTTACTTATCTATAACCATCTCTACTTATGAATATATCTCCTTTGTCAATAAATACCCCATCTCTGCCACCTTTCGATGAAGACAGAGTTGATGTAATGATGTAATTATGTTTACCGAAGGAAAACATATTGTTTTTACTCAGTTTCTTCCTCCTCTTATGTTGCAAACACTAACCTCTGACGTGACCAATGACATGATTTGTTGACGTCTGTCACCATGGTGACGGGTGTTGGGTTACATATTGTTGCAATTTCATGGTCTGCTCTACTCCTGTCACCATATACTAGTAGTACACGTAATTATATGAATGTGTTTGAGTAAAAATTAACAGAGCAGACCATGTCCGAAGGTAAACATTATGCATTTGCTTTGCAAATGTTACTTCTCTAGTTACAGTACATATTTATTGGTCATAATATTAGACAATAAGCCAAAATACATTTTCACATACTGGACGTTAGCAGTACTGATATACAAAGGAAATTAAAATACATGAATATTTGTGTTAGAAACCCAGTTTGAATACTTACATCCACCATGTAGTTGTGGAAGGACTTTGTCGTGGTCGGAACATTTTTCTTTTTCCAGACCGGCGGGGCAGTGTCTCGGACTTGTTCCTATTAAAAAGTGGGGAAAAAACTTGATGTCAGTAAAAATAGGATGTTTCTTCAAATCGTTATCCCAACCTTATGCAGGGCTCGAAATACTTTTTTCAGCCAGGTGGTGCATGTTGCCACCTGAGTCAAAAGCCAGGTGGCGCCATCAGTATTCAAGTGGCAACACTTCCAAGTTATCATTTTCTTCAAATCTGCTACTTATATCTATTACGTTTTCTTCTAGTTAACTAATTAAGTTTTATGTTATAAAATAAAGTAATGTAAAGAACACAAAAGCTCTCAAACAACAATGTTTTAATAAAGAATGCCACCTTTACATTACTTCATCACAGGGCTGCCGCCGTGGGAATGCCACGCCTCTACATGGCGGCACACTTATGCGGGTGGTGTTACGTGCGCCATGTTCTTCGTTTGCGCAAGGATAATGTTACTCTCATCTGCCAAATAAACATACCCCCCGGAATAAACATACCCGCCGGACAAATCTTCAAAATCTAATAAAAAATGGTATTAGCTCCCTTGATTTAAAAAAAATTGGGCATAGGTTCCCCGGATGACCCCTAACCGGGGGCCAACGGTGCTTCCACAAGTTCAACAAGTGAAAAATACATGATACAAATTGTACATGTACTTATTACCTGGAACTTGGAGCAAGTATTCCTAAGGTGTTACGGACATAATTAATATAATAATATACCAAACTTTTTAACCCAATCATAT
>NW_017804131.1:5355132-5364317 GCF_001625305.1 Branchiostoma belcheri
GAACTTGGAGCAAGTATTCCTAAGGTGTTACGGACATAATTAATATAATAATATACCAAACTTTTTAACCCAATCATATTTCCCAAACAAAATCACATATTGACACAGCTGAACAAATAAAAATGTGATTATGTCTATAAACTACATACTAAAAAAAAATTTAGAGACACTCAATAAAGAAAGTAAGAAAGAAAGAAAGCATGCTCTTAATAAATATCTGATTCTCCCAATTGTAAAAGCCCCCACAGCATCCAACCGCACATTCATAGAAACAACATTATATTCTGACACTAGAAACCAATAAATTCGGAAAATTTCACGGTAATGTTTACAAATTAACCTTTTAAAAATACGAGTGAATTTTTATTTCTGTCGTTGCCGAAAATTTTTTTTCATGCGTGTAATACTAGTACATGTATCTTGGACGCTTGGATGCTATCTTCACCTTTGACCACATTGTTGGAAGCAGCGTCGGCCATTTTCATTCTGTCTTTCGAGCTGTTTTTTCCGACAAATTTCAACCGTTTTAACATTTTACGGCCTCAGAAACTCATATAACGACGAAAACAAGTTGTAGTTTTTATTTTCATGCGTAACATTTCTTCTGGGGATGGATTATTTTTCCGCCGAGCCGCCGAAAACTTAGCGTCGCATGCGGTCGGTCGGGCGGCCGGCAGGATTTTGTATCGGCGCGCTTTGCATGTAAACAAGGACAGTTGGAGTTGTTTACATGAAAATTGTGTTGTGAAACGCCAGCGAGGTGTCTGATTTTCTACCAATGAGAACGTTTTCTTTGTGGCGTCATGGCGAGATCGACAATTCATCGACAATTCACAAGATTGTGCCGACAATGGGGCCCGATCCATGCGATTAGCGGCTCGATCCACGCAAATTATAGGTGGCGCGCTGCGCCACCTGAGTTTAGGAATAAGTGGCGCCAAGCAAAATCGGATGGCGCCGCGCCAGTGCGCCACCGGGTATTTCGAGCTCTGCTTATGTCATCATTGCAGAAGGATTCTAATATTTTTTCTAAGAAGTTCATACTGGATGAATTCTTTCATTTCTTTAATCCTACAAAATTCTAAGAAGGGATATTTCTGAATAGCCTGCGTACCATCCTGGTTAGTTTACGTCCGCTCCCACAGTCGCTACCACCAACCAATACTTTGCGAATTTCTTTAGTTTTAGGCCACACCAATTTAATTTCTTAGTTAACAGATTCGCCCGCTTCATTTTTTTCTGATTTGCAAATAAAAATAAAAATTCAGAATCAACTGCAAAATGCTCATATTTTGCCCTGAACAGTTAAAAAAAGGGTCCTTTTCATCCTAGTTGTTACAATTATTCCATCTGTCAATGCAATGGAATCATTAAAAGTTCAAAATTCATTGTTTAAATTTTGAACCAGCCTGACTCCATGGCTCCTATCGTACCATTTTGGGCCATAATAGGATGCCTAGGCCTGTTTTTATTTTTATTTTTTAACCAAGAAATTAAATTGGTGTGGCCTTAGCATCTGATTTTTTGTAGCAAATGAATACTTCTTAACTTAAAACAATGAATAAGCAACACTTTTAAATTTAATACAGTTTTTATGTCCACAGTCTGTATTTGCTACCTATTAAGTGATAAACTGACTGAACTGAACCTATTATCAAACCAACCAATCATGAATGCTTGTGTCAACATGATTTCCTTGTCAAAGGTATCACCTCAACGTTCCTACCTTGGCTGCAATCTGGTAAGGTGGTATCACATCAATGTTTAGCTCCTGGAACAGTTGTCGACACTGCATGGTGATGAAGTCCCCTGCCAGAGGAGACTTCACTATGGCTGGGGGGTAAAGAAAAATATGTTAATACCATAATCACACAATTAATTTCTAACACTTGAAGCTAGAAATTGAAGCAAGAATAACTTTGTTATCTTATTTTCAGAGAAGGGTTGAGATAAATACATTAATATCATAATCATACAATCTATTTATTATTACCAACACTTGAGGCTAGAACTTAAAGCAAGGACAACTTTGCTACTAGTATCTTATTTTCAAAAATAGCTGGCCATGGCCAGGTAAAAGAAGTGAACTATGCTCAGATTGCTGGCCCAAATTCCTACAAATGTAATTCATACCTGCTAAAAACTTTAACTTGAAACTTAATCAAACCTTCTATGGATAGAACAATTCATGCCCGAAATTATTAAAACAAAAACATGTAAAAATATCACATAAATTGTCATCTACATGTAGGATAATAAGAACAATAAATGTACATAGAAATCATTCTAGAGTGAAAAGTATCCAGTTTGGTTGAAAAACCATAACAAACATACCTTGCTGCAAGACATACCCATCATGTACAGGTACTGCAGTGGTGGAGGTGGCACCGCTGTCTACAACAATACCTGTGGAGCGCCCATTGGCAAAACTTGGCTGTGGTTAAGGATTGAAACCAGTATTGTGGAAATTAGTGACAATGTATCAATTGATTCCATCTTTATTGTTATCAACATTTAAAACTCTCTTGGCCTTCAGTTCCTGAAAAGATCATTATTTATTTTATTTTATTTTCATTTATTTTTCGAGGATTGGGCAAAAGGTTATGAAACTTATGTCAGCCCTCTCCTCACACATAAAAGGAAACAATAAAATGAAGTAATAATAAGAAGAAGAGGAAGAAAGGACAAAAGTACATAATGAGCTGGTGTACAAATCAAAATCAATCAACTCAATCAAACAAAACGTCCTGTCTGCAAAATAAAGTTGAAAACCACATCGAATATTTTACAGTTATTGACAAAAAAACGTCCTGTCTGCAAAATAAAGTTGAAAACCACATCGAATATTTTACAGTTAATGACAAATGACATTGAGGGGTTACCCCTGAGAATGGTTGAACATAGGATCATTCTAAGACATGCTGCATTGCTAGAGAGCAGGATGACTAGTTATTGACTACAGTTGATGGTTTTCCTTCATGTTAAAGGATACGCTGAGAGTACAGCTGTTTTGGACAGGAAGAAAGCCGGGATGTTGTAGTGTTCAAACATGAGCTCAGTCAGTCTCTCCCTCTTCCCTCGCACATTCCACTGTAAATCAACAACATGTCAATCAATCAACGGCCTTGGTCATTCTTTCCAGAGGTGAAGATGGGAGGTCTAGTTGAGAGGCTTTTGGGTGGTTACTTAACATAGGTAATAGTCTTCATCTAGCAGTGGTACTAGTACATAATATACTAGTACATGTACATAATTGAGTTGTTTCAGATGTAATCTACTAATGCAGTGTGCAAAATACATGGTTGCCCAGTTGCCCCGGGCAACCAAATTTTACTTGGGGCAACCTATTTTTGAACCTAGGTAGACCAGTGTACGTATGTGCTACCTGAATTTTAAGAATGCTCCCCCCCCCAATCATTCCCACTTGGCTTGCACCACTGTATCTGGCAGATGCTTTTTTCATTTTAGGTATTAATGGCTATTACTAGTATCAGTAACTAAAGGCTGTTAGTAACTAAAGGCTGTTAGAAATAGTGTCAAAGGCTTATGTATGTAACATTAATTAATTTGAGAAAAGTAGTAACTTATAGATGGGGCAACCTAAAATTCCGATGGGCAACCTAATTTTTGCCATAGGTTGCCCACTGGGCAACCTGGTTTAAAAAAGTATTTTGTACACTGTAACACCAACATCATTTCAATCTCTTCCAAAATTGCTCCTTCCATAACTTTATTATCCTAAAAGATGCCAAGTCACTTAGGTTCTAGTCAAAGAAAAATTTCCAGGTTTATATATCCAACAATCTTTTAACTTTATAAATCTTAAAACAAATCATGCCCTGATCTATCACTTCCAGATAAGACTATATCTGTATCGATATAGCCGGTATAACCGTCCTTCGGCGTAACACACCAGCTTCACAGGCACGCGGCGCGGCGGCAGCTAGCTATATCACACCAAACAACTTGTTACACTCAATCTTTGCACATTTGATTGCAAGAGTTGTTTAAAGCTTTCTAGTGATGATGCCCCATGCAACTGTGCTTGGTGGCAACGAGTTCCAGTCTACGATAGTTCTGGGGAAATACAAGTTTTTGAATACCTCAATTCTTGGTTGATAACTCTGATATTTGAAGGCATGACTGTTTCTTGTTCTTTTCTGGGCTGGTATCAGATACTTAGTGGTTGGTACATCCACCAGTTTGATGACTACTAGTATATGATGTTATACATAGAATAGTGTAACTTATAGACTGTTAAGCTGCCCATGTTAATCTTGTTTTGTACTCACAGGTGCTTCAGACATGAGTACAGGGTGAAGTTCAGGTTCAGAGTGGATGTGTTTCTTGTAGATGTGGTCCAGGATCATCTGGAACAAGTCCCAGTCTTCAACTGGGGAAACAAGTGGAAACATGCTGGTTAGAAATGCAAAAAGTACAATGAGAATTCTTCTATGAATATATGTAGCTAACAAGCCTAAAAATGCCTAAAACAAGCTTGATTTTTTTGTTTACATTAGTTAGTTAAAGTCCTTCGGAGTTCCAGCACAAAGTGGTGCATTTGGCAGTGCCCATTTCTGGTTCAGTAGCCCTTGGGCTGCACAGTAACTTGCAATCACTTAACAGCATGGAGCTAGTTCACTGGTAGTGGTTTGTGTTTCAATACCATACTCTTTCCCAAATGTTAAGTTAAGTGCTAAGCAGAGTACCATTTGTTTATAAGTCTTTGGTATGATTTGGTCAGGGATCAAACTCACAACCTACCAAATTCAAGGCAAACACTCTACCCATTTGACCATTGTACCAGATAAGAATAGGAGATAAAGTTACATGTACAAATGTATTTTTCTGTGGTAAACAAAATGTTGAGCCTACTCATGCCATCCTTGAGAGGAGTGGTCATCTCCATGTTCTCCCGTGCGACAAACAGTGAGTTGTAGTCGATGTAAACCTTCTTCTCTGTCCCCTGAGGCTTGTCTCCGCTCGAGCCTGTGTCCATCGCCTCTGTCCCTTCCACCACTCCAACATGGGTGGGGAACTCAACCTTTGTAGGAATGAAGAAAGGAAAGAATCTGAAATTTGTTGTTATTTTTGTTGTCCTTGTTGAACGTCTAATATCTCACTAGACGTGGTCTGTTGGTGCTGGCTTGCACTTGGTTCAGCCCCGACTCGGGGCCCCCGAGTCAATTTGACTCTCTAACGTTAGGTATTTAACTCTTGGTGCCTTGTGCTTGGGTGAAGCTGAAAGTATCTCTATGAAGAGAAGAACTTCAAGAACAGATGTCATATATAAGTTATGAGTGCATATAATACGTAGCATTTGTCTGGTCATTCAGCATAATATAGCCAGCTGTTGCTGCACCCCATGGCTGCAAAGCTGGTGTGTTTGTTACTAGAACACCAAAGGGTGGCTAATTTGTGGTCAAAGCTGCAGTTCAAAATGGAGCTGCGAGGTGGCCTAGAATCTATTTTTTGGACAAGGTTTGTGGAATGGTAATATCACGAAACTGAACTTTTTAACTTGCTACAAATAATTAAATACAAGATGTAACCAGAGCAAAGAAATTTTATGATGATCATACAGTTAACGTTACAAATAACACTTGTTAGTAAGTGCAAGGTGGTTATTAAGTGCAAGGTGGCTTGGTAACTGGTAATACACTTACTTTTGGAGAGTCTTCCCCGGCATATCCAGCTCTCGTGGTGTAAGCACCAAAGTCAAACACAAGAGCGCCTACTTCATCTGTGGAGTCAAGAAAAACTCACGTTTCCAAAGTACAGTGGGGAGGGGGGCGCCAAAATGGCAACCAGACCGCTTTTGCGATCGCCATCGAAAGAGTTCAAACATAACGCAAATTGACTTACTGAATAATCATCTATAGCTTGCAAATGACCTTACCTCCTCCGTAAACGCCTCCGCTCATTGTTGATGTTGGAAAATAGAGTACAAGGACAAATGTTTGTCAACAAAACTCGCACAACACAACAAAGACGGAGCTGGAACCGCACGCTTCAGATGACCCCGCGTTACCCGTCAGCCTTCGGGGCAACCTGATTAACAAAAGGTCACAGATATTGTCGCTGTTTGTCCGCTTGTCGAACAAATGCAATAGATATCTAAGATGTCGTTATTAAACCTTTAGAATCCACGATTTAACAGACTGAACAGAACTGTGACGTTTTGAATACTGTGTTTTTGGTTTCCATTTTCTTTAATTTCCTTTTTAGCTGTGAAATTTGACCTTTTGTTTTTACCAAGTTAACCCGGAAGTGAGGTAAAAGGTCATATGTTACAAAAGATCACAAAACAGTGCGGGCATGCCTGGGCAAAGTACTGGTTAAAACGTATATAAATGCATCGCTACACCTCACATTAAGGACGATGTTCACGAAAGCAGCATTCCGAGGAGGCTGGACGATCTTTGGGTCCAGGAAATGTCTGGATAAAGGTCAGTACAGAGAAAAGTTTGATGTTTTCAAGCAGGTTTTTCTTTGATGAGCACATGGTATTCTTTCGAAGGTTACAGTTCTACGGAAGTGCGGCATACTTGAGTATAGTTTATACTAGTACTATACTCTCCAGACCATTGTTTGCAGTCTAGAAGCTGTAGTATATAACACTGCAAGTAAAAGAAGCCTGTGCGCTAGGTACGCTACAGTTTGTATAAGAATGTTTTATCTTTTCAATTAGCTGATTATCACTATGCAATATTGATTGATTGGTAAAATATATCAATACACAGTGGAATAGTAATCTTAACACTTTTTTTGCAAATGTATAACGTTATTAAAAATCACTGGAATGTTTTACCAATGATGATCTGTTGACTGTCACATGTTAATATGTTTCAGTGCGGAGACAGGTCACATGGAAGATGACTGCACTCCATCCATCCAGGTCTATAACGGTTAGTCTCAACTAGATTCTCTCTTAAAGGTCAGCTAGGGCTTAGGTATCACTTGAAAGGGTCAGATCGAAACTACAAATGTATATTGTGTGTGATTGATTTTCATTGATATATATTTGTACCAATATGAATTGAAAAAATGATGTCAAGAATGATATTAAGCATTTTTCTCACACTAAAATAAGAGCTACATGTGTTAAAATGTTTGCATCTCAAAAATGGTAAATGTACCACCATATGTGTAAGTTAACACCACAAACTATGTATGTATCATTTTGCCATATGTTGTACCCGCTACATCTGTTGCGCAATAAAGTTATTCTTCTTCTATCTTTTGTGCCTTATACCACAGGTTGCAATAGAGGGTAACATTGGCAGTGGGAAGACAACTTTCTTGGACCATTTTTCCAAGACCAAAGGAATTGAGGTGAGAAACAGTTTTTAGACTGCATGAAAGAAAGACTGACAATATTTTAATCCAGTCTGATTGAAGCCCACCATTATAAAAGTCAAGAGTTTTGACCTTTTGAAAATTGTGATTATACTTAGACACATTTTCACCATCTTTACCATACATGTGTAGGTAATACAGGAACCAGTGGACATGTGGAGAAATGTCAGAGGACACAATACACTGGTGAGTACAGGAATTATATTATTTACACTTTATTATTCATACTGGTAATCACAACCAGTTTATGCTTCCTTGTCTTTATTGACCCTTAGGCCACACCAATTTAATTTGTTGTTTCTCGGATTTTTCAGAAAAAGTCAGGAGCGCCAGGGCAAAAAAAAACACAAAAAACAGGCCAAGGCACACCATGATAGCCAGAAATGTTACAATATGAGCCATGAAGTGAACATACCAGGCTGGTATAATTGAAATAATATATTTTGAACTTTTATTGAAACAAAATTGCATTGTTACATTGAAAAACTTAAGAACTAGGAAGAAAAGGACTTGTTTCAACCATTGGGGACAAAATGTGTCTTTAATTGAGCATTTTGCAGTTAATTTAGAACCCCCCCCAATTTTTTTTAACTAAAAAATGGACAGGACGATCCGAGAAGCAACAAATTAAACTGGTGTGGCCTTACTTACTCAAAGTTACAGATACATACAGTATGTAGCTATACAAGGGATTTTGACTACACCAGTGAGTGAGATAGGATATGTAACTTAACTGTTGTGTCAGTGGTTCATGTTGTTTTTTCTCCCTCAGGCTCTGATGTACTCAGACCCAAAGAGATGGAGTTTTGCATTCCAATCCTATGTGCAGCTGACCATGTTAGACATCCACACAAGAAAACAGGCAGGTCTAATAAAACTTAGCCTGTACCAGGCATCAGAAGTGGCTGGAAAGAGTAGAAATTGGCCAAATAGGCAGATAACATTTCAGGGGGAGTTGGTCCGCTAAAAGAGTACAGTTTGCCGCTCCCCAAGTGAGCTTTAGCAGACCAACTCCCCTTGCATGTTATCTGACTACTAGTATATTTTTTTTACATCATGGGATCATTTCCTGTCATAATGCATATGATCACTAAAAAATTTCCAATTTCTAACATTTTTGAATATATAGTCACATTGTCATGTTGTCTACTTTCCTTCAGAAATCCCTCATCAGAATGATGGAACGTTCCATCTACAGTGCAAAGTACTGCTTTGTGGAGAACATGCATGAAAGGTGAGCACAGCAAGCTTTGTAGTCCTTAGGCCAGACCAATTTAATTTGTTGGTTCTCGGATTCGCCTCTTCGTTTTTTTCTGATTTGCAAAAAAAAAAAAAATTTGATTCTGGTCCTGAATCAACTGAAAAATGCTCATGTTTTGCCCCCCAACAGTTGAGGAAAGTCCTTTTCATCCTAGTTGTTACAGTTTTCCCATCTATCATTGCAGTGGTTTGATTAAAAGTTCAAAATTCAATGTTTAAATTTTAACCCAGCCTTTTGTGTTGACTTCATGGCTCATTTTGTAGAAATTAAGCGTATAATAGGATGCCTAGACCTGTTTTTATTTTTATTTTTTTTCGCCCTGTCGCTTCATATTTTTTCTGAAAAAATCCGAGAACCAACAAATTAAATTGGTGTGGCCTTAGAACAAATAAATAATGCATCTAAACCTGAAATAAAGTGCACCTTTATACTGCATTAGTAAAGTTTTCAGTAAAATATGGACGACATAAAATGTTCTCTACACTCAGTCACAGTTTCAGGTTTACTTAGATCTTTAATAATAGAACAATGAATAATTCGTCTGTCACACCTGGAGGAAAGTTTG
>NW_017804131.1:5364337-5371588 GCF_001625305.1 Branchiostoma belcheri
TGAATCAACTGAAAAATGCTCATGTTTTGCCCCCCAACAGTTGAGGAAAGTCCTTTTCATCCTAGTTGTTACAGTTTTCCCATCTATCATTGCAGTGGTTTGATTAAAAGTTCAAAATTCAATGTTTAAATTTTAACCCAGCCTTTTGTGTTGACTTCATGGCTCATTTTGTAGAAATTAAGCGTATAATAGGATGCCTAGACCTGTTTTTATTTTTATTTTTTTCGCCATGTCGCTTCATATTTTTTCTGAAAAAATCCGAGAACCAACAAATTAAATTGGTGTGGCCTTATGACTCAAATGAACTGTGGCATGATACCACAGAAGTGAACTGTTATGATACCACTTACTAGTAGTGATATATTGTTGTGTTACAGAAATTGCAGCAAAGGTTGTATTGAGACTTAACAATTTTCAACTATTCAAGTAAGCTGTATTTACTTAGCTTGAGTTGTAACTCATACTGTTTAAGCTTTAAAATTTGATGTCATCACACAAATAGTAGCTGCGTGTAATTTTAATCTAAGCTTATGTTTTTGTCTCCCCAGTGGAAACATGACTGATGCGGAGTATGTGGTCCTGACAGAGTGGTTTGACTGGATTTTGGCCAATCAGAAGGTCCAGATTGACTTGATCGGTAATTCAAAATCTACAAATGTAGATATTCATATATCATAAATATTAGCGTATAAACAATGTACATTGTTCGTAATGATACTCATATCCATAATCAAATGTGTAGGCTGGTAAAATTTGAATACCCCCCGGTGTATGTATTAAAGAAATCCACTCAGAAATCACTATATTTGATTCTTTACAAAGCAGTATAGGGACCATTTTGCCATGAATTCTATTGTCGTTTTTATTTAGTCCTATTCTTTGTATCCCATAGTATACTTAAAGACATCCCCAGAAGTCTGCCACCAGAGAATTAAACAGAGATGTCGAGAAGAGGAGAAGGCCATTCCACTGGTAAGGACTGGAATTTCAGTTCACCACACTTTGAAAGAGCTATGCCCCAACAAAATCTACTTTCAAATTGTCCAAATGGGGCTGGGTAGTGCAGGAAAGTACCTTTCACAGTTTCAGTCATTCAATGAAAACTTTCAAAATTTTAAACTCCACTTCTGTTCTACTAGTTGTTCAACAGAAGTTTTTCTTACCTTAACCCTCATCCTGCTATAGGATACTTAAATTACCAGACTTCTACTGGTTACCACCTGAATTAGCATGGAAAAGGTACAAATACCGATAGCCTTTAGTGTTTTCTTAATTCGAGGATTGTATCATCAATTAAGGAATCCCCATGTTCTGCTGTGTTCCTCCAGGATTACTTACAGGCCCTCCACAGTGCACATGAAGACTGGTTAACCCACAAGAAGTTCCCAACTCCTGCACCTGTCCTGGTAAGTCACCTCACGATTAATATTATAATGTGTATTAACCATAAGGCCATGTTGATTTGATTATATGGATGACATCCGCGCGCGCATGAATTTTCGGCCGTTTCCAAAAAAAAAAGTTTTCAACCATACTGTAAATCGTACAAAACAGTTGCAAAATGAACAAAAATATACCATAAGTTACCAAAAAAATTAATAAAAACTATACCAATGTCGTAGAATGCCAAAATCAAACGAAAAAAGACGAAAATGTAAAGAAATGAACTTGAAGACTAGATTATTCGCCAAACCATATTCTGTGCCATTTGCTCAACCCTCATGACCAGTCTTAGATTTCATAATGAAAAGAACTTTTTTTTTTGTTGCAAAACTTTTTTTTTATTCGCACGCGCGCATCAGTTTTGGGGCTCCCGGAGGATGTCATCCATATAATCAAATCAACATGGCCTAAGCATACTTAGCTGTTGAAGAAAAGTGATTGTCAGACCGTGTGTGGTACCCCAACAGTCGAATAATTAGACTAAGGCATAGATGAGACACTGGAGTAGGCATGTGGCTACCAATTCTCTATTGGTTACCAACATAGCCAGCAAGGAGAAAGTTAAAAAGGTATAGTGAACTTAGAAGTACATGTAGCTTTAATATGAATAGTAAAATTTCGTGTGTTGTTCCCTCCAGGTACTGAATGGAGACCACAACTTGAGTGACATGTACAGTGTGTTTGAAAAGAACAGACACAAGATTCTGCTGGGCCAAAATTTGTGAGACAACGAACTAAGGAATTAGTTAAACTGACCTATGGCCTAAACATGTCATGCCAGTTGAATAGCTCTATTTAAGTTTGTTCCCAGAGACAACAACTGAGAAATGACAGAAAAGTTGATTTAACTTTATCTAAGTAGGACATCAAGTGTTGTCAAGAATGTTATGTTTTCCATGTTCGTTACAAGTACTAGTATATAATCATGTGGTTTCAAATTTACCAATCAGGATTAGTTAATGAATATGAATGAATATGAATACATGTAGTTCAAACTTATCTCTAGATTTTTTTATATGATGTAACGTTATACTAAGATATGTTTTTTTCGATGTTAACATACAGTTGCAATCTCAAAATAGGAGTAAGGTGCACTGAAATTGTAGTAAAATCATGAAACAAAAAATACAAGGATTTGACTAAAAACAACAGCATTACTGTGCTCTTCTCTAGTACATGTACTACCGGTACAATGTATATCAGTGTTATCATCAATCTTTATTAGACAAAAAGCTGATTAATAGTCAATATGTCAGCTGCAACATGTACATTGGTCCATCTGTACTACCGGTATGTATTGCTTTCATAGTCAGTTTCCCCCTGCCTTGCCTTTCTTGTTCTGTATACAAACAAGGAATAAGTGTTAGTAATACAATGTATTGTCATCTCATAAGAAACATGTAACAATTGTATATTTCTTCATATAAAACATGCATATTGTATTGCATTTGTATTCATACACCAAACAAATGTACACAAACAGTATTACATCACATTAAATCCAGTTAATTAAAAAAATATAATTGAAGTCTTCTTACCTTCTGTTTCTTATTAATCTTCTTTTTCTTCTTTCCCTCTGGAAAATAATAATCATTGAAATGATTATGCCCAGTAAATTTGTACAACATTTGAACAAAATGTGTTCAGGTAAACAAGATCAGGATATTCACTCCAACTTACCAGTAAGGTTAAAAACAGACATGTCTGTCTTGCTGTAGTCAAATGGCTGGAAGTCTTTGTCCAATTCTGAAATGTCCTGAGCTTTTCTTTTCTTTTTGGGCTTGCTGGCCGTGTCTTGTTCCGTGGGGGCACTGTTGTCTGCTTGACTATCTTCTGGAACAACAGTTACGCTAGGAGTACATTCCTCCTGTGTTTGTACATCACTGGTATCAGATGTTTTTCCTTTCTTCTTTTTCTTCTTCTTCTTTGGACCTGCGCCCTGAATAAAACAGTACAGCATGAATGTGCTAATTAGCGAAAGACTGAAATGTAGAGCTAACTGAAATGAGAAAATCATGGAACATTTTCTACAACAGTCTGAATACGAAATAGTCAATGATTTTAAACAAGTTCAAGTAAAAAGAAAAAAAATGTCACACATTTTTCAACAAAATCAGGCTATAACCTACCATTTCACTCAGTGGTACTGGTGCCTCTTCTTCAACTTGTGTGGCTGATCTCTTTAAACCCACTGAGTTATCTGTACCTGTACATCAATACAAACATTGTAAACACTTCTGCAATAAAATTGAATTGACAGAATTGACAATTTTGTTCTTTGTCCCATTGATAAGGGTTCTGAAATATTTCCTCTACAACAAAATAATACAAAATCTAACAGAGGCATAGCAGAACTTACCAGTATACACTTTGATACAAATCTTCCCATGTATGAATGGCATCACAAAATATTGGCCAAATTTGTTAAGAGAACCCTTAAGTTTATATCACCAAATACCTGGTCATGAAACTTCTAGAAGATAAACGTACCTTGTGTGACCTCTGTCTCAGCATCTTTACTCTGGCCCAGAGAAGACTTGGTCTGTTTGCTTGTGGCTGTGTTTATCTTTGACTTCACCTTGGCCTTGGTAGTTGGTGTGAACTCATGGAACCCTGGCTGCACCAGTTTGAAGGGCAGTTTCTGGGAGAAAGTAAAAAGAACTGATTCAGAAATACATCGTAGGATGGCTACATGAAATACATGGTGGCCTGCCATCAGGCCACAGTACTGCTGTGCAAGCAAGTCTATCCTTCGTAAGTCGAGGAACAACAGACGACAAACCGGAAAGTGAGTGAGTGTAAATTAGGCACTATTATGATACTTTGTCATTACTAAAAATAACTACTAGTAGTATGACCATTGTGTATTCACATTATTTCTTTACATGAATGCAAAAAAATTATTCAGTACCTTTTCAAACGGGCTTGTGAAGGAGGCCATTATTCTTGCAACCTTTTCCTGATTTGCAGAAAGTTTTCCATCAGAACTGGCAGTCCCTTTCTGAAAAAACAAAGACATGCATGTTTTTACATAATCTGAAAGATCACACGTCCCCGCCTAATAAAACATGTCTAAATAAGTTGATTATCAATGGAGTAACATAAATTTTAAAGCAAAACTTTGATTTTGGGCTTGAATGAAACATTTACCTGTGTTTTTGCTACTGTATCAAACAATGTGATGTCAGGATGTGGCTTGATGCAGGGTAGAGGAGGTTGTGACAGGTCCTTTTCCCTTCCTCCACCCTCACCAAACATGGAGGGAGTCTTCTTTACTGCAACTGTCACTAAATATGATACAAGAAAACAACTCAAATTTCAACACACATACATTTGTACTGTAACTATGTAATCTCTTCCCGTTGATCCAAATATGGAAATATGGGCTTAAACACTGGCCCTTTAAATCTACATCTGACAACTGATGTTCCATGTTCACTAACACAATTGCTACATCAATAAAACAGAAAAAGGAACAAGACAAGAAAAATACCACAGAGTATAAATGGCATTTCATTTTAAGTATCGCTCACGTAATATAGCCATGGAAAGATAAGTTTTTTAAACACGTTACCGGGGAACTGCAAGTAAAGTTAAGATACAAATGCATTTTGACTATTCCCTGACTTGAGCATTGTCTAACACCAAACCCATCTTTGTACTCATAAGGCCTGTTTTCTATAAGGTCTGTTTGTTCAATCTGACACATGACAACAGCCTACAATAATTTTATAGCCCTTGTGTCTTACCTGGAGTTGGTAGAATCTGGACATCAGGATGTGCTGTAAGTTTAGACAGGTCATGTGGACAGTACAGGTCAGCTATGCGCTCATCCTGGACTGTCTTGTCCTGTCTTTTCACAGCAGTGCTTTCAGTCTAGGAAGGACAAAAGACAGATTTTAAGAAAAAAAAACTTAAAAAGTTAAGAAAGGAGAACACTTCCAAAGTTGAAACTTGAATTAATTCTTTCACCCTACAGCTAATTTGGTGGATAAATTAAAAGGCAGCAAACATTAAAACTGTTTTCTAAATGTTTTACTTCGCAAGACTCTTTATACTGACATTTGTATTTACACTCCATGAAAATGTTGTGTACTGTTTTCAGTCTGGATGATGTTTTGTTGGTGTATATCACAAGATCTGTCAAACGGAATGCGGTGATATTTGGCAGGTAGGTAGGTGGGGTAAAGAGAATTGTGTTAGTTGACTTTGGGCCCCTGGTGATTGACCTAGTACTGCAGTAAGAATTTTTTTATAAAATCTTGTTGGTGCTGGATGGTCTGTGGATGTGATGTTAGGGTAGCATATACAGGGCTTGAAATACTGGGTGCATGTGCACCTTAGTGCACCCAAAATTGGAGCTGTGCACCCAATTTTTTTCTGTGGGTGCACTGGTGCACCCAAATATTTTTGGAGGTATTTTTGTACGTATTAAATGTATAATAGTATACAAGATTTTTTTGGCATCTATGTGTCAGAAAAATAATAAAATCTTTGGTGTAGTACTTGTTTTAAGATTTTGAAGTTAGCTCCCATTTCAGATTCAAGCCTAGAAGAGGAGCAGTAAGCAGTAAGATCCGTAACTGCTATATATATAGAGAGAGATTTTGTTTTATATGGTGCACCCCCCAAAAAATTTGTACACCTTTTTTTTTTAGGTTGGGTGCACCAGTGAACATATTCTCAAAAATGAATTTTGAGCCCTGATATAGGATCTATGTAATACCTTGACTATTGGCACATCCCTGGCTTGTACGAGGAGTCTGTGAACATCCTCGATGTGTTGTCTGACCAGCGGGGGGACAGGGTTACAGCAGGCAAACACACCCTGTGTCTGCTTGGGTAATGCCTCCGCTAACACTAACAACATGTGGTTGGGCAGAATGTACCTAAGTAAAGAGACAAGATAGATTTAAGTTTCAGACTATACATTCACAATTACAGTACAGATTTTCACTTAGCTATTATTTCAAATCCAGAAAGGAAGGAAAAAGAAATACATGTAAGGACACAAGTCTGAAGATTGCAAACCCTATCAAATTCACTTTCCAATAACTTCTGCTTTAGATAGAATTTCTCCTTCTTAGCTCTGTCAGTAAACATATAATTTTGTGCTTTGTGTCACTGCAAAGGTATCATTGATATTCATACTGAAAAATATGATGCATAGTCCAGAGACTAAAGAATGTTAGGGCCAGTTTTGTAACATTTCCTTTAAACACTTACCCTGTACTTTCATCTTCTTGTCTGGCCACTGTGTCTCTCCACCGATACAACAGTCTCACTGCATGGAGCTACAATTACAGACAAAATACATGGGAAAACTCTTATTAATAATAAGTAATAAAAGGACATTTCTGTTATAATGCCTCATTTTAAAAACAAGAGAAACAGGCTGATATACACCTACAGTTAAAGTCAAATCTATGCAAATCTTTTAGGATTTACATTTATAGTGTAGAGGCCTGTGGCAGGGGGGGAAATGATACTATCCCATCGTCCTTTGCAATACACATCCCACAACACGTGTCCCAGATGGCTGACTGTCAGCACCAGGCATATAGTCTTGTCATGTTTCCTTTAAAAGTGCAGCAATGGCAACAATTTGACCAGTAATTTTTGGTTCTTTGAATTATCAAAGGACTCAAGTAGTGTATGAGGCTATCTGACTTTTGTAACTTATGTACAACTTCTTACATTGTGTCTTAAACATTTATGCAAGCATTAGCTTCAAAAATGGTGCTCAAACTTCACCAAACTAAAGTGCTTTTCTACAAACTCTGTTGATTGGTGATATTATATATCTTG
>NW_017804131.1:5371608-5381183 GCF_001625305.1 Branchiostoma belcheri
GGAAAAAATCTTTTCCAGCTGATAATATTTTACCATCTGAGGCGTCAGTTGACTAATGCTATTGTTTCTTCCAACTCTGCATCGCTCTTTTCCTCCTGCCAACACCAAGCTGCTGCGTACCGACAACGGAAGAAAATTGCATTTGTTGATGATTATTACATAAATAATATCAAATATAATATTTTCTTCTGTTTCCCATGGGTGCTTTTTGGTGCATTTGGGGTTTTCTGATGCACAAGATGTATAATATCACCAATCAACAGAGTTTGTAGAAAAGCACTTTAGTTTGGTGAAGTTTGAGCACCATTTGTGAAGCAAATGCTTGCATAAATGTTTAAGACACAATGTAAGAAGTTGTACATAAGTTACAAAAGTCAGATAGCCTCATACACTACTTGAGTCCTTTGATAATTCAAAGAACCAAAAATTACTGGTCAAATTGTTGCCATTGCTGCACTTTTAAAGGAAACATGACAAGACTATATGCCTGGTGCTGACAGTCAGCCATCTGGGACACGTGTTGTGGGATGTGTATTGCAAAGGATGATGGGATAGTATCATTTCCCCCCCTGGGCCTGTGGAGTCCTTACCTGTTGCGAGTTGAAGGTTTTCTTGTGTTTCTGAAGCAGATTCAGGTAGGAATCTTCTGTGTACAGCAACTTCTGGTACCTCTGTAATAATTCATCATAATAATTAATGAAACAATAAGCTGACAAAAACAAACCACTGTAGGAACTCATAAAATCCTATTCTCGTATATCAAAGAAAAAAATGTAGTTTTTACATGTAAATCATCAAAGATAAAGAAGTGCATACATGTAGGTCTAGCATGAAAGCCTTTTCACCATGGCAAAAAAAAATAGCTGCCTCTAAGAAGATGTATCAACACTGGAGCCCATAAAACAAGACTGGTTGACAACTTACAGTTACAAACAGAAAGATCCACAGATACAACAGTTACTGGGCTAGTAAAGGAGGCTACATATAGCAGGGCACTCCAGCCATCACTAAACAGAGATGGTGGGCAATATAACCTGCCTGGCATGTCACACTGATGTCACATATCGGTAAAGTCTCATGTGAATAGGTCATATGTCCGTAACTCTTATGGTTTATGTTCGGAAGTGATTGGTCATTACTTATTCTGATGGAAGTGACAGTGGTCATTGAAAATTATATCCTTGTGTACCCTTGTGTTGGAATAAAGTTCTGCATCATACAACTGTTACTAGTGATGTCCCTACCTGTAGACACACTTGTCTGCTCCTCTCCAGTGTGTTGTGTAAGAGGTTAGCCTCGTTGTTTCCCCTGTCTAACAGTTCTGATCTCATACAGTCATAGATGTGCAGCAGATAGTGGGTGTCTTCACGGGCATACTGGATCATCTCACTGGGAATAGGTCTGCAGGGTGCAACAAAAATGGAAGTTAGAATTATTTTATGAAGCATAAGACACATTAGGTGGAAATACAGTTAGCTTGCCTGACATTGTCATTAGCTTAGGTTATAAACTTTTTATCTTGAAAGTTCATCTGTGTTGGTAGAAGTCATTATGCAGCAAGTTTAAACTGTAATTTCCAACACAAGAAATCTTTGGGAAAAATTTGGGTGAGTCCAATTTCTTGTGTTGGAAATTACAGTTTAAACTTGCTGCATAATTATAAACTTCTTGTATATGACAACAAAACCTGTGTCTAATTATTATATACAATAATATTCAAGTAGATAAAATGAAGGCAAACAATACAGTTTTTTTGTTAAACAGTTTTCTAAAACCTTTGTCTACAGTACTAGTATATACAATTATATTCAAGTAGATCTACCGGTAATGTAGCAAACAATACAATTCTTCTGTTAAACAGTTTTCTACATATGAAAAAACAAAAGTGTAACACATTGAATTCAATGTCTCAACATTCAACCTCTGCCAAGCCAGCATTCCAGATTCAAATGCCTGTGACCTGCAGTTTGAGAAGCCATTGCTAGGGGGCACACCTGATTCTCCAGTCTGCTAGCTGGTACTTCTTGTCAGGTTCCACGTCGCAGTAGGTCTTCAGTAGGTACGCCAGTGAGTGTCTGGGCAGTCCGAGGACGTGCGATGCCTGGCCCGTGTCGAACATGTTCACCACGTACACGCCAAAGTCTCGCTGTAACCACTGGATATCCATGTCTGCTCCATGGAAAACCTAACGAATAAACAAACCAAATTTCATCAGGTACGTCGATTAAGGTTAGACATCCAGGTTATACGATACGCCAAAAAGCAATTACTCAAGCAACTGGATATGATTTTGAAAACGTCAGACGTTTCAGCTAGTATCCACTGCAATTTCCCTCTGGTCTCTCAGTCACTGACGAAAGCTAGTGGATACTAGCTGAGACGTCTGACGTTTTCAAAATCATATCCAGTTGCTTGAGTAATTGCTTTTTGGCAAATTTCATCAGTTATAACTTAAACAGTCTTAGTATAGAGGAGCTATGACATGTTGACAGTTAAGGTTATGGGAAGACAGAGAAGTGCCTTTAGCTGAACATTCAAAGTTCGCATTGGTTATGCAGAATTAATACAGAACACATGAGCTAGCATTAACATTAGCAAAAATTGACATTCATAAACAAGCATTCACATTAATTTTCAATGACACCAGAATCTAAAAATAACTCAAGACAACAAACATTTTCAGAAAATGAAATATTCTAAACTTCAGATGTGGTGTATGAAACTTAATTATACATAGATATGATATTTTGTACAATGTATAATAGTTCACTGAATTTCAAAGCTCTCATAAAATAAAACAAAAAAAAATGGTAGACTGGAAAAGACAATGACACTAAGTATGACCTCTGACCTTGACAATCTTGGGGTCGGTGAAAGTGTCGTTGAGGATGTGGAGGTCGGCCCGCAGCGTGAGGGTGTCCACGATGTAGTCCTGGTCACGAGTCGACACCTGCATCAGACAGGTGAAACCCTGGAACGACCTGTAGGAGTGGTGCTACAGGGGAGAAACATACACATGTGTAAGGTAAGAGATAAGGCTCCGCTTCCGAGGTGTCACCAAAAACAAACTACTTAGTCACTTTGGTGGACACCTGCATCAGACAGGTGAAATCTTGGAACGACCTATAGGAGTGGTGCTACAGGGGGAAAAAATAGTTTGGTTTATTGTAAGTGAACAACTGGCAACTCACAGGCTGAATTGTGTGTTCTTACATACATACATATGGAAATCAAACTACATGTTGCACAATGCTATTATCTAAAACCCATGACCAACACATTAAATTGTTGACTTAGGCAATATGTATGGTCATCAAAATTTGAGATGATAAAACCAGTAACAATAGAAAACATACAAGGTAGGAGGTTCTAATAGGCTCCGCTACTGAGGTGTTTTCAAAAACAAACTAGTCACTTTGAAAATATACACACTTGAAACGGAGTCAAATATTTCTGTAACTAATTACTCTACCACAGAAAAATTCCTTATAAGAATGTGATCTAAGTGAATGAAACATATTGAACAAGAGAAATAAAGAGGATGCTTTACCTCTAAGTCCACTGCAAACTCTGAACACATGGATAACTTGTCGTTCATCTCCATCAACTCTTCAAGTGAGGTGACCAGAGTCAGGGGCGTGGTATCGATGGGATTTGAAGTCTGGAGAAAAAGAAAACAAGGGATCAATGGTAGTAGGTGTAGTCCCAACATGACACATTGGACAAGATCTAAAACTCTGTGAGTGATCTTTTTTTTCTGTTGGAATAAGATTTGTTTTCCTTAACATGTACTTGTTGGGAAAAGAAAGAGAGGCAGACCTAAAACCACTTGGAGAAGAACTGTGATAGACATCCATGGGATAATCCTGGCAACCAGTAAAGAAGGTGGCCAAGGATACCCAGATGGACAGAAAAAGTCATGGTCTTATGTCTCGCAAGGGATGAAGAGTATAACTAACCTGTGGTTGTGTCTTCTGTAGCTGCTGCGGAGTGGGCTGGAAGTGTTCTAACTCGTACTGGTAGGGATGTGCCGTCAGGTCGACAGGCTGCCCCTCCTGTGCCTCCCTCTGTCTGTGGATAAAGTCAGCCAGGGCTGTAGGGACGTCCAGATCCTCCGGGTGGCGCTTCTGTTGGTCATCTGCAACACACAATGCAAGGCTATTTGTCAAAATACTCATTAATTCTAGCAACAAAGTCTACTTCGAAAATAGTACAGGGAGCTTTTATTGAAGCATGCAATTTCAACCACTGTTAATTTTGAATACTAATTTGTCCTCCAAATTCATACCAATATGCTATTCTATGCAATAAAAGACTTGAACGTAAGATAAACTGGTAGATGCAAAATGTGTCATGTCTAAGTCATGGAGGAAATAGAGCTTTGAGGGTCTCTTTGTATCACAGATAGAATTAAAGGTACAATAACACATTTCATTTTAGAGGTAAATAAAGGGTTGAAAAGAACATTAGGCTAAGAAATTAGATATTTTCTTAAAATCCTTGAAAAGCCTCCCCACAATTTCCAATTGAGTTTCTCCCACACTACTACTACTTATGTGCCTCACATTTAGGCAGCGGACGGAGAGCGTTGGGTTTGTGGCGTATGATGGGGATGAATGGCGTGTTGCTGTTGTCGATCTTGTCCTTGAACTTGAGCTGTGGACGCTCGATGTTCCTGGCGTGCAGAAGTCTCCATGTCACGCTCTTCTCACTACCGCTCCTGGACCTGGACTGGGAGAGGGAAGGAAGACAAAAATCGTTTTCAATGTAGATCAAACTGGTCATCATTAATGTCTTACATGATGTTAAGTTACAGTTTATACCCTTTTCTTTTTGTGACTTGTTCAATATTCGTTGTCATACATTGTACCATGTACAATTGTTGTGCAATAAAATTCATTGTATCATGACTGTATCATCATTGTATCATCATGACTGCATCAAATACATTCAGGAAACATACTAAAGTGTTAGCTATTGATTCATTATGTAAACAATTCTACATTCTACTTTAAAAAAAGAATTGCTCACCAAAATTTTCGACCGTATCACTCAGTCTTCCTCAGCTTTCTGAGTTCTGACCCAATGAAATTTTTCATGTGCTACCATTCTACATGTTCTAGCAATTCTTTTACCATACCATACTTATATGCTTAAGATAAAGGAGTTAAAAATACACTAAATGCGGATTCCAGAAAACAGAATGAAGTTACCTTTTTGTTCCATGATGACACGAGTGTCCCTGCCTGAGGTGTTCCAGCGGGTAGGACTGGCTCCTTTTGTTTCACCACTCCTGATGCCTCATCCAGGAGACTGCCCTGTGGAACAACAGAACCGGGCTTCAAATAAACTTTCTACTCTGGTACTAAAAATAAAACAACCTTAACAATACCTTCTCTTCTGTTTAGAAAGTTACATTTACCATCATTA
Source organism: Branchiostoma belcheri (assembly GCF_001625305.1). Classification (NCBI taxonomy): domain Eukaryota; kingdom Metazoa; phylum Chordata; class Leptocardii; order Amphioxiformes; family Branchiostomatidae; genus Branchiostoma; species Branchiostoma belcheri. The sequence goes on from NW_017804131.1 coordinate 5,377,039, forward strand.
CAGTCAAAAGAAAAGCTAGTCATTGGCACACCACATGAAATTTTAATTTAGAATCGAAACGGAGCCTTCTCAATCTGAACACATACACACAAACATGGTACATGTTATATCTGCTATAACTGTGTGTGTACAGAGTAGAGCAGAGTACTACATATAGTAGAGTTGTTTCTGGTATTTGTACAAGGTAAAACAAAAGGGAAAATCTCACCTAGAGCTTTTGAGTAGTCACTCTGGTCTTCCTCAGTAGACTGACCCAGTGAGGCTTGTCAACACTGGGACAAATGACTGGTTGAAAGTTCTAGGTGAGAATATTTCCCTTTTGTGTTTTACCTTTGGACATGTAACTACCAATGCTTATATGATCACTTGGTATTGTTGCATATGGTTGCTGAGCCTTTCTTTTGTACAAAGAAAATACTTGCGGAGGTGCCACCTACCACTCTCTCCAGAATGATATCATTAGCCTCCACCACCGTGTCCAGTCGATCGTCCAGCTCCACGGATTTCTTCCCACGCAGGACCTCACCTTCAACCCCCTCGTGACGCAACAGTGTGTTCATGCTGGAACAGGATATAACGTTAGAGAACTAACAATATATATTAACATTAGAATTAATATCTGAAACTTCATTGAATATCATGAATCAGCTGTGAGTTACAGCTTCCCCTGATTAATTTTTTTTCTCTGGGGTGGGAGAATAGTACAAGAATGTTCTCAAAGTAAGATGCAGTTAGAAAGGCAGCTGGTAGGTGGCTTGCCCTTTGAATACTTTAAAAATGTAAATGCTAGGCCTATATCCACTGATTTAAAATATCAACGTTATACATGTACATGCAATAAAAAAATCCATTGGTCGTTGATAAAAAATGAACCAGCCAACCAATGAACAAGTGATAACAATGATAGTTTATACATAAAGGGACTTTAATACTCATCAAGACTTACTTGTTGACAATCTTGTGTGCATGTGCGGCTGCAAACTCCCTGAAGCCGGCAAAGCTGGTGTAGTAATCGAAGTCATCGCCAGGGCTGGGCAGGGCTGTCCGGGAAGACTTGGTCGCACGGAGGACGCTACTCAGGGCACGCTAAGGAAGACAAGGTGTCAAAAATTCTTTCAGGAGATTCAGGAGACAGTCTACACGCAAGAACAAGAGAATTTCTAAACAAAATTTGATGCACAAAATATGACACAACAACGTAAAATGGGGTAGCCCATGGTAAATCTGATCTCATATTATGACGTCGCAACAAATTATGAGGATCTAAAACTGAATCTTCACAACGAATGGCTCATATCTTAACCTCCAAGCAGATCCTAGGTAGCCTGGGTGTCAGCCTTGTTAGCTTTCGTCCGCTACCCAAACTAACAAGGCTGACACTCAGGCTAGATCCTAGGGTCTCAAAAATAGAGTATCAAAATTTTTGGCCAGGCAGTATCCAAGGCCAGAGAGGGTCCATGCGCGACCCAAGGTGGGGGTAGCGACAAAAAACGGGCCATATATAAAAAGCTAACGATCATTACCCCACAACCTCTGCTTGCTTGGAGAGATTATATCTGTGGCTAGTTTCTACAGCTTCTCCGCGGATCTGGTATAAAGCGTAGTGGGGAGGGGGGCAGGAGATGTCTCCTAGCACGCCTTCTCCAGCCATGTTGGGATCAGAGAAATAGAGAAACTTCAGACCGTAGTGATGGAAACGTTCGGTACAAACAGATTCTTACCTGGACGAAGCTGTTTACGTCACCGACTGGAGTCGTCGGCACGTGCTCGGCTTCGTCTGCAACTTCGTCTGCCATCTTGGACTTGGTAGGGAAGAAGCTGTTCATTCGCAGCGTGACGATTCGCATCGGAGCAGAAACCGCACGGTTCAAAAGCGCCCCGTAACGGTCAAAAATATTACTGCAAGACTCAGTCTGCTTCATACCTTCACATGATCGGGATTGTCCTATTTTAGCCAATTTCAATCACTTTTTTCGGTCCGCAGAGAGATTAGGTGAAGAGAAGTATTTTGTGCATCGTACCAGAAACATTATATTGTCTCAAAATCAATACATTTACAGTATAAACTATAATCAAGGACGTTATGTCAGAAGCTCCTTGGTATAATTCATGTTTGCCTGCACTTGAATACTTGAAGTACAAGTAAGTATTAAAGTCTTGGATATTGATGGACTTTTAATGATTGATCGCTACTGCTTTCTTCACAGTTTCATTGGCTACTTGTATACAAATGTATTTGGTATCCCTGGAGTGTGTAGTATTGTGTCACTACATCAAAAATGGGATAATGTTAGTAAGATGACAGTAAACTCAGACAGAAACAGCATATATGGCAATTTTATTCAACAAAACATGTATACAAGGTACTGAAGCAAGAAAATAAAGTACCAGTTTTATAGTCTGAACTGATGTTTTGTACATCTCTTTGCCAACATTTTTACAGTTGATGTAGCGGGCACAGCAAATCATTCAGTTATCCATAGCTAAGACAAGTTTAAGAATGCAGATGATTTCTTGCCATATGACCCCATAGTTTTACAGTGAATATGTCATTTCACTCCTTACTTGCTATAGTTTGTATCTGAATGAGAAAAACACAAAACAACAGACAGAGCTGTGATATATATTCTATATTATCAGTGCTTCTTGACAAAACGTAGGCCGCAGTACCCACAAGGATGTGGTCCCTCCTGGTCCTGTAGAGACAAGAACTGAATGTTAGAACAACAACAACAACAAAATTCTGCAAAATAACATGTCAACACACTTAGGGACCGTACGTTATTTATCGGGGGGGGAGGGCCGGTGCGTAGGAAATCGGACAGAAAAGGTTTTCCCTGGCCCTCCCCCCCGTATTTATTTTTTTCCCTGGCCCTCCCCCGCTTTAAGAAAACTTTCCTTGGCCCTCCCCCCCTTTCTGAAACATTACAAATGCCCCTGAAACTACATCCTAATTAATACTATCAACAATCAATTATATAATAATTTATTAATAGTTTGATATGATATTTAAGTGCGGCACGCGACGAAGTGAAATATTCCGTGGGAAGCTCCCGGCTCTTGAGCGTGCCCGCGGGGCCAAGGAAATGGGGCAAATTTGCACAGACAGGGATTGGCTTTTAAAATACCTGGCGGTTTGTTGGGTCGGCGTTTTCTCGATAGGCAGTATTCAGACCAAATAAGACTCTATGCATAGTCTTTTTTAACACTACCAACCGACCCACAGGCTGGTTTCATCCGCGGATCCAGAAATTTGTGAACGGGGGGGCGCACCACCTGACGTGGCCAAAGGCCACGTAAGCGCTGCGCGTCAGCGCTGCGCGGGGGGAGAGCACGAGTGGGGGGGAAGCCCCCCCTCTCGTTGGGGGGGTTTGGGGGGGCCTCCCCCAGAAAATTTTTAAAATTGAGAGTCTCTCTGGTGTGTTTTAGAGTCATTTCTGAGCAAATACTGATGTTTTCAGTACATTCATGTGCCTGTCGGTACATTTTACGACTGAGAAAATAGAATATTGAAAATGCATCTATGTTTTGGACGACTAAATTTCACGGAACGGGGCAAATAAAGAGTTCGCGATGCATCTAAGTTAGCGAAAAAAAAGAACCAAATACAAAAAGAAATGCCGCCTCTTTATAGACCGGATCAGTTAAATCATTTTCCGATCGCTGGGAACGCACAGAAGCCAGGCCGGAGTATTTTCGCTCGACAAAATCTGACGTCGTGCTGTCCACTCGTTCATGCAACTTGTCCAACGTGTCACTCGCATCAAGGTTCTGCAAAGACACACGTATCCTCTGGTGCACTTTGCTACGCTCATGAAGGTTGCTGCGTTTTTGGCTGAACGAAAATGTCGGGGATTTTGTACCGACATCTTTTTCCGACGACGCCATTTTGGCGAACAGAGTTACGGGAGATATGGAAGAAACCAATCATACTCGGGGGCGACCAATTTCGGGCGAAGGCGCACACGCATTTTCAGTTCCGTGACCGGCTGCCAAGGACATATAGCGTGTACTTTCCTACTTCTCAAAGCATTGAAAAGGTATAAGAATTGTGATAAAAAGTTTTCCTTGGCCCTCCCCCCGCCTTCTCTTATTTTCCTTGGCCCTCCCCCCGCCCCTTCTCATTTTCCTTGGCCCTCCCCCGT